>NW_026732107.1:0-472500 GCF_028476545.2 Physella acuta | reverse complement strand
AAAGTTTTTTATATAGTTTATTTTCTACTTTATCTAATGACTTGATTAAGTATGAATTGACTAAGTGTTTATAAATACACGGACTAAAAATATTGAGCGACCAGGATTCGAACCTGGGTTGTCGCGGCCACAACGTGAAGTACTAACCACTATACGATCACGGCCAGCGCGCTCACATCGATTGGGGCCGAAGTAACTGTGTCAACAGGCCTCCAGTCTTGTCGGTATCTTTAGAAATCATGTCCTCAATTTTATGGTCCTTGGGGCGTAATTAAATTAAGCTAATTACGGTCTCTAATTGCTAGTTTTTATGATTGCATCTGAAATTGTTAGGCGAAAGTAGCCTGTATGCCAAATTTCAGATCTATAGAGCAATCAGAAGTGGGCTAATTTTCGATGTCAATTTTAACAACAAACACATCCACAAACGCGAAGCTGAGTTAAGAAAAACGTATTAAAAAAGGGCCACCCCGCAAAAACATTTTTGGGTCCCCTATATATATATATATATATATATATATATATATATATATATATATATATATATATATATATATATATATATATATATATATATATATATATATATATATATATATATATATATATATATATATATATATATAGGCCTATATACAAACACAAAATACCAACAAAGGATACACATTACTAGCATTATCGGGTTTTGAAGAAAAAATGCCTTTTTACTTTCTCGTATATACGAAGTATAGAGAAAGTATTGTAATCGTGCAAAAAAAAAAAAATCGAGATTTTTACAGATCTCGACGTTTTACACCTCACTGATACGGAAAAACATAATTTTGCAATCTTGTCCGTATGTCTGTGTGTGTGTGTGTCTGTGTGTCTGTGTGTCTGTGTGTGTGTCCGTGTGTAAACACGATAACTTGAGTACCGTTACAGCTAGGTTGATGAAATTTCATGTATAAGTATTTTATCAAAATCGTAGATCCGTATCAACTTTTGAGCGATTTCCGATAACCGGAAGTGGTACTTTTCCTACTTTGAATTTTTCAAAAGCCTATAACTTGAGTACTATTTCAGATAGATAAATGAAATTTCACATGTAAGTAAAAGATCTAATTCTCTACCTTCTGTTAAATTTTGAGTAATTTCCGTTGACTGGAAGTAGTAATTTACGCTACTTCCGATTTCTCAAAAAACTAATGTAAATTTTAAAAGTACTAATAATATTGCGCACTATTATGCGCTTTTTTATTGGGCGTTCACTTGGTGTGCAATTAATTTGTCTACGAGATTTTATTCTATTTTTAAAACTTTAAGTATTTAAAATGGATTAAAAATCATGTCTATAGCCCGAGTTCCCATCCCCTGTTATTTTATAAAAGAATATTCGAGAAAGTTTAGGGGAGATCACTCCCGGTTTATTTTCAATTAAGACAAATTATAACAACATGTCTTGTGTGTGAGTGCATTGGTCTGTTCGAAAACCTCTTCTTTTACTTTATGTCTGCCGTAATATTTCCTATCATTAAGTCGGTCAAAAAATATGAAACATGAAAGCTTGGTATCTGTAATGGTTTCTCGTATTATTTTTATTTATATATTTTTTTGTATTTATATTCAAATTTTAAATAGATTTCCTTTTTTTACTGTCATTCTTTAGTATATATATATATATATATATATATATATATATATATATATATATAATAAAAAGAAGTAATTGCTTTTTAATTGTTTAGTACAAATCTATCAAAAGGAGCTTAAGAGAACCCCTATCTCACTATTTAAAAAAGGGAAATAAGTCATGGAGGTGGTCTCTCACGCAATGGATTTTTTTTCATAAGAATTTTTCCGGCAACAGCGTGTGTTTGATTGTAGGAGAAGGAGGACTCGGCTTTCACAATGGTTTAAAAACAAAGGGCAAAATAATGTACAAGAGCGTGGCGTGGTGTCTATAGAATAAAGATAACCCACCCGCAGCTACAGTATACTTTTTACAAACAATCATTGAGTCAAAAATGCAAGAAAGTTAATTATTTTTTTGCCTATTAAAAATTTAATATGGTCGGCCATGGGCCCCCTAAACGCGTGCCCCCCCCCCCCCCCCCCCGGATTGCGGGGTCTGGCGGCACTGTAGTTCCGCCCCTGCATTGAGCCTGTACAGTTTTTCACCAACATGATTAACCATATAGTCTATATGAATTGGAGGGCGCGAAATGTATAGTTCGCCCTGGGGGCTGGAATGGGTCGCTACGCTTCTGAAGAACATTCATTTTGTTTTTTGTTTTTTTTTTATAAGTATCATGTTTCACTTTTTTATGTTACCTAACATATGTTTTATATATCACAACGAGCCGACCCGCGACGTATCATACGCCGCTATTTAGGTGTTTTATTTTCTACTTTTCAGTAATTCATAATTTGTGAATTCGACAGTACCAATGCTGCCACTGAAAATATTTGCTTTAAAACACTTTCAGATGGTCGTTAAGGACGATACCCACCTCCTTTCCCCCAACCCCCACCCCACCCCCCCTACTCCCCACCCCTTGAAAGCAAACTCCTCTTCGTTACGTCCCCTAAGTTTAAAATCTTTTCAAACTACATTATCTGCCCCTAATAGCCGTCACTAAACCCGGCTCTACGATTAAAACATTTAGCGTGATCCACAGCTCACCAGACTTCCTAGAGAGGAAGAGAGTGGACTGCAAGGCGCGCTTACAGGTTGTTTTCCAACGTCTCCAAGAAGAGAATTATATATATACGAGCCGGCCCGCGGCATAACATACGCCGCTATTTAGTTGTTGTTTTTTCTACTTTTCAGTAATTCATAATTTGTGAATTCGACTGTACAACGCTGACACTGAAAATATTTCTTTAAAACACTATAAGTAGCTCGTTAAGGACCATAACGCCCCCCCCCCTTCCTCCCCCCCCCCCCCCAACGTTTAAAATCGTTTCAAACTAAATTATCTGCCCCTAATAGCCGTCAGTAAACCCGACTCCACGAAGGTAAACATAGCGTGAACCACAACTCGCTCACTAAGACCATGTAGGGGTGGGGATGGTAGGGAGCGCGTTTACAGCTTGTTTTCTAGCGTCTCCCAGAAGAGAATTATATATACGAGCCGGCCCGCGGCATAACATACGCCGCTATTTAGTTGTTTCTAATTTTCAATAATTCATAATTTGTGAATTCGACAGTACCAACGCTGACACTGAAAATATTTCTTTAAAACACTATAAGTAGCTCGTTAAGGACCATAACCCCCCCCCCCCCCCTTCCTTCCCTCCCCCCCTCCTCCCCCCCCTCCTCCCCCCCCCCCCCCCTACGTTTAAAATCGTTGGCTCTGCTTGTAAACATTTAGAGTGAACACAGCTCACTAAAACCATGTAGGGGTGGGGAGGTAGGGAGAGCGTTTGCAGCTTGTTTTCTAACGGCTCGAAGAAGAGAATTATATATATATATATAGATAGATAGATTCCTGCTTTATGTAACCATACCTCAAATTTGATATAAGACCATTCTTGCTTTATGTAACTATAACTCGTTTTGTATAACAACAATCCTGCTTTATGTAAGCATAACTCATGTTTTATCTAACACCATTACCGTTCGATGTCATATTTGGATGTAATCATTACCATTATTTGAAACGGCCGCGCGTTAAACATTGTCATGACAACTACTCACAAAATATTTTGGAAAAAAAAAATCTCATTCGCCTCACCGATTCTACATCACGAAAAACTCGACAACAACGTTTTTAAATTTTATCACTGCGCCAACAAGATAAAAAAAAAAAACCCAGCGAAAATGTCAGTCTTTGAAATGTCGTCAAATTATCTGTCTGTCGTTATTCTGACGTTATTGTTATTTCTTTAATTCACCCAGACACTTAATTGGGATGTGGCTAAAACCGATTGATATTTCGCAAACGATTTCGCCTCTAGAGTTCCTGCACGACAAAAAGCGAGTTGAAAAAAAATCTTTACAAAGCTGTTTCAACATGGCTAATTAATGAAATGTTAATCTCTTTATATTTTTGGCTTTTTAAAACAACGAGGAATACTTTTGTTCTACGCATGCCCGTTCCATCAACATCATTTTTCAAACGCTGCGGAATTAAAAGTAACCGCCTCCAGTATTAAGCGAAACAAATCAAACCATCATTAGTACAGCTATTCTTAATAACGCAATTACGTATTAATGTATTTTAAAATAGACTTAGATTTTTAGATCTATTCCACAACACTCAACAGTAATTGTTTTTCAATGTTGCTGACGTTAAAACTGTATCCATTAATTTCTTTTAATCTACCACCATTTAGAAGCAACGATTACCCTTTATTTTCTAAACAATTTATTTATCTCCATCCGCGCTGCTGTCTTAAAATTACAACATATTATTATAATGTCCTTCTAGGCGGTAAAAAAAATTAAATTAATACCCCCAGCTGAACAATATTTTCTCGACTGATTTCTTGCAATGTCGCGTTTCCTAATTACACCCAATTGTCTGCTTACCTCCCCTACCGCGTACCTCGCTAACTGATTATTCATCTCGTTAGAACAAGTCTAAGCTCTACTGCAAATGGGTAGAGGCGATCAATGAGCTAAGCTGACACACGAGAAGAGCTTTAAAAAAAACTCTGGTGATACTCTACAGAATGTATTTCAACTCTAGAAAAACAGGAATCTACAGGAATTACGCTTGCCTCTACAGAATGCATTTCAACTCTTGACAAACAGGAATCTACAGGAATTACGCTTCGATTAAGATATAAACGAATGGGACAGGTAGACTGATTTTTGATGAGAATATTTGTCGTATGATGTATTGATTGCATTGTCATATTAATTAAATCAAATAACTTCGGTGTGCTGTGGGTGGGGTGTGTAGGGGTGGGGGGAATTGTTGGTGATGACAAAATGAATTGTATATGAATAAAATAAAAAAAACCTAGGTGTGGAGTGGGGAGGGAGGGGGGGGGGGTGTTAAAAATTATTGATGTTAAAAGAAATGAATTTTATATTAATCAAATAAAAATAACGAAGAATAAGGAATGGAGAGTTAAAATTTAATAGTGTTTACTAACTACACATGAACAATGTAGCACGGGGCGGGATATAGAGGGTTAAAATGTAGTGTTGACAGAGTGAGTGGGCAGTGTGACCGCAGCTCTTGTATAACCAGTTACGCTAAGTAACGTGTAGGACAATGCAAGGTGTGGCACCAGGGTAAACAGGTAAATACCTCAGGTAAACAGGTAAATACCTTGGGTAAATACCTCAGGCAAACAGGTAAATACCTCAGGCAAACAGGTAAACACCTCAGGTAAACACAAGTGTCAGAGCTTTTGTGGTCACATTAAAAAACTCGGCCTGTTATGTCATCGACGTTCACAGTTCCTGAAGTAGAAGACTTTCACAGTTCCTGAAGTAGACTTTCACAGTTCCTGAAGTAGACTTTCACAGTTCCTGTAGTAGACTTTCACAGTTCCTGAAGTAGAAGACTTTCACAGTTCCTGAAGTAGACTTTCACAGTTCCTGAAGTAGAAGACTTTCACAGTTCCTGAAGTAGAAGACTTTCACAGTTCCTGAAGTAGAAGACTTTCACAGTTCCTGAAGTAGAAGACTTTCACAGTTCCTGAAGTAGAAGACTTTCACAGTTCCTGAAGTAGACTTTCACAGTTCCTGAAGTAGACTTTCACAGTTCCTGAAGTAGAAGACTTTCACAGTTCCTGAAGTAGACTTTCACAATTCCTGAAGTAGAAGACTTTCACAGTTCCTGAAGTAGACTTTCACAGTTCCTGAAGTAGAAGACTTTCACAGTTCCTGAAGTAGACTTTCACAGTTCCTGAAGTAGAAGACTTTCACAGTTCCTGAAGTAGACTTTCACTGTTCCTGAAGTAGAAGACTTTCACAGTTCCTGAAGTAGACTTTCACAGTTCCTGAAGTAGAAGACTTTCACAGTTCCTGAAGTAGACTTTCACAGTTCCTGAAGTAGAAGACTTTCACAGTTCCTGAAGTAGACTTTCACAGTTCCTGAAGTAGAAGACTTTCACAGTTCCTGAAGTAGACTTTCACAGTTCCTGAAGTAGAAGACTTTCACAGTTCCTGAAGTAGAAGACTTTCACAGTTCCTGAAGTAGACTTTCACTGTTCCTGAAGTAGAAGACTTTCACAGTTCCTGAAGCAGAAGACTTTCACAGTTCCTGAAGTAGACTTTCACAGTTCCTGAAGTAGACTTTCACAGTTCCTGAAGTAGACTTTTACAGTTTCTGAAGTAGACTTTCACAGTTCCTGAAGTAGACTTTCACAGTTCCTGAAGTAGACTTTCACAGTTCCTGAAGTAGAAGACTTTCACAGTTCCTGAAGTAGACTTTCACAGTTCCTGAAGTAGACTTTCACAATTCCTGAAGTAGAAGACTTTCACAGTTCCTGAAGTAGACTTTCACAGTTCCTGAAGTAGAAGACTTTCACGATTCCTGAAGTAGACTTTCACAGTTCCTGAAGTAGAAGACTTTCACAGTTCCTGAAGTAGAAGACTTTCACAGTTCCTGAAGTAGAAGACTTTCACAGTTCCTGAAGTAGAAGACTTTCACAGTTCCAGAAGTAGAAGACTTTCACAGTTCCTGAAGTAGAAGACTTTCACAGTTCCTGAAGTAGACTTTCACAGTTCCTGAAGTAGACTTTCACAGTTCCTGAAGTAGACTTTCACAGTTCCTGAAGTAGACTTTCACAGTTCCTGAAGTAGAAGACTTTCACAGTTCCTGAAGTAGAGGACTTTCACAGTTCCTGAAGTAGAAGACTTTCACAGTTCCTGAAGTAGAAGACTTTCACAGTTCCTGAAGTAGACTTTCACAGTTCCTGAAGTAGACTTTCACAGTTCCTGAAGTAGAAGACTTTCACAGTTCCTGAAGTAGAAGACTTTCACAGTTCCTGAAGTAGAAGACTTTCACAGTTCCTGAAGTAGAAGACTTTCGCAGTTCCTGAAGTAGACTTTCACAGTTCCTGAAGTAGAAGACTTTCACAGTTCCTGAAGTAGAAGACTTTCACAGTTCCTGAAGTAGAAGACTTTCACAGTTCCTGAAGTAGAAGACTTTCACAGTTCCTGAAGTAGAAGACTTTCACAGTTCCTGAAGTAGACTTTCACAGTTCCTGAAGTAGACTTTCACAGTTCCTGAAGTAGAAGACTTTCACAGTTCCTGAAGTAGAAGACTTTCACAGTTCCTGAAGTAGAAGACTTTCACAGTTCCTGAAGTAGACTTTCACAGTTCCTGAAGTAGACTTTCACAGTTCCTGAAGTAGAAGACTTTCACAGTTCCTGAAGTAGAAGACTTTCACAGTTCCTGAAGTAGAAGACTTTCACAGTTCCTGAAGTAGAAGACTTTCGCAGTTCCTGAAGTAGACTTTCACAGTTCCTGAAGTAGAAGACTTTCACAGTTCCTGAAGTAGAAGACTTTCACAGTTCCTGAAGTAGAAGACTTTCACAGTTCCTGAAGTAGAAGACTTTCACAGTTCCTGAAGTAGAAGACTTTCACAGTTCCTGAAGTAGAAGACTTTCACAGCTCCTGAAGTAGACTTTCACAGTTCCTGAAGTAGAAGACTTTCACAGTTCCTGAAGTAGACTTTCACAGTTCCTGAAGTAGAAGACTTTCACAGTTCCTGAAGTAGAAGACTTTCACAGTTCCTGAAGTAGAAGACTTTCACAGCTCCTGAAGTAGAAGACTTTCACAGCTCCTGAAGTAGAAGACTTTTATCCTGAAGTAGAAGACTTTCACAACTCCTGAAGTAGAAGACTTTCACAACTCCTGAAGTAGAAGACTTTCACAGCTCCTGAAGTAGAAGACTTTCACAGCTCCTGAAGAAGAAGACGTTCACAGCTTCTGACTGTAGTAGAAGACTTTCACAGCTCCTGAATAAGACTTTAACAGCTCCTAAAGTAGAAGAATTTCACAGCTCCTGAAGTAGAAGACTTTCACTGCTCCTGAAGTAGAAGACTTTCACAGCTCCTGAGGTAGAAGACTTTCACAGCTCCCGAACAAGGTTTTCACAGCTCCTGAAGTAGAAGACTTTTGACAGTTCCCGTAGTAGAAGACTTTCACAGTTCCTTGCACAAGGATAGGCAATGCCACACGTTAGTTCAAGACGTAGACTATATCGCACAGTTTGGTTGAAAAACTTGCAAATTAAGCATGAGTGTTAACTTGTGTTCATCTTACGGGTTGGACAATTTTTTTAAGCAACACGAAGAAGTACACACACACACACATACACAGACATACACAGACATAAACAAACATGCAGAGACAAACAGATTAACACACATAGACTTGCATGGACACACGCACACACACATACTAGAACACACATACATACAAAGACAAAAAGACAAACGCATAATGACGCATCTATAAATATATAATGTATATATATATATATATATATATATATATATATATATATATATATATATATATATATATATATATATATATATATATATATATATATATATATATATATATATATCCAGTAGTCCGAAAGGTAGTTATGAAATGACTGGTCTTTGATTTTTGAACCATTCCTTCTCGACCATATTATCACGACCATTCCTTCTCCACCGTATTATCACGACCACTTAAGTTCTATCCCCCGATTTGATTTTCTCCCCCACTTTCTCTTCGATCTCCTGCCATCACAATCATCCCTTTGTCCTTTTGTTTATGTGGCGGTATCGAATTTCGCTAAAATAACAACTTGCCCACCGATACTCGTAACGATCCTCCGGTCGCGCGAGTACACGGCGGCGTCGGTCGCACATACTCGTCGGCTGGGGCCGGGTATCGGTAAAAATAATATTTCTGTAAAAATAAACCTTTCATCCCATCTCAACAACACCCCCACCCATCCACCCCTCCCACACCAACAGGAACCATCCAAGTACCTTCACGACAATTAATATAATAACTTGTTCAGTACAGTTCAATTTTTTTTAGCAATTCAACTTTCATTAAAATAACAACAAAAATTGATTTTTTTTTCCTTAACATCAACTCCATGACTCATTTTTTTTTTAAATCCCAAAATGACGCACTAATATTTTAGCCAGAATTAAAAAAAAAAACAATTCACAACATCTTTTATTACCAATACGTCACATTTTTTAAAAAAATGTATTTGTTCTACGCATGCGCCGTTTGTTCCCCAATCTTTACATTTCCCATCCCCGGTATTCGACTACCTCTCCAGCGCATACAGTTATCGATTCCAATTATGACGATTTTCATTGTGCCGGCTGATTGTTCCTTCTTCCGGCGCTCCGGCTTTCTGATAGTCTTTTGTTAAATGTAGGAACAGAACTGCACAGGCCACTTTTGTGGAACAATTATTCCAGGAACAATTAACTTTCAGCCCTTTGGGCGGGATCGATGTGGAGGCAGATAGCAGAGAGGAGGTAGATCAAATGTATGGGGAGGCAGGGGGGAGACAGCTAGCGGAGAGGAGGTAGATCAAATGTAGAGGAGGGCAGATAGAAGAGAGGAGGTAGATCAAATGTATGGGGAGATGACTGCGGAAGATGGTAGTGCTGGATAAGATGGTATAACGGATTAGATGTTGATGACAGATATGACGACAGACTAGAGGATAGATGATGGATTAAATGATGGATTAAATGATGGATTAAAGTATGGATTAAATGACAAATTAGAAGACATATTAGAAACATTAGATGTAGACGGCAAATTGGATCCAGATGTCTTATAAGAATCTAGTTCTATATTGAATGGAAATGTGTGTTAGTTTTAGAGACGTACACAAATGGGGTTACATATGCATATATGTAATTTTATATATATATATATATATATATATATATATATACATATATATATATATATATATATATATATATATATATATATATATATATATATATATATATATATATATATATATATATATGTATGGATATATATATACTAGCTGCATCCCGTGCTCCGCCACGGTAAATCTTTTTTAAATGTACCAACTTTGGAACAGAACAAAACAAACAAAAACAACACAAACACAAAAAACAACCACAAACACAACACAACCACAACCACAACACAACCACAACACAACCACAACACAACCACAACACAACCACAACACAACCGCAACACAACCACAACACAACCACAACACAACCACAACACAACCACAACACAACCACAACACAACCACAACACAACCACAACAAAACTACAACACAACCACAACACAACCACAACTTCAACACAACCACAACACATTCACAACACAACCACAACACAACCACAACTTCAACACAACCAAAACACAGCCACAACACAACCACAACACAACCACAACACAACCACAACACAACCACAACACAACCACAACACAACCACAACACAACACAACCACAAACAAAACACAACCACAACACAACCACAACCACAACTACAACACAACCACAACAAAAACACAACCACAACACAGCCACAACACAACCACAACACAACCACAACACAACCAAAAATCAACCACAACACAACCACAACACAACCAAAAATCAACCACAACACAACCACAACACAACCACAACACAACCAAAAAACAACCACAACACAACCAAAAAACAACCACAACACAACCACAACACAACCAAAAAAAAAAAACAACACAACCACAACATTAGAATTACCACCAAACAACACGCTTTTTTAGGCGTCCGCGCCCAAGGAGAGCCTTTCCAACATTAAAAATTTAAGTCACATAAATAGATCCTACTCCATAACTTACAATAAAACAATGCGATGCAAATGAATGTACGGCAAGTGGTGTTTACTTTTATGGTTCTAAGAAAACACATTGGCAATGTAATTAGAATTACCACCGAAAAACACGCTTTTCCCAGGCGTCCGCGCCTAGAGAGAGTCTTTCCAGCATTCTCTATACTATAATTATAAAATTTCACCATCTGTTAACACCAAAAAACAAAAACAAAAAATAGTGATTTTGAGAAAACATAGACTAATTAGAAAATAATATAAATAATCTTAACATTTTTCTCTTTTAATTATGAACCTTAACATAGACTAATCAATGCGGTAGTAATAAAAAAAAGATTAACTTAAATTATTGTTGAGTTAAATATATTTTCAAATTACCTCCCTTGGAAAAATTACCACCAAAAAAAAGTTGAATTAATTAGTTTTTTCGACCTACTTTTATGGAAATCTATCCAATTTTTCTAGGAACATAAAGTAAAATGATATTTGACATTAATCTTTTTAATACGTTTTAGCAGTTTGCGTGTATTTAATATTTTCTTGACGTTATGCGAAAGAGTAAAAACCGTGGCAATTATAAAATAGCTCTATGCCGCTATATAAACAAACCCTACTCTAATACTTATAATAAGACACTGCGGTGCACTGAAAAGCACAGCATGGTGCGAATGATTACTTTTATGGTTCCAAAATCTATAGCGATGACGGAAGGAAGGACTGACACACTACTTGCCCGATTATATTATAGATATATATGGATATATGGATATATATATATATATATATATATATATATATATATATATATATATATATATATATATATATATATATATATATATGACGCGGAACCTGGCTACGCCACCAATTAGTATGCCACATTACATCATATATTAGATGTAGATGTATGGGTTCCTAAGAAGATGAGGCTCGATAGCTGCGAACATCTACCCATCTATGACATAAAACTCCTAAATCAAACAGCCGTTGACTAGTGATTTGTTCTTAAATGGGCAAATGGAAACAAATCCAAATAGAATTAATTAATTCATAAAAAATTATTCAGGCAACCAATTAAGTCAAATTGAATGTCACGATGCATTGTCTTTATGTCTTAACCCACGTACCAATTACCAACCGTATCTGTCAGTTAGAAGTGTCTGCAATTTCGCTCGGCCGTTTTGATCTAGACAGACTGACGACAGAGGAAGTGAGCTAAATAAAAGCTTGTAAAAAGAGACTGAAATCAGAGTCAACGGCCTATAAGGTTGACACATAATACTTAATTACAAATTTTAAAAGAACGAAACAGAAGAAGTATATGTCATTCTATATCATGGATTAGTTCTAGATATCAACCGTGACTGGATTTAAATGACAGATGCAAGAAACAGGCAATGATATAAAAATAGCATTTAGAATATAATTATTTAGAATAAATATCACGTTTGGATAAAGAGATTCGAACAATTGTACATGCGTAGTTACATAGAGCTCACCACTCGACCACACACCTCTCACGGTGAGAAAAAATATTTCTACCCAAAACTATGCGTGACTCAGAACTTACCTGTCCTGGAACAAATACAACTCACTCACATCTACACCTTTATCGTGCGACCATTGACCCAAATAATAGCTCACAGACGACACATCAACACCTGTATCATGCGACCATTGACCCAAATAATCGCTCACAGACGACACACATACACCTGTATCGTGCGACCATTGACCCAAATAACCGCTCACAGACGACACATCTACACCTGTATCGTGCGACCAGTGACCCAAATAATCGCTCACAGACGACACATCTACACCTGTATCATGCGACCATTGACCCAAATAATCGCTCACAGACGACACATCTACACCTGCATCATGCGACCAGTGACCCAAATAACCGCTCACAGACGACACATCTACACCTGCATCATGCGACCAGTGACCCAAATAATCGCTCACAGACGACACATCTACGACTGTATCATGCGACCAGTGACCCAAATAATCGCTCACAGACGACACATCTACGACTGTATCATGCGACCAGTGACCCAAATAATCGCTCACAGACGACACATCTACACCTGTATCATGCGACCATTGACCCAAATAATCGCTCACAGACGACACACATACACCTGTATCGTGCGACCAGTGACCCAAATAACCGCACACAGACGACACATCAACACCTGTATCGTGCGACCATTGACCCAAATAATCGCTCACAGACGACACACATACACCTGTATCGTGCGACCATTGACCCAAATAATCGCTCACAGACGACACATCAACACCTGTACCATGCGACCAGTGACCCAAATAATCGCTCACACACGACACACCAACACCTTAAAACCTCATTACCACAACCACGAACGCCCTCTATTGATATGATTTTAATTACCATCATTAGAATGTTGATTTCCTGCATGCTTTGATCTAGCATTAGCATCAGCTCCGGAGTTCTGCGAAGTTTTTTAGTACAAAATTGATTATAGAAAGTAACTATAATTAGATGCATCATTTAAAACATGGCGTTACATGCTCAGCTGTATAGTGCTGGAGAACTGTGATACATGCCAAGCTATATCATGCCCAGCATATCGTACAGGAAAAATGTGGTATATGCCCAATTATATAGTACAGGAAAAATGTGGTATATGCCAAATTATATAGTACAGGAAAAATGTGGTATATGCCCAGCTATATAGTACTGAAAAACTGTGGTATATGCCTAATTATATAGTACAGGAAAACTTTGGTACATGCTCAACTATATAGTACAAGAAAATTGTGGAATATGTGACGCTTTGAAATGTTGGCTTTTTCATTATTCATCGTGCTAATTAGTTATATCACTCTAAAAAGCGAGATCTTGATTATATGTACAGCTAAAAAATTGAAATTAATTAAATTTGGGTCAAAGTATATATACATATATATATATATGTATATATATATATATATATATATATATATATATATATATATATATATATATATATATATATATATATATATATAGCATAAAAAGAGAGCTATATATCGCGAGTGACCCTGAATTCTGTGTACTGATATATAAAATACATATATTATTAAGTACTTTGTCAAAATTTAACCGTAACAGCCCGGTGGTGTATCAGACAACAAAAAACACTATCAAGCATATATATAATATAAATGAAATTTCTTATGTCAAAGTCATGTGTATGTGATGTATCATCGTCTTTTCCCGTTCGTGCCCAAAACACATAGGGCAGATGAAGTAGAGTTCATTTTCTTCTGAGACCTGGGCAATGATCAGAAGGGCAAGAGCTATTTCCAGCCGCCTTTGTTTTCCCTAATAAGGTTTAGGTACCCATCAGAGCTGAGTGGACTCAGTCTACTGATTTAAACCCGGATTCGAACTCCAGACTTTCGGGTTAGCAGTCTGTGGTGTTGAAGACATTCGCCGAAATAATAAACAGGTCTACAATAGAGTCCGTGGAATCAATGGCGCATGGTGGTAGTGACTCCTGTCATGAGATCAATGTTACATTACACCACTGACTCCTGTCATGAGATCAATGTTACATTACACCACTGACTCCTGTCATGAGATCTATGTTACATTACACCAGTGACTCCTATCATAAGATCAACCTCATAACGTGCTAGTGACTTATGACAAGGATTCAACACTTTATTCTTAGCGCCGGCTACTGACATTGCACTTCCAAGTTTAGAAAATGTATATCCCACATCTATCTGAATTTGTATGTGAGATAGATCACACGTTGAATTCCACTTGCAAAACCAGTAGCATATAACATTTCTTTTTTTCTTAATTAAAACATATTTAAAGCCTTGTTAAGAAAGCGACAACAGTTTCTTAAGGTAATCACAAAACCACCTGCTATATAAATAACTTCATGTATTTACCGAAAACTGCACGCAAATGATATGCGTTATTTACCTTGTTAACGCGTTGTGTATGCTGGAATGTTAGCCAACAAATTGCCGACAACGAGCGGTGAGTCTCGTTAAACAGGTAATTTCACCTTGGTCTCACCACAGGTGATTACATCTGAACGACGGAGGGGATGCAAGAAAAAAAAATGATTTAAACATTCCCCTAACGATCCCCCCTCGCTTAGGGTTAGGAAAGGTCAACCAGAATAGCACGGTAGCCTTGGCGTTTAAAGGCCAATGTCGTGTTATACAACACACTCCAGGCCGTCATACAAACCACGTGATCAGACCAGTGTAGATGTAAATTATACATTTAATGACTTACAAGGGGGGGGGAGGTTTTTAATGATAGGATTCATAAGATTTCTACTGTGTTAAGCTATGGTATTAACGATTGCATAATGTACAGAATACGCGTTAGGTTTTGTAGTAGTTAAAGTTTAAGCTTGGCTGTTGTAGTATTGTGAAATATCCGTATGTACGCACACTTATCAATCAAATCAATGGCTCAGCCAAACCACGGCTGGGTGGGATTGGCTGTAGGAAAACAGGGGGTGGTAGGGACGCCGCTGGGGGGCGCTGTATGACCAAGCAACAAGCGCTCATTGTTGTGTTTCTATTTAATCCCGTTATAAGCCCATGGAAATCTTGAGATTTACACTGACCATGCTGACCATAACACTGACCTTGCTGACCATTATACTGACAATGCTGACCATTTAACTGACAATGCTGCCCATTATACTGACAATGCTGACCGTTATACTGACAATGCTGACCATTATACTGATCATGCTCACCATAACACTGACAATGCTGACCGTTATACTGACAATGCTGACCATTATACTGACAATGCTCACCATTATACTGACAATACTGACCGTTATACTGACAATGCTGACCATTATACTGACAATGCTGACCATTATACTGACAATGCTGACCATTATACTGACAATGCTCACCATTATACTGACAATACTGACCGTTATACTGACAATGCTGACCATTATACTGACAATGCTGACCATTATACTGACAATGCTGACCATTATACTGACAATGACCACCATTATACTGAAAATGCTCACCATTATACTGACAATGTTGACCATTATACTGACCATTCTCACCATTATACTGACCATGATCACCATTACACTGACAATGCTGACCATTATACAAACAATGCTGACCATTATACTGACCATGATCACCATTATACTGACCATGGTTACCATAACACTGACCATGGTCACCATAACACTGACAATACTCACCATTACACTGACAAATCTTTGACTTTCCCGTGACAAAGCATCAGGATTAAGTTGCATCATAGACATACTTTTTGCCTTAACCTAGTGGTACATTGGCACATCTAGTGCTTACAATAGAGATTAGCATGGACACGTACACAAAGACGACAGTCACTTTAATCATTTATACGATCAATTAGCTTTTATATATAAAAAAATCTCTAGGTGAGATAGGGAATCACAAACCATTCAACGCCATTGAACTGAATAATACACAAAGTCCAGGTATATCCTTGTTCCCATGCATGAATAATTTAACACGAAACCGATATTAAATTTAATCTCAAAGTCATAGTAAAATAAAAAGGTGACTATTTAATTTTTAAAGCTTAACAAATGGCCATCTATTTTGATGCCAGTTGTACATTTGCCGGCTTTGGTCAACAACGCTAATTGATAGTTTTTTCTCAAAATCGTACACCCAAGGGAGACTATTCCACTCTTTTGTTTTATTCTAACAAGTATCGTAATAAACTCAACTTTACCCACAAACGAAATAGATCTAATATTTAATGTTAATTTCTTATAACAAAATAAACCTGCGTAACTGTGAAAAAAAATATTTACTTTAAAAAATTGTCTTTTACAAATACAATATGCGTAAAAATAATACAAGAGCTTGATACAAATCAAAATTCAATATTTTAGTTGGTTTATCTTCAACATGTTATTGGTTGTTCACTCTCATGTGGTTTAAATTTTTATAATTTTTGTTTGCAACAAATATGGAATATTTATATATATCAGTTACTGCCACCACTCATTGGCTGGGCGCGCTAAGACAAATCTACAACACTAAGACGTAAAAAAAAGAGAGGAAAAAAAAATATGGAATATTTTCAAACTTTAATATTACATTACAAAGAGTTTGACATCTTTATAGTTTCAGCATTCTTAAATTTAAGTTTAATTTGATATCCTTAGGATACTACTAAACGTTTAAGTATATTGACTTATATTTTGTTATTGCTGAATTATAAACAGATACGGATTTTATTTAACCTCAGATTCTTTGTAATTTGTGGCTATCTGTTGTACTTAACCCCTATAATTATTCCCCCTTTGGCTCTTCCTTTATTATTATATATATATATATATATATATATATATATATATATATATATATATATATATATATATATATATATATATATATATATATATATCAACCATCACATATTTGACATGATATACATTATTGCTAACTTATCTCTTGTCACTGTTAAATATGTTGTAACTTTTTTATTGTCAATAAAAGTATTCAAAATTTTTTTAATTTTTTTCTTCTTAAATCTCAAAATTATTTCAGCACCCCTCAACACATCACGCCGACGGACAATAAAATCCCTCGAATCACCATTTAATTACACATTTGCATTTTCAAGTTTAAAAATAAAATTGTAATTAGACGTTTGTATTAAATCTATGTATAAGCAAACCATCTTAAATGAATGAAAGTAGACTACATGTAAGAAAGAAGTATTACTTATTGTAAATCTGTATCAGTCCTCACAAGCCGATGATGAAAACTGTAATACCTGTTATATAACACGCAAGGCAAACTGACGCTGTAAATTAGGCCTACATGTCTGAGGCAAAAGAAAAGAAAAAAATTTAAAAATATAATACCATTTTGTTAAAAATTGTTTAAACAGTATATCTATTTATTTTTTATATGTATTCATTTGTAAATCCATCTTCACTACTTTTTTCAAATACGCTCATTTGTAAAATACTTCGGTTTCATTAGATAATCGAAATTATGTAAAATATGTTGGTGTTGATGTACTTGTTTTAAATTACGAGAAAAAGTATTTTTTTTAAGTGTTACGAATTTTTGTCACAAATCTAGAATTCATCAGCTTAGCGTATCTACAATATAGAGGCAACATAAACCTACACATAAATAACAGCTAATGTCAAACTTATCAATAACTAATTAACAAAAAACATCATAAATTTGTTTAATGCTACGATTCGACACTTCATCAACACCACACACCTGCAACCTATAACCACACCAGACCACACTAAAGAACCTGCCCCACATCTACAACCTACAACCACACCAGACCACACTAAAGAACCTGTCCCACACCTACAACCTACAACCACACCAGACCACACTAAAGAACCTGCCCCACATCTACAACCTACAACCACACCAGACCACACTAAAGAACCTGACCCACATCTACAACCTACAACCACACCAGACCACACTAAAGAATCTGCCCCACATCTACAACCTACAACCACACCAGACCACACTAAAGAACCTGCCCCACACCTACAACCTACAACCACACCAGACCACACTAAAGAACCTGCCCCACACCTACAACCACATCAGACTGCCAAAGTCTCTTCCAGGCATCTCTGAACGAGATGGAATTTATAAATTTATATAGAAAACATATAATTTTACTAGTGCCCCCCCCCCCCGGAAAATGTAGACCACCCCCTTCTCGAAAATATCAAGTGCCCCCCCACCCCCGCCCAAGAAAAAAGTCTGGTGGAAGGAACACTGCAGACCGCACTAAAGAACCTGCCCCCCCCCCCCCTCCCCTCACACACACACCAAAAACCAAATGAACCTCTCCACACTCCACAACAGCAAAAAAAAATAAGAATTCAATAAATCCACTATCTCCGGCTTCAAGAATTGATATGTCAACTCACAAATCGATAACCTCTATTGGTTTCTCTTCATCCCTCAATCCGTGTATTTAGTCAAATCAATCAACAATCGAATATCGATCAATATTTCACATCACAATACAGCAAAAACAAAATCATTACTGAATTTTAAAAAAAAAACGTATGAGCTTAACTTGATTTAATGTGTCTATATTATTAATGTATAAACAGCATGTTAAACGATTTTGTGTTTAAAGACTTTACAAGTATATCCATCCCATATGTACACACCCAGCAAGTACAATTATACAATTTAAGTGTTTCTTTCTACTTCGGTAACCCACGCTTCGAGTTTCGAATTATTATTATTTTTTTTTTTTGCAAACAAATCGTATTACGAACACCATGAGACCCAACGTAAAGGTTTATAAGCCCATTACTACACGCCTATTATTTTAAGCCCACCATTATAAGCTTACCTCATCTCATGACGGTTGTTACAAAAGCTATCCCCCCCCCCCCCCCACCACCCTATTTCAGATAACACCTCCCACAATGCAATACTCTTTCCAATTCTCTTTCTATTAAGTAATAATTTTTTACTTAATTGTTACAACTTTAATGAAAAACCGTCGGTAAATTGAAATTTAACCAAGATGACGTCACTTTAATGGTAATTGAACTACCGGCAGAGCGGTTTCATTGCGCGAGCAATTAATTAAACGTATTGTTTCAGTGCGCTAATTAAACGTATTGTTTCACTAAGCTGCTTTTATCTTCCAGCTTTTTAATCTAACCAGCCCTAGTAGACACAGGAAACTCAACTCCAGCGGGAGATTTTCATTTCGTGTTATTTCTTTCTTAATTTCTTTTGCATTTTATCCATTAGATTAGTTCATGCGGCTTATGTTACCTGGTGAAGTAACGGGTCACACATTATGTATATGTAAATGTATGTTATGTTATATATATATATATATATGGTGTGGGAAGTTATATATTGAGCTACACAGACCTTACCGTTAAATAGGGCAGCCGAAGCAGAGTTTATCTATTTCTTGACTACTAAGAGATACTGTGATTTCGGCAACATGCATTTAGTGATACACTCATTAATGACGTCCTACTCGCCCTAATCCCAGGGTTTGCACTCCAAACAATCGGGCTTCTAGTCGAGTGCTCTATCACCCGATCTTATGACTTATGAGACCTTATTTATCTATTTTTGTTGGGTGTGGGGGTGGGGGGGGTGGGGGGTGAAGGAGGGGACAACATAACACAAAACTTGACATTTCGACTTTAACTTTACCTAACACACAAAAACTGACATTCCCGTTGAAATTTGTTAACTTTTAAAGCATGCTTTCACGTTTTGTTAGAATTCTTTCAACATCCTTAAAAACACCCAGAACAAAACCAACTCCGAGCCAAAAACTACATTTTGAAAGCACCCATCCAACAATGCGTTAATCACATATTACCCCACTACCCCCCCCCCCCCATCCAACAATGCATTAATCACATATTCCCCCACCATCCCCCCAGCTCTTCATTAGCCTGTAAATAAAAACAACACTCAGAAAAATTAAGAAAAAAAAAAGCACAACATAAATTAATTACTGCCATTCTTGAGGACAACCCAAAGCTTTCACAAGAGGACAGTTCCTGTAGCTAATATCAGACTCCCGTTCGTCCCTAGCATCAAGCCTTATGTATAATAGATCGGGGATTTCACGTCACAAGAGACATGCTGTACCCCCCCCCCCCCTCCCACACACACACACAAACACCACCCCCACCTCCCTCGCCCTAAGGTGGTATAATCTATCCTGTAATATCATTATCCTTGCGTTTCTTGTCTACCGCTTTCCCCGCTAAAAATCCCTAATGCGCCGGTCGCTGAAACAAAAAAAAAACAGCATTGTGTGATGACAAAAATGGGAAACTGTTTGCCAGGAAAATTTCTGTTAAACTGTGAAACATTGTCGGATAAATTTTCTGTTAAATTGCGAAACATTGCCAGATAAATTTTCTGTTGAATTGTGAAACATTAACAGATAAATTTTCTGTTTAATGGTTAAACATTGCCAGATAAATTTTCTGTTAAATGGTTAAACAGTACCAGATAAATTTTCTTTAAATTGTAAATTTTCAGTTAAATTGTGAAACATTGCCAGATAAATTTTCTGTTAAATTGTGAAACAATCTATATATATAATTCTCTTCTGGGAGACGCTAGAAAAACAAGCTGTAAGCGCGCTCTTTACCGCCCACACCCCTACATTGTCTGGTGAGCTGTGGTTCACGCTAAATGTTTACATTCGTGGAGCCGGGTTTAGTGACGGCTATTAGGGGCAGATAATTTAGTTTGAAACTATTTTAAACTTAGGGGAGGTAACTAAGAGGAGGCTGCTTTCACAAGGGAGGGGGGTGTAGGGTAGGGGTTGGGGGAAAGGAGGGTGGGGTAGTATCGTCCTTAACGACCTACTGATAGTGTTTTAAAGCAAATATTTTCAGTGGCAGCATTGGTACTGTCGAACTCACAAATTATGAATTACTGAAAAGTAGAAAATAAAACAACTAAATAGCGGCGTATGATATGCCGCGGGTCGGCTGGTACCAGATACATTTTCTCTTAAATTGTGAAACATTACCAAATAAATTTTTCTACTACATTGTGAAACATTTTGTCAGGAAAATTTTCTGTTGAATTTTGAAATTGTTTGCCAGATAAATTTCTGTTGAATTATGAAATTGTTTGTCAGATAATTTTCTGTTGAATTGTAGAATCTTTTCCAGAGAAAGAAAATGTCCGTTGAATTGTTAAACTTTGCCAGAAAAAAAATCTGTGGAATTGTAAAACTGTTTGTCAGAAAAAAGCCCGTGGCATTGTCCATTCAAAATTAACACATTTTACCTTTATGCTGATAGACATTGTTCTTAATACACCGAACGATAATAGACAATGTTTTAATAACATAAATTGTAAAAAATTATTTTGTTTAAAAAACGAAACAATCTCACTCCGCGGGCAGTTAATATTAATTAATATAAAATTACATTTTATTTCTGAAAACGTGTTTCAAGAAAAGAAACGCCGAAGCTCCGGGGAGAGGGAATTAATTAATTGATTAATTAATTAAAACGGAACAAGGGGGCGCAGCTTCATGTAGACTAATTAGAATTGTCGGGATTTAATTATGCAAGGCGAGGGAGATCACGATAGCTATCCAGAATGATCAGGGATCGAATACCGGCTAAGCCGTCAATGGCCTGTGCTGTGGGGCCATGAATGACCCAAGTCGAGAGGCCATCAATGGCCTGTGCTGTGAGGCCATCAACGACCTTATTGTCAGTTCCTCCCTGCTCTTATTTTGTGCTCAAACTTGCACGTGTACATACGTGCGTAGCTTCACCTTCATCAGTCCTTACACCTGTAGTATACCTGCGTGGCTTCACCTTCATCAGTTCTTACACCTGTAGTATACCTGCGTGGCTTCCCCTTCATCAGTCCTTACACCTGTAGTATACCTGCGTGGCTTCCCCTTCATCAGTCCTTACACCTGTAGTTTACCTGCGTGGCTTCACCTTCATCAGTCCTTACACCTGTAGTATACCTGCGTGGCTTCCCCTTCATCAGTCCTTACACCTGTAGTATACCTGCGTGGCTTCACCTTCATCAGTCCTTACACCTGTAGTTTACCTGCGTGGCTTCACCTTCATCAGTCCTTACATCTGTAGTATACCTGCGTGGCTTCACCTTCATCAGTCCTTACACCTGTAGTATACCTGCGTAGCTTCACCTGCTTTAGTTGTACCTCTACAAATCTGCGTGACTCCACCTTCATTCATTGTACCTGACGTATATCTGCGTGACTCCAACTTCTCTACTAGCACCTGTACATACAGGTGTGACTCCACCGGTTATACTTGCACCTGTACATACCTGCGTGACTCCACATGCGTGACTCCAAATGTGTGACTCCACATTCGTGACTTCAACTTCTCTACTTGCACCTGTACATACCTGCGTGACGCCACCTACATCACAACCATATCTAAACATTCCAGTTTTTCTTATAAAAAAAATCACCTGTTCTATGGTAGATAGAGCATATCTAATTAAATGAATTGTTTAGCCCTTGAAACACCCAGTCACCTTTTTACGAGTGTGTGTTCTCAATGGTGTTTTGTTATGGTGCCATCGATCTACGGAAATCTATTTCCGGATTGGTTTCGTTCTCTATGTGAACTTAAGCAGGATCGAAACCAAACAAAGCAAGCAGAAAAAAATGTTCAACATGAAATGTTTAAATTTTTTAATCTATTTACTATAACTTTATGTATTTTTGAAATACATATTTATTTTAATTTTTTTATCTCGAAACTTTTCTTTTTAATTTAGATTAAATTATGACTGATTGAGTGATTATTAAAACTAAACCATATTTTTTTTACATGCTAGCAAAAATCGTCAACACTAGTACAAAATTTCATATCATATTAAACTAACAGAACAATCACTATTCGAACCTTTCTCTAAATCCTTACGACAAATTAACAACTCTCTGTTTCACCATTTAATGTGACAATGATTACGTAACCGCATGAAACGGTCGGCCTGGAACAATCACCCAAGTGATAATGACGTAATTGGTAAAAAAAAAAAACTTCATCATCCCCCATGAAAACAACAACTAATTAACCAGAACCAATCAGGTAATTAATTACCCACGCGAGTATTTTCCTACTCTTCCTACCTGCAACTTTTTTTTAATGAATTACGTCTGAGTTTGTTTCACTATCTGTCAATACGTTGTTTATGTTTTTTATGCCCGTCAATACACTGTTTATGTTTTTTTATGTCTGTAGCACGTTCTTATGGCTAAGTACAGGAGTTCACGGGGAAGTAAGTAGCTTTGACTCATTAGTGAGGATAATTAAAATAACCAAGTAAAAATAGCATGGCAGATTGGTGTTGTATATCTATAGAGTTATTCCAAGAAATGAGCATCTACCAAGTGATTTCCTCGAAAATTACACGCAGGAATGAAATCATGTTAGAACGTGTCATTAAAATATTTTTTTTTAAATGTTAAGGTTCTTGGTTTCAATAAAAAAAATTTGGTAACTAAGCAATATTTTAACAGAAGTATCCTTTATTTATTTTTTTCTTACAACCTTTGAAATACGGAAATAAACAAAAAGACTATCTTAAATGTCATTCTGCACCGATTGGGTTGATGCCTCTATTTTAGTGCCAGATTTTTACAAGCTTTTATTTAACTCATTCCTCGTTAGTCTGTCGTCAGTCTGTCTCGATCGAAACGCCGGACCGAAATTGCAGGCACTTCTACTTGACAGATACGGTTCTTAATTTGTACGTGGGTCAATTATAGGAATAAAAGCAAAGACAAATCTAAAATATCACTCTGCACACATTGGGTTGATGCCTTTACTTTAGTGCCAGTTTTTTTTATACTTAAAGCTTCACGTTTTTTTCTGGCAATTGTCAAACTCTGGTTCAGAGGGACGCTGGGACACATACAATAAATAGTAACGATTTAATTACTCTGTTTACATAAAATAAATGTATGTCAGCTAATCAGTTTGTCTTGTTATTTTTACTTGTGGCCATAAAACGTGAATCGTGGGGTAATTGTGTCCTGTTAACATTTCTTTCTTTCATTACTGTGACAAAGTAAGGAGAGTCATCAAGAAACGATGTCACACTCTAAATGAACAAATGGGGGGGGGGGGACTTTTGTGACGATGTGTAATGAAGGGAGTGGGGGGGGGGGTCAGAAAATGTGACGACACACATTGTATTTCCAAGGTAATCAGAGAAGCTGACTTTAAGCTGTTAGTTCCGTGTGTTTTTTTTTTAAGTTGTTCTTTTTTTGAATGTGTGAATCGCAATATAAAAAAAAATCGATCAATATACTCAATGTTGACAGAGCGCAGTAAATATTTCTGAAATAAATCGATGTTTTAAAAAAAATACTTACAATTTTGAGGGAGGAGGGGGGGGGACTGATAGTAGATTGAGTTGTGACGTTATTTTAGAGGAATCAGTTTGTTTTGTGACGAAATGTGACCATGGACATTGGGGGGGGGGGGGTGGATACATTTTTAAAAGTATGACTCGTTTATTAATTTAAAAGGAAATTTTATTTTGAGTTGGAATATTCCGTTTGAGAAGTAATATTCATGTTTCATTTAAACAAAAAATATTTTCGTAACAAGTAATAAAATCATATTCATATTCCCTTTATCAAAAATCATATGCGTGTTAGAATTAACAAAAACCATATTCATATCCCCTTGGTCATAAATCATATTCAAGCTTCTGTTAACAAAAAAAAACCATTTTCATGTTTCCTTGAAAAAACATTATACTCCTATTAAAAAAATCATTTTACATGTTCCCTTGAAAAAAATTATACTTCTATTAACAAAAAAAAAAAATCATATTCATGTAGTTCTAACTGACCACTGTCCACGACATTACACACGCCAGTCTATTGACCAATCGGTCACGGCTCATGACACATCTGATGGACGTCCACTGGGGGAGTGTCCCCGCACGGTCAAGCTGACCACTCAGGCCAAGTTAGAAGATGACCAATGCACGAAATCACCAGGCAGGTCCCCAACCACATTAGACGCTAGTTAAAAAAATTAATGAGCCGAGGAGGTGTCCGTCTGTTTCTTTCCCTCATAGACCGGTCAGTTCTGTCTGTTGAGAAATGACCCCGGATCCTTTTGGTCAATGAGCTCAGATTTTACTCCCTTGCTATTATTATGATCATACCAATGCAGGAGTTTGTATTTATTTTATTTTTAAGATTTACGTTCCCGTATGTTATCAAAATTCATGAAATCTGCAAAAAAAAAAAAGCTAAATACTTTAATATTTTTTAACTATTGTTGACAATGTGTTTTTTTTTATTGGTTTTTTTTTTTTTTTTTTGAAATTGTATTAATTTGATAAGGTATTTTAAATTTTTTCCCCTGAAATACGCCGTTTAACTATCCTTAAATATAAATGAGATATTGAGATATCATACTTGATTATTTTATATCATTAAACTACTATCTAAAATATGTACATAATTGCAAATTTAAACTTTAAATTTCACTTCAAGTAATATAAAACTTTTTAGTGCTGATCAATCTCTTATCAAAATTCATCTTTCCAAATAGTATCTTAAACTTAAATCTTATTTAATGTATCACCCGATCAGATAAACCAGCTTTTTCATTTGCAGGCAACTATCGCTCTCTGTGTCACCACTTGGATAGTCTCAGTGGCGTAGCGAGGTCGGGTGTCACCCGATGCGGCACTTAATGGTGTCACCCCCCAGAGGCGTGGCGTCCCTTCCAGGGGACAAACTTTCAAATTTTCGATTTGCACCCCCCCCCCTCAAAGTTTTCGATTTGCACCCCCCTCAAGTTTTTCTCTATATATTTTGCTATTTTTTGCATTGGTGTCACCCCACTAAATGGTGTCACCCGGTGCGGTCCGCACCCCCCGCCCCCCCCTCGCTACGCCCCGGGATAGTCTATCTCGGTATCACCTCCTGAAGTATTAAATCATTCCCTGCATTCGTTATAAAACAGGGTCATAATCGCTGTATATCCACCTACAGGGATTAAACCCAAATGTATCACCATCAGAAGGAGCCACCCACCCCTCTCTCAACACGCCCGTACATATACTACCCCCCACCCCCCAATATCAGCTTTCAACATCCGAAATCACACCTTTCCATGTGTCACCATCTTGCATGAACCAACCTCTCCCTGTGTCACCACCTGCAAATAATCGCCAGGAAGGTGAAACGAATGAATTGTGTGACACCTTGATACGTCACCACTGACTCACCACACTGTGACTACCCGCCAACAGAACCCTCATGCTACGTCTCTAAAACCCAACAACTGAACAAATCCCCACCCCGGGCCATCCCTACGATACCCACAACAGAACTAATCTTACCCCACCCCAATCACCCCTATACCCACAACTCCACAAATCTTGCCCCTAGTCCCATCCCACCCTTATAACCAAACCCCCACATACACGACCAAACACACACAATCATCTCCTATGACCCCCCCCCCCTTTCCCTTCCCCCGTACCCATTGATCTCTCAGTCACCCCCCCCCCCCCTTTACCCCATTGATTTGTATACGGCTACCTGTATGAGGTGTGTCTTATTCAGGTATCAAATTCATCTTGGTCAGGGCGCTGGGTGGCTTTGAACCCGGAATTTATGGGGTGCCAAGCGCCCCTTTTGTCACCCGGGTGTCACGTGACACGTCCCACCCACTGACTCAAGAGTTAAAGAAGTTCACCTTGTACACAACATAACCCAGGCAATGTTTAATGAAGTTTAACAACAGGATTCTTTCTTGTTTATAGAGTGTATATAAACCATGGCAATTTTCGTGTATTTAAAGTATGTAGTATTCTACGTCAAATAAAGGTTTTAATACAGCAGAAAATGTAATTTAAAAATTTAAATTTACACCGAAGGAATTTACTGAATACTAAAACATAACAAATGACATAAATATTATTAGTTTAAATAACGAATCATTTTTTAATATAGTACACTCATAACAGCTGCTATGGGACGGAGTGGTCTAGCGGTAGAGAGCTGGACTGCTTACCTGTAAGTCTCGAGTTCGAATCCGGGTTCAAGTCAGTAGACCGTCCCTGGGTCCACCCAACTCTAACGGGTACCTAACTCACGTTAGGGAAAGTAAAGGCGGCTGGGCATGGTGCTGACCACACTATCATATGCTAAGGTCACAGAATAAAGTGAACTCAACTTCACTTGCCCCATAGACCGTCAGATTTGAAAAGAAAACTACTTTTGCTTTATAACAGCTGCTAAATACAACAACTTCATAAAACTGGTGTCTAAAAAAAAAAGTTTTGTTTATAATTGATGTTTTTAATCACAAATATGGTTAGTGTTAGGATATACACCAGTATAGTTCAGGGCATCAAGTTCACGTTTCCATCAAGTCGCCATCACGTTTCCATCTAAAAGACCATGTGTGTTGAAGACCTATGTAAGCATTTTACCATGTGTATTTAAGACCTATGTAAGCAGAACACTAGGTTAGTTAAAGACCTATGTAAGTAGTATACTAGGTGTGTTTAATACATAGATATCTATTGAATCAGATATGTTAAACACATACGTAGGCAAATTACCATGTGTGTTCATTACCTATGCAATCACTGCAGCAGATGTATTAAACACCTAGGTACAAAGCGTATGTGTTAAACATCTATGTAGGCATCGAGATTAACGCAGTAACAGTAAATCGTCAGAACTACACTTATAATCTAAGACGTTTTGACAAAGAAAACACGGTATTCCATTTAAAGCCCAGAAAACACACATTTATTTAATGTCGCTACTCTTAGACATTTAAATAGTTTTAATGAAACAGCCTGGTCAAACATCCCCCCCCCTTCCCTCCATAGTCCTAGCTGCGTCACTACACAAAAACACATCATAGCAATTGTCTCCATTTTATATAATCAAAGCAGTCATTTGTAAAAGTCTTTTCAACTTTCCCTAAGCAAAGTCAAAGCCTTTTGTCTGTTAAGATAGTAAATTGTTTTCTCTTCACAAGAACACTAAATAAAGAAATTTAAAAAAAAAACTTTCCGATTAAATAAATCTTTCAACTCCATCTGTTCATTTTAAACTCATTTTAAAACTTAATTGAAATTTCAAAAAGACGTAAAATGAATTTTTTTTAAAGAAAAAAAAAACATGCTTAAATTTAACAACTTAAATTTTTTTTAATGTATTTAAATTAGTCGATACAAAATTATCTCCCTTTAATTTCAGCGGGACTAGTCTCCCCTTCCCGCTGACAGCCGCGCGATCCTTCAACTTTTGTTGATTGACATGCGATCATCAAAGTTTAAACTTTCTTCCAGAACGTTCTTTTTGGTGTGGCGGTGGATGGGTCGCGGCAATCACGCAACTGTGCGTCCATCGACCCGTTGGTACGTCTGTCAGGATTCTTCATTCTATCTGCAGCGTGGAAACAATATCAAATTGTTTCGTTTTTTTTTTCGTTCCTTTTTAAAAAAAAAATGGATTCCATTGCTGTGACGTGTAATTTGAGATGGCGAAGAACTAGCACACGATTGTCAATAATGTATGGAGGCGATCCCGGAAATTAAAACATTTTTTTTTAACGGTTGAGATATTATTCAGACAATATCTAGTTTCAGCAGTTTATAATCTGCTGGTAGAACCAGAGCTGGAGACACCTGCCACATGTCCACATGTATAACAGTTAAGTGACTGTAGAAAATAGAACTCACGGCATGAAGTTCAACTTGAACGCGATGGTATATCGATGATTTACCTGTTGACTGACTGAGGTGTGTGTATGTGGGGGGGGGGGGGGGGGGGGGGTAAATGGGCCTGTTCGTTATTCTGCTATATTGTGTTATACAGTATGGGGGGTGTAAATCATTTTTAATATTGCGTAAAACGGTATGAGGGGTGTAATAATAAATTATTTATTAATATTTTTTTGTTGTTGTAGATTTTGTTATTTGGTATGGGGATTGTGGTTCATTTTGTTGCATTGTGCTATACAGTATTGAGGGGGGGGGGGGTAATTCCTTTTTTTTTGGTATGATGTTATAAAGAGTATGAGCAATTCATGTTAATGTTATATTGTGTTTTTTGATGTAACAGCAATTCACATGGCCATAATAATGGAATTGGCAACTTGTCTAAATGTTGCTCTCATAATACATTGTTTTGTAAAGAAAGGACATTAACGAGTTGACGGGAATCATTCCATTATTTTTGTTGGCATGCATTGAAATATTGTTTTTTTTTTCAATTTTAATTCATAGCGGTCGGAATATAAATAAATTTTCAACAAATTAGTTGTAAAAAAAAATTCAAAAATTTTATATTTAAGCATCAATGATATAAAATTTGCAAATGTAGAGAACTTGAAAATATTTTTTGTGACTACATTTCTATTTATTTTTATCAAGCCAAAACGTTAACCTCAAGTTTCACTTTCGTAAGACAAATCTTGATTGGCTGTACAAAAGCTCCGTGATCGATCTTCTGATAACCCCACTTCATAAAAATCTTAAAATAATTTGTTCTCAAAACTTTGCCGATACAATTTTTTCAATCAAATTTTACTTTTTTAAACCGTATGGTATAGTTATGTTTTATTTCTTTACATTTTCAGTATCAAAATCAAAACAACTAAACTGTTGTTGGCTTTTTTTCTAAATTTTGTTTAGTTACCGAAAATACTAAAAACATCAAACACATCCAATCTTTAGTCCAACAAATACCAAACAGTCAGGTTTTTATAATCATATTTATTTTAATAACAAAATATATGATGTTAAAACTATATAATGGGCTTTTCGACAATTTTGAGATTATTCTCGTTGTGTCCACTGTATCTCGGTATATAGACTAAAGTCGTGGTTTATATAAACGTTATACAATGTTACATGCGGTTGGTGGGGGACAACAATTGTCCCTATATTTGTGTTATAAATTTGTCAATACGAAAACTTGTCAGATTACATAAGTGTAGGGTGTCAAATATTTGTTGACGATCTGTGAATACGAAAACTTGTCAGATTTTATAAGTGTAGGGTGTCAAATATTTTTTGACGATCTGTGAATACGAAAACTTGTCAGATTTTATAAGTGTAGGGTGTCAAATATTTTTTGACAATCTGTGAATACGAAAACTTGTCAGATTTTATAAGTGTAGGGTGTCAAATATTTTTGCCGTTCTGTCTAATGCCTTGTCATCAGCAACTCATGTCTGACTGACAAGTTGACGGGATTAACGTGAGGGTGGTGGGGGCGGGGGGTGGAATCGTGAGGCGGGGTAGTAAGAGGCGGGCGATTGTTTGTGATGATAATTTTTTACATCATTTCCATGTGTCTGTATGAATGTGAAAACGTTTAAAACTAATTCCCCTGAATCTTGTCATTTTGTAAGAAAATATGTATTCCAATCTTAATGTAATTCAAGCCAAACAACTTAACGACTTCAATTTTTTTCAGCTTAAATCGCTTTTGTTTAGTTTAAATCACGCGCATTAGTTTAACGACTTCTTCATCTAGATGTACATCAATGCGCATCAATCGCTTCGCGCACTATGATAAATACCCCATTTTCCGCACTATTGACTACAAGCTGTGAAGCCAATTCAGAATACTGTGGACAGTGGACAGAGGAGTGAAGAGAGAATAATGAAGAATGGAGTGTGAAATGTTAAAAGTGAAGAGTAACAAATGAAAAGTGAAGAGTTGAGTATGAATGAAGACCCGCCACAAACTGATAAATTTCTTTAAATGTTTTCTTACAAATTAGGCCTACAATATTTGAGCTCCAGAAACATTATTAACCTACACGCCGCCTCTCCTCCTCTCCCCCCCCCCCCCGCCCCCGCTCCCCCTACTCGCCACGGACGACAGAACATGCTCAATAAGCCAAATGTAAGGTGCTCACTCCCACAACAACGCCATTACATCAACGGCCGGCGCATGCGCAGTGAGACGCCACACACCCCCTGACGTCATCTCTCAAGGAATTAATTATTCAGATGCGAACGTCACGTGTCTTTCTTCACTAACCTACGTAAATAAAACCTAATTTGATCAGGTTTTTCTTTACAACTCTAAAAAAAAAATAACAAGACCTAATATAATTCAAATTCAGGAACTACGAGGTTGGAAGGTAGAGCCCACAAATGCTAACCTGAAAGTCTAGAACTACAGTCTCGAACGCGAGACCTTATCGAAATGCCCATTTCAGATCTAAAAGACTTAATGGTGTAATCCTGACTTTAGAGTGTGTATTTGAGATCCTGACTTTAAATTGGGTACCTGAGATGTTGACTTTAGATTTGGTACCTGAGATCTTGACTTTAGATTGGGTACCTGAGATCTTGACTTTAGATTGGGTACCTGAGATCTTGACTTTACATTGGGTACCTGAGATATTGACTTTAGATTGGGTACCTGAGATCCTGACTTTAGATTGGGTACCTGAGATCTTGACTTTAGATTGGGTACCTGAGATCTTGACTTTAGATTGGGTACCTGAGATCTTGACTTTAGATTGGGTACCTGAGATCTTGACTTTAGATTGGGTACCTGAGATCCTGACTTTAGATTGGGTACCTGAGATCTTGACTTTAGATTGGGTACCTCAGATTCTGACTTTAGATTGGGTACATGAGATCTTGACTTTAGATTGGGTACCTGAGATCTTGACTTTAGATTGGGTACCTGAGATCTTGACTTTAGATTGGGTACCTGAGATCCTGACTTTAGATTGGGTACCTCAGATCCTGACTTTAGATTGGGTACCTGAGATCTTGACTTTAGATTGGGTACCTGAGATCTTGACTTTAGATTGGGTACCTCAGATTCTGACTTTAGATTGGGTACCTGAGATATTGACTTTAGATTGGGTACCTGAGATCCTGACTTTAGATTGGGTACCTGAGATCCTGACTTTAGATTGGGTACCTCAGATCCTGACTTTAGATTGGGTACCTGAGATCTTGACTTTAGATTGGGTACCTGAGATCTTGACTTTAGATTGGATTCCTGAGATCTTGACTTTAGATTGGGTACCTGAGATCTTGACTTTAGATTGGGTACCTGAGATCTTGACTTTAGATTGGGTACCTGAGATCCTGACTTTAGATTGGGTACCTCAGATCCTGACTTTAGATTGGGTACCTGAGATCTTGACTTTAGATTGGGTACCTGAGATCTTGACTTTAGATTGGGTACCTCAGATTCTGACTTTAGATTGGGTACCTGAGATATTGACTTTAGATTGGGTACCTGAGATCCTGACTTTAGATTGGGTACCTGAGATCTTGACTTTAGATTGGATACCTGAGATCTTGACTTTAGATTGGGTACCTGAGATCTTGACTTTAGATTGGGTACCTGAGATCTTGACTTTAGATTGGGTACCTGAGATCCTGACTTTAGATTGGGTACCTGAGATCTTGACTTTAGATTGGGTACCTCAGATTCTGACTTTAGATTGGGTACATGAGATCTTGACTTTAGATTTGGTACCTGAGATCTTGATTTTAGATTGGGTACCTGAGATCTTGACTTTAGATTGGGTACCTGAGATCCTGACTTTAGATTGGGTACCTCAGATCCTGACTTTAGATTGTATACCTGAGATCTTGACTTTAGATTGGGTACCTGAGATCTTGACTTTAGATTGGATTCCTGAGATCTTGACTTTAGATTGGGTACCTGAGATCTTGGCTTTAGATTGGGTACCTGAGATCCTGACTTTAGATTGGGTACCTGAGATCTTGACTTTAGATTGGGTACCTCAGATTCTGACTTTAGATTGGGTACCTGAGATCTTGACTTTAGATTGGGTACCTGAGATCTTGACTTTAGATTGGGTACCTGAGATCTTGACTTTAGATTGGGTACCTGAGATCTTGACTTTAAATTGGGTACCTGAGATTCTGACTTTAGATTGGGTTGCTGAGATCTTGACTTTAGATTGGGTACCTGAGATCTTGACTTTAGATTGGCTACCTGAGATCTAAACTTTAGATTGGGTACCTGAGATCCTGACTTTAGATTGGGTACCTGAGATCGTGACTTTAGATTGGCTACCTGAGATCTTGACTTTAGATTGGGTACCTAAGATTCTGACTTTAGATTGGGTACCTTAGTTTGTGCACCTGTTGTAGTTGTGACGTAGTCCCTGTCACACGTCACAAATGGTGTACAGAGTAACTCTACTTCCCCATTCCCCGTGTAAGTTTTCTTGAACCGGTAGCCACCGGTTTTGGCGAACTATATGAACTGAACCAAAAATAGACCGAGGTCAAATATCGGACGGAATTAAAACACAAAGCCCTAAGGCTTGTCACAGCGCCAAAAAAATAATTTGTTCAAATATTACATTACCCTCTGACGTGGTATTGCTGTGAAAATTCAATCAAAATTTTGAAATACCGGGTCGTGTTTTAATCTAAATGCCAGTAACTCACACAAATTATGGATGTGTTGAACTAGCTAGAAAAAACATTATCTATACAAATATTCTCCATCAAAATAACACAATTTTATTGTAAAAAAAAACGCTAAAAAGTGATGCCGTCGTTTAAGAAGAAGCTCTTCTATAGCTGATTACACGGTAAAGTGACAAAATATAATGTTGTGGGGCTCCTAGCACCAGGAGGGCTGTTGTAAGATAGTCCAGCTCGACTATTTTATGTTCTTGTGGAGTTGAGCTCGCCTCAGCTAAAATCACGTGAACGATGGAGCTAAGCAGCTTGGATAAAATCAGTAGCCTCCAGATCGGGGATATGGAATATGGAATCGTGATCAGGGATCAACATTTAGAATTTGAAATATAGATCAGGGGTCATCATTTAAAATTTAAAATATAGATCAATGGTCAACCTTTAGAATTTGAAATATAGATCAGTCAGGGGTCAACATTTAGAATTTGAAATATAGATCAGGGGTCAACATTTAGAATTTGAAATATAGATCAGGGGTCATCATTTAGAATTTGAAATATAGATCAGGGGTCAACATTTAGAATTTGAAATATGGATCAGGGGTCAAAATTTAGAATTTGAAATATAGATCAGGGGTCAACATTTAGAATTTGAAATATAGATCAAGGGTCATCGTTTAAAATTTGAAATATAGATCAGCGGTCAACATTTCGAATGGGTCATCAATTAAAATTTGAAATATAGATCAATGTTCAACCTTTAGAATTTGAAGCATAGATCGGGGGGGGGGGGGTCAACATTTAGAAGTTGAAATATAGATCAGCGGTCAACATTTAAAATGGGTCATCAATTAAAATTTGAAATATGTTCAACCTTTAGAATTTGAAGCATAGATCGGGGGGGGGGGGGGGGTCAACATTTAGAATTTGAAATATATAGTGCATTTCTTACTATACCTTCAAATGCCGAGGTCACAGAAACAGGTAAACTCTACTTCATTGGCAACATGGACCGTCAAGTTCGAAAGGGAACTTTACTTTCAACATAGCTTAATCTTCAATCTCACAAGCATGAAAGAAAAATATTTCATTTACTTGACTAAATGTTGTGAAACCTATGCGTAAATAATGGTTTCAGTCAAATTTTGTCCAATGCCTCTGATTCTGTGCGTCTCTCTCCAATTGGGTTCATGTAATTCCAGCATCTCTCGCTTCACTTTCTATAGACCTCCATTATTTTCATGGTCTCCCACTTTCCTTTTTTACAAGCTTTTATTTAACTCACTTCCTCTGTCGTCAGTCTGTCTAGACCGAAACGCAGGAGTGAAAATTCGGACAGTTCTACTTGACCGATACGATTCAAAGTTGGCACGTGGGTCAAGACATGAAGACAATGCAATCTGAAACTAAATTTGACTTAATTGGATGCCTAATTAATTTTTTATGAATTAATTAAAATTTGGACCGAATTAGTAGGCATGTCAATCCAACCACACCACACGCGTCATCACTTTCAATAGCTGCGCCATCATTTTCAATAGCTGCGCCATCACGTTCAATAAACGCGCAATGGTTTTTAGTCATGTAACACTATTGTAAATAAAACATGTAAAGCACTGAAAATTTTTTTCATAAAAAACGTTTTAATAACAAGCTTTTATGTAATGATGCACTAAAAAGTAGAAAATAAATTATACACTACTATTTAAATTACTATAAAGAAAAGCGTGGGTCTCTTCTCAAATATTAGTAAAGGTATCAAATAGGTACTAAAGTACTAAAGTGACCCACGCTTTTCTTTATAGTAATTTAAATAGTAGTGTATAATTTATTTTCTACTTTTTAGTGCATCATTACATAAAAGCTTGTTATTAAAACGTTTTTTATGAAATTTTACAAGCTTTTATTTAACTCACTTCCTCGTCAGTCTATCTAGACCGAAACGCCGGAGTGAAAATTCGGAAACTTCTACTTGACCGATACGATTCACACTTGGCACGTGGGTCAAGACATGAAGACAATGCAATCTGAAATTAAATTTGACTTAATTGGATGCCTAATTAATTTTTTATGAATTAATTAAAATTTGGACTGAATTAGTAGGCATGTCTATCCAACCACACCACACGCGTCATTACGTTCAATAGCTGCGCCATCACGTTCAATGGCTGCGCCATCACGTTCAGTAGGGGCGCAATGGTTTTTAGTCATGTAACTCTATTGTAAATTAAACATATAAAGTACTGAAAAAAAAATTCATAAAAAAACGTTTTAATAACAAGCTTTTATGTAATAATGCACTAAAAAGTAGAAAATAAATTATAGACTACTATTTAAATAACTAGAAAGAAAAGCGTGGGTGTCTTCCTTAACATTAGTAAAGGTATCCAATAGATACTAAAGTGACCCACGCTTTTCTTTCTAGTTATTTAAATAGTAGTCTATAATTTATTTTCTACTTTTTAGTGCATCATTACATAAAAGCTTGTTATTAAAACGTTTTTTATGAATTTGTTTTTTCCCTCTGCACGTTTCACTCTAATCACATTATGGCAATACTTTCTACCGTTGCTAAATATCCACATTTCACCAATGTATGTATACAAGTTCTACTACAAAGACATTTCAAGGCGTCGTTATTCTGTTTATTTCAATTTTTTTAAATTCCCAAAGTGGGTTGAAAACAAATCCCTCCACCATTTCCACACAACCAGCCCATAAAACTACATCTCGTATACAACTCTACACCGATGTAACACGATACCAATTTATTTCCCCCACAAATATCAAACCCTAGGTTTGGTTGGCTGAGTCAAGCGTCTCAAGATTCTAATAACCTTTCATCAAACTTCGGATTCCATTCGACACGGATCCGATAACTGGTAAAGAAATTACATTGAAATTACTTGCAGCTAAAACATAGAGGGTTTTAGATTACAATTTTTATATCTGAGAATTCAATCTTTTCAACAGTTTTATTTTTTTATATATTTCCTCTCATTTTTATTTTTATTTTAAAGTCGGAACGAATTTCAATAGTTTTTTTTTTACGGTCACGATTGATTCCCTTCTTTACATGACGAGTTAAGTCCCTTATTGATTATCGGCCCAAACTTTGTACTGTCCTCATCAATATGCTAAGTCGGCTCGATACAATCGTGTTGTCTTGGTTAAACAGACTCTCTTCCCCTCCATCCCCCGTCCTACTACAAGCTAACAGACAGACTTCTCTTATCAGACAACAGACAGACTTTCTTCCAACACAACAGACATCCAGAATCCATCAGATGGTAAAACAATCTTTTAAATGTGTCGGTTGTTTCAAATTATAAAACAACGAACCTACTTTAGTCTGCATCTATCCAACAATTTCAATTCAAGTCAATTACATTACGGTGATAATTCCTTTCAAACAAGGTTAACCTTCGTTGTAGAAAAGTATGTTGCGTTAGTTATTTCAGCATCTATGCTTTATAAAACCTCAGAACAGTTTAACTGTTCTTTTTTGTTAATGTTTGTGAAGTTTTCAATCAAATCTAAACTGATCCACAAGTGGTCTCAAATAGAGGAAAACTGGCTCAGTCCATCTACGATGGGGATCTCTAACACTGATAGAGTATTTGCTACATGGGTTAAAACATTACATATGTTAATACACAGGTAGTTAATTTCTTGCAGTATCTTAAACTCTAATCTCGTTCATTTCTCATCATCTATTACACACTAATCTCGTTAATTTCACATCATCTATTACACAACGACCCGACACTTGATGACTCTATAAGGTCATAAAGTCTTTACCACAATGACTCAGTGGGAGTCAGTGGGAGTTGGTCGCGAACCCGCGCCATCAAAATCACATTTTCTTCTCCACCTGCTTTGTCACGCTCCATTAAACGCTCATCAGTCAAAACACTGATGTACACATCACTCTCCCCCCCCTCCCACTTCCTCCACCCGTCATTACTTCCCTCATCTTACCTCACCCACCCTTAGCTCCATCCTCGCCCTGCTGGAAGCTCGCTTGACCATTGTCCACTCGACGTTTCATCACAAAAAAACACCGCTAAGAAATCAAGTTTTAAAAAAACCTCAACTTTACCTGAGGAGCTGTCTCAACATCTGAATAAAGCTAATCATTGGACGCACCGCTGGGTCCGTCAAACCATCTGTCTCCACATCTTCACACCCCCACCCCCCAGCGCCCACCCTGCGGCTACTTCAACTATTTGTATCGATGTTTCCCTTCTCATTCAGCCCAGCATCCTGTTACATTGTCTCCCCCTTTTTTATACACACTTCTCTCCCCTTTACTTGCTTTTCGATTATCTCCCATTTCTTAGTCAAGACAAAAAAGTTTTATTTTCGTCGTGGTCTTCCGCCAGACGGCGCTACAGGCTTGAGACAGCCTCGCTGTGACTCAAGGAACGGGGGTCGGATCCAAAACCCCGCGCCCTGTTTGTCAAATTCAAAACGTTCAAGTATTTTCCACGGGTGGATTTTTTTTTCTCCAATGTCAACCTCCGCACCACGGGAGGCAACCTCCCCCCTGTCAACTTACAACAAAGGGTGGTCACTCTGATTGTCGAAGGCCTATGGTCGCGCCTCCTTCCTCCATTGTGCGGCCCTTAAATAGCCTGTAATTAAATTGTATTTAGTGACCAAGCTCTCCACCTAAATGCCTGCTACATGTCAGCGCGGTGCGCATCGTTCAACTGATCTAGACAACTCCTGTCAAACCTGGTCCCACACGGAGTTCTGTCCCTTGTACGTTTGCTCGAACCTGTTCACTCACAGTTAACAAAAAGAACATTCAGTCTAAAATGTTATCAAAAAAGAAAAGTATGTGTTCGTTATTTGGTGAATATTTTGTTTTATAAAAACTAACATCCGTTTTACCATGGGAAAATAGAATCTTCTCTTCAACTCTTGGTTTCTATCGTTCACAAGTTCCCACTTAGAATTTTTCCAATACGTCCAAATGTTTTCGATAAACAAAATTGTTACACATTTTAAAAAAAATGAGATTATATTTTATTTTAAGCAATTTAATTTTTATTTTATTGATCTGTTTCAAACAGATATTTGTGTCTATATCACAACTATAAAAAAATATATGTTATATTTTAGTTTTGGCCGCTGTACGACTTTTCTTACCGCCAAAATTTGTACTACACTACTAAAAACCAGCCCCATTTAATCCCCAGTTTGGTAAAAAAAAAAAAAAATTAAAAAAAAAACTCAATTTTTTCTTTCATTTGTAAAAAATGTCTCTTGTTATGTCAAAATATTGACTTTCGTCTTTCTTTTATTTTTCCCTAATTGGTAATATTCTCCCCGTAACTTGTCGGTCCTACCTGCTAGTAATGCCAGTCAATAATACCCGCTGAGTCTTGGAGCAAGGAAAACAAGGTTTACCCGCCCCGCCAGCAAACATTTAATTTCTCGCGGGTATCGATCTCTGACATCGATAACCAGACGTTGAGTGAGTGCAGGGGGGTGGATGGGGGGAGGGGGGTCTCATGGGTTCTAACCTGGGTTCTAATCCTACGAGTACTAGTGGCGTCATTGCACTAACATGAGTTCTAATCCTGTGAGTATTGGTCGCGTGAATATGAGAGGCGTTATAGCAACAACCTGAGTTCTAATCCTATGAGCACTGGACGCGTCATAGCACCAACCTGAGTTCTAATTCTGTCAGTACTCGAACTTAAAAGTGTGAGAGTGAGAATCTTCATGGCACCAATTTGGGTCTAATTTAAATAAAAACTTTTTGCTAAAACTGTGAGTTTTATTTGTAGGTAAAAGACAAATCGACATTACTTAAACATATTCTTCATTCAGACACTCTACTCAAACATAAGTTAATTCCACAAATTTACCCTGAATTCTACTGCAGCATCAATAACAACTTCTCTTTTTCTTCTTTCGCCATCTACTTTGAGGTCGCAAATTCTTAAATACGTTTTCTTTGTTCGGAATTTCAGCGTTTGGTACTCTATAGCCTATCACTTAGATACACTCACTCGTCTAACTAATTAGTTTACCGTGCATGTTATGAAATCAGCCCATTAACCTCACAAAATCTGCGCCTCAGTGTCCTAGCTTAACTCCTACATAAAATAAACAAAGAACTTTACACACGGAACTCCCACGTTTCTCCAACACACACACACACACACACATCACACACACTTTCCAGTGCTTTTGGTACCAAAAAGGCCATCGCTCCAAGTATTGACTTTCATTGTTACTTCTGTACAGCGAGGGTTTTTTTTTCCTACAAAAAAAAAATCTTCACTATGTGACAAGAGTTAACCACTTGGACAACAAAAGCCCTTGACCAATCATTTTCCGTTTTACTCGTCGACCAATCAAAAGCCTTGTAACGCGCCCTTAAACATGCTGTATACACCTGTCTAGACCAATGGAGGTTTTTATTTTCATTCATACCAGACAAAACAATCCCAGCAAAGACCTCGCAGAAAAAAAAATAACCAACATGAAAGTACTGTAACTCTCATTAATAATAATCCCATCGAACTTAACTCCCCTGTATTCAACAAACATAACCCCAGCTTTTCTTTACCCACATATTTAAAAAAGCAATAAAACTTGGGGAGTCCTTGCAGATTTTCAGTTGCTTGAATACCCATAACATTTCAACTCGAGTTCTCGCCCTTATTGACAGACAACATACGCTCGTATCTTTGTTTGTTGTTTCCCGTGAGCTCTTCATTAGCGGAGCCAGGGGAACAAGCACGCCCGGGGAACAAGCGGAGCCCGGGGAACAAGAACGAAACACCCGGTCAGGGTAAGCAAGCCTGCCGCTCTACCTTACGCCCGTAACGCATTATCGCCCCTACCGTTGGACCGGATCATAACCCAGTGATGACCCGGACAACGTACGGGAACATGGGTTTTTTTATATGGCACGGGACAAACAAACAAACGTACAGAACCGTGAAGAACAGCCGGTCACACATGACTGGTGGCTTGCTGGTCTACGGGAAAGTTCATTACTAGACACATTTCAAAACTTAGCGTTCGATTCAGAAGTAACCGCATTTCAAAAAGTTACCTTTTAGAAGTTTCCGCAATTCAAAATATTGCTGCTTTTCTGATGCCACTATAAGGGTACCGTATCACATACGTTATAGTAAAATCGTACCAACAATGATTAACCAAGACTCAGGAACAAGGGACATTCAGACATTGAAAACATACCTAAATTATAACGTTTAAATAGTAGTTAAGTAAAAGGTACGCTTTCGAACATAGAGAACCATGGAGCAGATGAAGTAGAATTCATCTGTTTCTGTAATATCGGCGTATAAATATATAGTATTGTCAGCTCTATGCATAGCCATCTATACTTTCCCCAATGTGAGTCAGGTACCTATCAGAGCTGGGTGGGCTCAGAGACGTCGTACGGACTCAAGCCCGGTATTCGAACTACAAACATTCAGGTTAGTAGCCGTGTGTTATACCATCCGACCACGCCGACCCGTTTCATATCGCGTGCTAATCGTTAATCCGGACGCTCAATGATCGTATACCGAGACATACATAACTCAAAAACGCAATTTACGAGCCACTTATTTTATGTTTAGCCCTACTCTGCAAGTATTTTATGAACAAATATTCTAAAAAAAAAAGACCTTAGTGTGAGAGAAGGACTTTTAGAAGTTTCACATAACACGGTTCAAGTTCAGCCGTCCTAGGTATGGGGCTTGGCAGTTACCAAATGATGCAACAGATTCTCACCTTCTTCTACAGTAGGTATGCACAAACTGTATGTCGCAGTAGTTCTACCTGTTACCCACACAAAGGGAAGCAACCGGATCCCATTGTCTCGTGTTATAGCTAAACTATTCACGATTGCAAAAAACGTTTCTAAATTATTTATGAAACACAACTCAAATTAGAAACAAAGATTTCAACTTCGGCATTGTATTAGAAGATAGTGAAACACAATGCCTCCATAATGGAAAGATATTTTTTTTCAGTCAGGGTTAGATTTCATCTCGCTCAAATTGTCTCACCTAATACTGTCAGTCTTGCACAGTTTTACACTCACCTGATTTTACAAGTCCCACCTGAATTCTCACCTGACTTAACAAATCTCACCTGACTTTACAACTCTCATCTGACTTTTCAAGTCTCACTTTTTACCACTCTCACCTGACTTTACAAGTCTCACCTGACTTTACACACCGCCTCACCTGACTTTACTAGTCTCACCTGACTTTACTAGTCTCACCTGACTTTACTAGTCTCACCTGACTTTACCAGTCTCACCTGACTTTACACACCGCCTCACCTGACTTTACTAGTCTCACCTGACTTTACTAGTCTCACCTGACTTTACAAGTCTCACCTGACTTTACCAGTCTCACCTGACTTTACAAGTCTCACCTGACTTTACACACCGCCTCACCTGACTTTACAAGTCTCACCTGACTTTACCAGTCTCACCTGACTTTACACACCGCCTCACCTGACTTTACAAGTCTCACCTGACTTTACCAGTCTCACCTGACTTTACAAGTCTCACCTGACTTTACAAGTCTCACCTGACTTTACAAGTCTCACCTGACTTTACAAGTCTCACCTGACTTTACACACCGCCTCACCTGACTTTACAAGTCTCACCTGACTTTAACAGTCTCACCTGACTTTACAAGTCTCACCTGACTTTACAAGTCGCACCTGACTTTACACACCGCCTCACCTGACACCCCCCCCCCCCTCCACGTCGTCCCCACACCTCTTCCACCACCACAAACCGGCACCACTCTTAGAAGCCCAGCGCTAATTGAAAGAAACACGATCCGCAAACATCTGCAGGCTAACACTGCCCACACCACACAAAAACCTTCCCACAAACATCCACTGTAATAATCGCAATGTATTTGTTCTCGCTTGGTAAAGTGCGAACCTAGAACAAAAAAAAACGTGTGATGAGAATTGAATCCAATAATGACATGGTACACCAAGTCATTATTTTTTCATTAATTAAAAAAAAAAACTTTGTAGTGTTACAAGATCCTGGATATGATGCAAACTCTGCGCGTGCGCATCCCGCCTCATAAAAAATGCATTGCGCCTGACACGCCCCCTGACATATGACGTCATCTGACGTCCATATTTGCCGGATTTCGCAGTTCCTGGACATCAAACCGGATAAGACGACACCAGACAGTGGTCATGTGATCAGGTGGTAACTTGTTCTACAATAGGCGGCCATATTAAACTCTCAGAGTAGTACACAGAGCTTACCCAGAACACGACTCTTCTAACTCTTTTTTTTTTTAATTTCTTTTTTTTTAAAAACAGATTTATACACAATTGCTTTTGAAATCCACGTTAAGTTTCATAGAAAAAAATATTTGTGACTATATCTGATACCAAGAGCTAGACTGCTAAGCTGAAAGCCTCGAGTTCGAATCCGGGTTCAAGTCACTAGTATGTCCCTGTGTTCACTCACGTTAGTGAAAGCAAAGTCGGCTGGACGTATTGCTGACCACACTATCCCTCATATGCAGAGGTCTCTAGAGTAGATGAACTGTACTTCATCTGCCCAATGTGTCATGGGAACGAACGGAAAAAGACGACGATGATTATGAAGATACTACTTACCATAATTACACAACAATATTAAGAGAAGGAAAACTTTCAATCCTTGTGATTTATTTATTTTTAATTTTTTTTTAGTTTAAACAGTCTGTTTCTGAGAGCAGATATGTTAGGGGTTGGGGCTGTGAGAAGGAGGGGGGTGGGGGAGAAGCTTACATCAGCGAACAACATAAAGTCTATCACAGTGTAACCTCTACCCGCACACACGTCCACCATAAAGTTGAGCCTAACCGCTTCGCAAATCGTCAACAACCAACCAACACTCCATTCTATTTTTAGATAAAATTAAACGATCACATGGCACCGCTAAGAACATTTTTATGTCTCAAAAGCATAAAGTAACTGTTTCTTATTTATTTCAACGGGCAATTACAGCCATCTTGTTGAAAACGTTTCTGTAACTTAACGGCGCACGAAGCTGCAATAAACGGCGATATATTCGTGCTACGAACGGCGTTTGAAAGTTTCAAGTCATAAAAGCTTCCACTGACATTTCAGTAGTTACAGCAATAGACTGACATTAAAATGTTCACATGGCATCTATTTAAACTTCAACAGATCTTCTCTTTTACTGAGAGCGTCGTTAAATCCCTCTGAGATATGCATGCATACGTGTACATACATACATACATGCATGTAGAGATTGAGAAAGGTTTTTGTTTAAATACAAAGAACGCCATGCTTATGTGATGCTCGTATCTGTTTAAATTTTTTTCCTATATCCCCCAAGTGGCTAGTTAACATTTGCTGCAATTGCTCAAAAAAATAATACAACTCGTGTTAGCGTGTGATGTGTGTGTGTGTGGGATGGGGCGCTATGGTAGGTGGATGTTAGGTGGTAGACTGCGCATGACAGTGGATGTGTGTGTGTGTAGATGTGTGTGGATGTGTTTGTGTTGATGTGTGTGTGTGTGTGTGGAATAGTGTGGATGTGTGTAGATGTGTGTGTGTGTGTGAGTGTGTATGGAGGTGAACTGCAAGTGTAGATGGGTAAGGTTGAATATAGGTGTATTTGTGTGTGTGTGTGTGTGTGTGTACGTGTGAGAATGTGTGTGCGTGTGTGTGTGCATGTGTGTATGTGCGCGCGCGTGCCCAATTCGTTTCCAACCGTCATTAAAATTGTGAACGTTAATGACGTCATCAGGCAGCACCAGCCTAGGGATGACAAGAACGACAGGTTTCCGGTGTGGTGACAGGTGCCCATCATTCAGCATCATACAGCATCATACAGCATCATACAGCATCAGACAGCATCAGACAGCATCAGACAGCCCAATGGTGCTCAAGTTCCTCTCCCTCGTTTACCCCATTGAGTAAAAAGTTTTTTTTTTTTCTTTTACGCTTTTCATCATCATGCAGGCAAACAAATTAGAGTTAATCTGTTTCAGTGAGCTCAACGCATAAACTGATAGTATGGTTAGTTTTATGACCATCATCCATTCCTTAACGTTAGTCTGGCGTAAGTCAGGTACACATTAGAGCTGGGTGGACTCAGGGAAGTCGTAAAGGCTCAACTTTGACATCAGAACTTGAGACTTTCTTGCTCTACTGTCAAACACCCCTTTGAGCGTTTTTTTTTTAAATTTAATATGAATAACGTTTTTCAATTTTTACAAAATGTATAATATTTTGAATTTTCTTATATTTATATTTCAGGTTTTCATTTCTTTAAAATAACAGTTTCCTAACCGAAACGAACGCCACATAACGCCAGTCTTCGTTGTTTGAGTTCGAGTCTTGTCAAGTACCTAGTCGAGTATATAAACGTTCTGATTCACGATGCTCATGTTTTAAAAAAAAGATTATAAAATTCTTTGGTTAGATAAGGGGTTATAGTTGCTTCATTTCAAAATTACATTTTAAACCTTATAACTTTATAACCGATTCACAAGTAACACACTAAAAAATTCAAATAGATATAAAAACATTATACTTTGAAATTTTATTTCCCCTAATGTTAAAAGTTAAGAGTTGTTTTTCTCTTAATCCTGTGTTCATATATTTTGGTATATCTACTTGTTTATTTTCAAAAATCATTGAGTTAAATTAATGTCTATAAATGTCCTTCATTTAACATGCATTGATCCGTGACAAAATAATTAACTACTGATGTTAATTAACGTCTTTTCATAATTCCCAATCTATTTGTACATTAATAATAAATAATTCGCTTCATCGCCTTATTAATATCGCGATATTAATACCGTACAAGTATGAGATCATGAGTTTTTTATGTATAAAATCTTGAAAGTATTAGAACTCCCCCCCCCCCCCCACCCCTCCACTTCCAGCCCCCACCCCGGGCTCCACTCAACCTAAAGCTAATTAGTGAACAAAAACATATTTCCCCCAACATCGCTCTCGTCATCGCCACGATTCCATCGCGCTGCGCAAGTTCCGGTCATGCGCGAAATATTGCGCACATGACATGGAAATTGAGAGCTTAAAGCTTCATCTCCTGCACGGGGATAAAATGGACAGGGTGGGGGTGGGGGGGGGGGGGGGTGGAGGGTTTATAGGGGGTGGGGGTGATGTGACAGGCAGTGACAAATTGCGCGTGATTTATTGAGTCAGATAAATGTAAAAATACACAAACGCCTCGCTTCAGCGGACTTCATTAATTTGTTCACTTTTATTTCCCGATGTAAGGGCATTTTTCTTTAATTAACATTGGAGTTCTTCACAAATCTACGAGATTACTAAAGGCAGATCTATCAGATACGCTCTCGGGGTCTAAACTGTACGTTATCAACACAACTGCTCATTCAACTTTACCATACACACTAGCTCGAATTTAACAAGAAATTTGTCGAGAAGAAATCATGTCAACATTTTGAATGTCAGAGACTTGACAAAATAAAAACCCACATGGCACAACAATTTATAGACTAAAACGATTTTAAAAAGACAGTTGGATAAATTGAACGATCAGGTCATACGGTCCAGGCAATCTGTTTCATTTAGTTAATGCTAACGCTAACCAAGATACCAAACCTTTTAGCACGTGACAGACTTTACATGAACTTTTCCAGCGTTTTATAAAAGACTACGTCGAATAAAAAAGTCATTTCCCCTTTAACCAATTAAAAACAATTTACATCGCTTATACGATTATCATACCGGATCTTTTCACCCACCCCCCTCGTGGGTTTAACTGTCCACCTCGAATCAATCCCCCACCCCACCCCAACACGTGACACCACTTGCCCTCCACCTGACCTCACCTGCCTCAGCTTTGTTGTAATTGACAGGTAGGTTTACCTGCGCGCATCATTTGCTCGTTAACCCGTCAGGTGAGACATTAAAGACCTTCCGCCCAGTTCCCAGAGTCAGGGGGGAGACTTCCGCTACGACTTCTGGGCATGCGCACAGGTACACATTTTATTAAACGATTTTCCCGGCGACAAATTAATCCCACCCAGGTAAATATTCTACGCATACAGAATTAAGGGCTTAGTGCTGACCATACTATCCCTTCATAAACCAAGGTAATAGAAACAGGTGGACTTTAATCCACTTGAACAAACAAGTTAAAAAATGGATTTAGCTTAATTGGATTAGGCTTTCTCTCTCCCCCCCCCCACCCCGTCAAGACGATCAACACTAACAATAAGGATGTTAATTCTCATGTTGAACAAGTTTCGACCTAAAACTAGTCTACCCCCCCCCCCCCCCCAACTCTCCCTAAATTGTATCTATGACACCTTCTTACCAAAACTGGCAGTACTTGATAGGGTTTTTATTTATGTGCACAGCGTTAAGATTGATTATGCCGGTTGTTCTTATAAAGGAGAAACTAACATTGGGGGAATTTCTATGTTTTAATCTGCACGAGGTTCAAAAAATACAATAGTATTAAAAACAATCATGGTTGATCAATTAAACTTACGTAATATGTTCATGCAATCATCGATGATGACGGTAACAATTCTAACATTTGATAAAACGCCAACTCTAGAACTAAGTTTTAATCTAACCCGCATTGTTTTCATAGGCTTTAGTGATGTTTTTATTTAGCTTGTCGGGTCCAGCTCTAGTCCCGTGGATCGGCCGAGATTGGTAAGGTATTTAGTTTATCTCTGGTTGATTAGCGCGTCTGTTGGGTAGACTGGAGTTTTCTCCAGCTCTAAGCTAGGAAACTATTTAAAAAGGCATGATAAAAACTCTTACAACCAAACAACTACCAAAACACCAACTACCTCACTACAAAACAACTACCTCATGAGTCCATGACCATCCCAGGACCAGACTATTAACTACCCTACCCCACAAAAATAAAAATACCCCAGGACCTAACAACTCTCAACTACCCCTCGACCCAGAGGCGTAGCGACCCTACCAGGCGCCCGGGGACAAACTTTTCGATTTGCACCCCCCTCCAGATTTCGATTTGCACCCCCCCCCTCAAACTTTCGATTTGCACCACCCTCAACCTTTCAATTTATTTTTCCAACCCATTTTGGCGCCCCCTAAGGTCGACACCGGGGGACATATGTCCCCCCCGTCCCCCCCCCCCCCCCCGCCCCCTCGCTACGCTACTGCCTCGACCAGAGAACTTACCAACCACCCTACCACAACTCAATTCCCCCCACCACACGCCACAAATGACCCCTAACCCCGCACCGAAGAACTGCCAAAACCTCGCAACAACGACGTACGCTTCTAATTTACCGGCCAATTTCCAAACCTTTTCACCCTCGCGGAGAGCCTGTCATATCACATTAAAGCCAGACCGTGCCTCGACAACGGCGGGCGGCCATTTTTGTAGACCCAATCACAACACATAATGGAATACATCGTGGAAAAAACCTGGCACACCACGACAACATACCAACATGTCTGGTCACCGTCTGGTAAAACGGCGACCGGAATTACCCGACACAAATCGGCAAGTTTCTACTGCCAGATACGGTCTCTATCTGACCCGTGGCGACGCTATCTAGTGGTCAACTGGCCAGATTTACTTGACATGTCACTTGCCAGGCTAATCATTGACTTGCCAGGTGTACGTTTAATTTGATAGATTAACTTTTGGTTCACTGTTTAGCTTTGAAAGTGGCCAACGATTAAATAGACCGCAGCTAGGCACGTGACTGGTCTCTCCCCGTGACTCGGATTAGCGTTAGGTTTCTCCTGATTTGGATTAGAGTTAGGTCTTTCCCCGTGATTAGGATTAGCGTTTGGTTTATCCCTGTGATTTGGATTAGCATTAGGTCTCTACCTGATATTTTGATTAGCATTAGGTCTCTCATGGTGAATTGGATTAGCGTTTTTGGTCTCTCTCCGTGATTTGGATTAGCGTTTTGTCCCTCCTCGTGATTTTGATTAGCATTAGGTCTCTCATGGTGAATTGGATTAGCGTTTTTGGTCTCTCTCCGTGATTTGGATTAGCGTTTTGTCCCTCCTCGTGATTTGGATTAGCATTAGGTCTCTCATGGTGAATTGGATTAGCGTTTTTGGTCTTTCTCCGTGATTTGGATTAGCGTTTTGTCCCTCCTCGTGATTTTGATTAGCATTAGGTCTCTCATGGTGAATTGGATTAGCGTTTTTGGTCTCTCTCCGTGATTTGGATTAGCGTTTTGTCCCTCCTCGTGATTTTGATTAGCATTAGGTCTCTCATGGTGAATTGGATTAGCGTTTTTGGTCTTTCTCCGTGATTTGGATTAGTGTTTTGTCCCTCCTCGTGATTTGGATTAGCATTAGGTCTCTCCCCCGTGACTTGGATTAGCGTTTGGTCTCTCCTCGTGACTTGGATTAGCTCGAGTCCATAGGTTTCCCATCCACCCTCAGCTGTAGGTTAGAGATCAAAGAAATGTATTACCGATTTCATGCCATGACGGGCTGAATCTGAGCGGAGGAAAAAACAAGACAAACTAAAACAGACAGCCTAAACCTTTGTTTTCAGGGGATGAGGGTAGGCACCGTTTTCTACCCCACCCCACCTCTGAAGCATGCCCTACCCCCTCCCCCGGGACGAAAATCAGAACATACTAAATGTAAATAGAAAAATAAATACTTAACCCTTTGTCCATCCCTCCCCTCCCTTCAGTTCCATGTGCCCCTCCCCCAAACACCCCCCCCCCCCCTCCACTGGGATCAGAATGTCTGATAGAAACCATGGACTTGACCAGACATACGGAGCCAGACAGCCAAAACTTTAAACCAACAACACGAATGGAAATAAACACACACACACGCACGCACGCACACACACACACACACATAATTAAACTAGCCGTACTTCTCCTAACAAGCACACACGCACACACATACACACACAGACAGACACACAAAACCAGCCGTACTTCTCCTAACAAGCACACACACACACACATACACACACACACACACACACACACAACCAGCCGTACTTCTCCTAACAAGAAATGTTCAAGTTGATTCCCTTTAACCACCGAGGCAATTATATCCCTTACTTTGAGTGATTACGTAACAAGTTTATTGATCGTCTGCTGCTGTTTCGTATTGTGCCAGATACCGCCTGGTTTTGACCATCACTGGACAGTGGAACCCTTATCCCAGGGTCCCTTTTGACCATCACTGGACAGTGGAACCCTTATCCCAGGGTCCCTTTTGACCATCACTGGAGAGTGGAACCCTTATCCCAGGGTCCCTTTTGACCATCACTGGAGAGTGGAACCCTTATCCCAGGGTCGGAGAGTGGAACCCTTATCCCAGGGTCGGAGAGTGGAACCCTTATCCCAGGGTCGGAGAGTGGAACCCTTATCCCAGGGTCGGAGAGTGGAACCCTTATCCCAGGGTTGGAGAGTGGAACCCTTATCCCAGGGTCGGAGAGTGGGACCCTTATCCCAGGGTCGGAGAGTGGGTCCTTTATCCCAGGGTTGGAGAGTGGAACCCTTATCCCAGGGTCGGAGAGTGGGACCCTTATCCCAGGGTCGGAGAGTGGGTCCTTTATCCCAGGGTTGGAGAGTGGAACCCTTATCCCAGGGTCGGAGAGTGGAACCCTTATCCCAGGGTCACTAGAGTTCAATGTTTCACACATTCGATACTTTATTGTAAACAGAAAACAAAATTATTTAAACTTCAATCTAAACCTTTAAATATATAGTTATAATCAGGGGTGTAGTGGCCCTACGATACATCGGGTAAGGTCCCGGTGGTGCCAGAGAAGGAAAAACGCAGTGGGCCATCAGGAATGGTGCTGTAATTTTACTATTAGAGTTTTGAAAAAATTTTTATAATAATTTGTTGATATTTCTACATGTTACTAGTTAGATTCCTTCATACCTTGGCGTACAATTTAGACGTGGGTGGAGAAATAAAAAATGCTCAATGAAAATTTGAATATTTTGTTGTACTCTTCTTTAAATAAACCGGGAGTGATCTCCCCTAAACTTTCTCGAATATTCTAATATAACACTACGGGGGATGGCAACTCGGGATATAGATTTCTAGACATGATTTTTAATCCATTTTAATTACTCAAATTTTTTAAAATAGAATACAATCTCGTAGAAAAAAGAAATGCACACCAAGTGAACGCTAAATAAAGATGTGCATAATAGTGCGCAATATTATTAGTACTTTATAAATTTACAAGCGTTTTTTGAGAAATCGGAAATAGCGTTAATAAGTACTGAAATTACTCAAAATTTGAAAGAAGGTAGAAAATTAGATCGTTTACTTACATATCAAATTTCATTTATCTATCTGAAATAGTACTCAAGTTATAGGCTTTTGAAAAATTCAAAGTAGAAAAAGTACCACTTCCGGTTATCGGAAATCGCTCAAAAGTTGATACGGATCTACGATTTTGATAAAATACTTATATATGAAATTTCATCAACCTAGCTGTAACGGTACTCAAGTTATCGTGTTTACACACGGACACACACACACACACACACACACACAGACATACAGACATACGGACAAGATTGCAAAATTATGTTTTTCCGTATCAGTGAGAAAGTAAAGAGTGAGAAAGTAAAAATTCACGGGTCTCTCAGAAACAGCCAGTGTACCCCTAGATGTCATCTATTAAATTTCTAACCGTTGGTTATTTATTTTAAAAATACTTTGAAACTGAATCCCAGTGTGAATTCTAAATATCAAAATATCTTGTTTTTTTTTTTTAAAGTAAGATCACTTATCCATTTAGTGAAAGGCTACAATATATTATTACAAATACATTTAGCTTGAAAATACGAAAGCGAGACGCTCATTAAAGAAATAAAACTAGATCTGTACTTCGTTGGCAATAGATATTCATATTTGTTTTTAATTTCGACATTACTGACAAAGTAAAGTTCTTCATTTTACAAGAAAAGTACCTCCCGGTATAATTGTACTGTATTTACAAGAAAATTCCCTTCAGTTAAAATTGTACTTTAATATCAATTAACATTGTCTGTTGAAGCTTCTACCATGTTAAACTTTGTTTAACTTATAATTGGGTTAACTGTTAAAGTGTGAGAGAAATCACCGTAAAATTAATCCGCCTGTGCAAATTTACTCTCCCTTCATTTAATATTCATTAGTTTAGACAGACCGAGACCTACGTCACTTCCGTTAATTGGCGTCACCCGGGAGGGTCTACTTTGTTGGCGTAGGTATCGGATCGCGGCGCGCAGACGTATTCATGGGCGGGCGACATGGGCTAAACCGTGTTGACTTACCGGAGTACTTGAAGGACGGGCCGGGGGGTGGGGACGGCGGGCCACTTATGGGCCGGGACGTCAGGCCTGTCGAGGGTCGGGACGTCGCCGAGGGTCAACTGTGGGTTGGCAGACAGATTGACATGACGACAAACTTGTCAGAGATTATCACGTGATCGTATGTGGGTACAGGACATGGCATGCCAACATTTGATGGGGAAGCGGATAACATTTACATTCGTCCTGTGCTCCTACGATTTGATTGAATGTTGATGTCGGCTGTAGGCTACATTGTGTTAAAGTCCGTTTCTCTGCCATATTGTGATTCAGGTTTAGCTACGCTTTGTGTTTCAAACATTTCGGATGTTAAAAAACGTGAAATATTGAACAGCTATGAGCCTTTTTGTGTATGAAAAATCCTAATACTAAACGCCCTCGGCTAAGAATTGAGATTAAGAACGACCCAACTTATTAAAGAACTTTAACGTTAATAAATTGTAGACACTTAAAAATTATGAACGCAACGAACTTCGAATAACGAACTCTTGCGATTAGGACGGCTCGTATGTATAAAGTTTCAGGTTAAGTTATGAACTTTAGAGAACAAAAAAAAATGTTTTGGGTAATTAAAATTTTTGGTTTATGAACTTTGTTGTTGTACAGATTGGTGTCACCGTTCTGTTCATTACACTTTCTGGTCTGAACATTATCACACACCCTGTTGTCATATTTTAAGTTAGGGTTGAATGCAAATCCCCTCCCCTCGTACATAATCTTTTTCTCCTTCCTTAAGAAAGTCTCGAGCACCTATGACCTCCACTCCCCCCCCCCCCTTCCAAGCTGCTCTGTTCCCAATTTCCCAACAACATGACCACGAGGAAATGTATTATCTACGTCATCTACATCATGTGACGCCGATGTTTACGTTCGTTTTATCAGCTGATCGATCACAACAATCAAACGAAGGGTGACAACTCAATGCACTTATTATCTGATTATTTCCCTTTATTAAATTTACACACAAAAATAAAACAAAAATGCTTCGTTAGGAAGAGCTCTATTCAACAAAATTGATTTATTTTAAGACCTTTAACAATAAAGAAATACATTATTTTTGTTATTTTTAAGCTTTTACTTTTCTTAATAATATATAGTTAACAATGCCAAAAGTATTAAGTTATTTTTTGTTGTTGTTAATTTACTAGTCTATGTTATTTACCATCATGCAATAGATTCTTTACCGCTACATGCAAAACAAAATGTTTGTCTTTCCTTTTCATCAATACCCAATATAAATATAATAAATCAAAATCAACCCATATATACATCAATATATGAGGTTCATTAATAAACACATCACTCTATGTGGCCTGTATATATAAATCCAAGTCGTCCATCCATACATACAGAACTCCATCAATCCCATACACCAATATTTCATTGCATGATCTGGGATATTGAAATTCTCTTCCAATTACCCCTCTATCTTCTGCCTCGCCTTCAGGTATTGCCTATCTTACTATTCAGACATCAGGTATTGCAAATCTTACTATTCAGACATCAGGTATCGCCTCTCTTACTATTCAGACATCAGGTATCGCAAATCTTACTATTCAGACATCAGGTATCGCAAATCTTACTATTCAGCCACTTTTGAAATCATTAGTGCAAAACAACATAAACTGCTTGTCACAAAGTACGTTAAACAGATGATCATAAAATACGATAAATATATTATCATGAATTAATATAAAAAAAGATGGTCTTCTTGAGAATTAGGCAGTGTTTCTTCCAGACTTTTTTCTCCAGGAAGGGGGGGGGGAGAAACGGGGGGGGGGGGGACTAAAATTTCCGGGGGGTGGGGGGAGGGGGTAGATGTTGTTCTGGCGCCTGGAAGAAACTCTGGATATATGTTTACTATACTACAGGGTTAGGTCTCATTTTCGCGGTAAGGTTAAGTTTTTAAGGAGGTTAGGTTTGGCACAGGGCTAAGTGGTTTTAGTCTTCAAGGTTTAGTTTGAAGGGTTAGGCTTATCTTGATTATAAGGATTAGTTTTATCGTTAGGGTTAAGGCTAAATGTAACTTGGTGGGCTGGGAGGGTTGGCGGTGTCATTACATTCACACACACATCACAATGACTAATGCTATGTGTCGTGGTGTAGGGGTGGTATTTTAACCACACAGATCAAAATGACTAATGCTCTGAGTCTTATAGTGTGTGTGGGGGGGGGGGGGGGGGGGGAAGGAGTGAGGGGGGGTATGTACAGCTATGACCCGAGGGGTGGGGTTGGTGGACCACACTACGAACACATCCCTAATCACACGAGACAAAACGGTGCATAATTAACACCAAATGGTAAACTAATGCCAGACTCGACATGATACCCACTCCACCCCCCCCCCCACACACACACATCCTCCTGCACATCCGGTTGTGACACACGTTTTGACAGCGACCCATCCTGTTTTTCCCTCCCTCCCCTCCCCACCAGCTGATGTAAACAATTAACTGTAACAGTTCTTGTTGTCACCCAAAAAAATGTCAAGCCAATTTGTGAGCTATGATTTACAGCTTTACAGTAAGTTTACAGACCAGCTGTGCACTTTTTGTTCACTCGTGTGTACAGTGATTTACACAGTCTTACAGTAAATCTAAGCACTCGCATGTGCTGTGGGTGACTGGGCCGTCAGAACATTGGACGGTGGGCCACAAGGAATGTCGCTGTAATAGGCCTGTTAGTGCTTTTATTTTCTTACATGTATTTATTTGTTGGTAAATTAAACACAGCCTCTATTCCATGCTTAGTGTTTCTTTCATATTTTTTTCTCCGGAGGCACTTGAAAAGTAGAAAGGTTCATTTAAAAAAAATTCGGGGGGGGGGGGGGGGGGAAGGGGGGTTGTAAAATTTTTTTTCGATAGGGGTGGGGGGCCTTAGACGTGCTTTGAGTGAGGGGGGCAGTCTCCCTCCCCCCCCCCCCCCCCCCCCCCCAGAAGAGCAGCTTGATAGAAACTCTTTCCATGCCACCATATCCCTTCCTTCATGCCCAGTTGTGTAAGCGACATGCACACAAAAACTGGACAGTAATAATTCCAGTCAGACATGACGATTTGTTTTTTTATTGGACCCCTCGGTCACAACCAGTACACACCCCTTTCTTTATTCATCTATACTTCTTTTTACTTTTAAACTAACTATCGTTACATAACTTGTAATGTTCAATGATACTTATTCAATAGACTTTTTTTTTAAAGTGCAGAACTAAAAATATCATGTATAATTTCATTTACGAGATTTTTTTACATCACTCTAGAGTTACTTCCCATGTTCTAAAAATGTGACAGACGTCAAGAACCCTTACAAAAACTGTCCCCCCCTCGGAGCTGTGGTCTGCGTTGTTATCCTTTCTACGGCTTCGGGAAGTCTTGAAGTGTAAGAGATACATCAACAGCTTTCCTAGATAAATCTCCAGCAAATTCCACGCTGACCTTTTGGCGTGATTTGAAATGAGCTGTCCGTCTTTACACATTTGCTTGTGTTTATCGGTAGATCTTGGGCTATATTTATATCTAAGCCCTCGGCTTGGCTGATTTTTATTATCATTCTTTATAATGACACATTCGCCGTATAGATAGACATGTGTCTCAATAGACATAGATGACATTATTAGCAATAAACTAGTTCTTAATTTGAGAAATTTTAACCCAGTATTTAAATGTAAGCAAATTGATTCGTTTTGTTAATATTTATCATCTGTTTTTGGGTTCCTTGTAAAACATTGGACCTCTGTTGAAGCTCGCATCATTTTAAATATTGGCATAAAATTAAGCTCGTTGGGCCACTAACCCAAATGTCTCGAGTTCGGATCTCCGTCCGAACCCGGGACTATCACGTACTTGTGTCCACGCAGCTCTGGTGGGTACCTAACTCATGTTGGGGAAAGTAAAAGCGGCTGGGTATAGTGCTGACCACACAATGCCTTCACATGCCGAGGTCAAGTAATATAAAAACTCTACTTCATCTGCCTTATAGAGCTATAAATCTGAAAGAGGAACTATATATTAAAATTAAGCTGCGAGTTGATTACGTAATCTCGTTAACAACAGTTAATATCGAACTTTTAGCCTAATCCTTGCTTTAGGTGGGTACTTTGTTAATCTTTTACTGAAGAACTCCATTATATCGCAAACTAAAAACTTCACTCAGAAGTGTAGAATCCTACCTGTGCGATCAGGACAGGCAGGCGACCTAGGCCTGAACTTTACATCATATAACGATCATGTCAGTACTCACTAGATAGTCTGCTGGATTTAGATTGCTCGATCGGATTTGGATTTTACTAACGTTGAAGTATAGATTTATTTTTGAAACACAGTGCAGTTGTTTAAAATGAATACAGCTTTGATGGTAAAGTGTGTCGAATTAAATAGTCTGGCGTATTTATTGAAGATTACCACTGGTCATTCCATTTAATGCAGGGTATTGATTAAAACTGAGTAGACCCAGAAACAAAACAAAGTCTGGAACACGAAAAATGTAAGGAATTCGTTATTCACGGTAATATATTAATAATATTATGAACAATATATGTTAAGGTGGGGGTTCGCCCTTTAAATATCATTGTTGGTCATTTTAATGTCTGTCTAGGCCATGTGAAGATATTTGTTGGCCATGTGAAGATCTGTGCTGGATATAAAGACCTGTTTTGCCCATGTGAAAGCCTGTATTAGCCACGTGAAGATCTGTGTTGCCCATGTGAAAGCCCTGTTGACCATGCACGGCGTGTAAGGTTAAAGCCCCCCAGACTTCCCAGACAATTTGCTCCGACCGTGCCCGTCTATTGGACTCACGTTTTGCTCCGACCGTGCCCGTCTATTGGACTCACGTGAAACAGCGCTCAGCTGGACGAGTGACCGTTATTGTGACCAGGCCAGCGTGAGCACATGTGTTTGATTGACCGCACGTGGAAAGCCCGCACGTGATATCAAATGACAGAAATCTTGAACGACCCCCCCCCCCCAACCCGCAGTACCCCCCCTTCCCGTTACCAAGTCTCAAGACCAAACAGTCTTCACGTCCCGGGCAGAATCTGCCCTCTGCCCAGCACATGGGGTCACATATGGTCAGTGGGAAATGTGGCTTCCGGTGAGAATTGTGGCCGGACTCTAATCACTTCACGTGCCGGGAAATAATAACGTTTTCAGTCATGAATGTGTGGGGGGAGGGGAGGGTGTCCGGTGGGGTGGGGGGTCGAAATGGTGCCAGTCATGTCTGTCCATCTCTGAGACCTGGACCCAGCAGGCACCGCGAGAAGATGATCGCGAGATTAGAACTCCATCCAAGACGAGCTCTGACCGTGTCAAACCCTGCTCCGTGGCACGTGTTACGGGTGTCATGTGACACGGAGTTACAACTAATAAATTACCTACGCATGCGTCATCCGACGGTATAAATAGCCGGCCACGTGACAATATAAATACCTGGTCACGTGGTGGTACATATAAACCATTCATGCCACTCCAAGTTTATAGTTTTCATTTCCTGTTTTCTTCAGAATATATCGATGTTGCGAGCTAAATTTTATAATTAGCATTATTTGAAACCGTGTAATTACAGACTTTTTAATTAATACACTAGTTCACTAGGAATGGATGAACCTAAAACAAACCAACTGAAGGTTGGGTTTATCTTGTGGATCTCAGAACATAAAAATCTCTTCCCTGGAAGTTTATGAAACACAGCAATTAATTGACACACGCTTCTAAGAATGTTCATATACATTAAAATATATATTTTATAATGTTTAGTTTAATACACGATGACGTTTTGTGTCTTCTCTACATACCACATACTAAAAGCTATACTCATTAAACCACACCAGAACTCAGAAAAGCGTATACACATACATTAAAAGCATACGCATATATACATGCATCTTACACATATACAGATATAACTCATTTACACGCAAATACATACATCTCACACACATACATATACATCACACACATACACATATGCCTCACACACATACATTACACATATATACATACGACTCATACACATACATATACATTACACACATACACATATGTCTCACACACACATCATAATCATACACGCAAATACATATGCCTTACGTACATATGCATGCAGCTCACACACATACATAAACAGCACTCGCATAGACATATGCCTCACACACATACACATATGCCTCACACATACACATATGCCTAACACACACATGCACACACTTTGACCTTTGAGCAGTTATCGTCTCTCAATCTCATACACAATAACCCACTCCTCTGTCGACCCACCCCCTTATCTCTCTCTCTCTCTCAATCCCCCTCCATGCCTCTGGGGGAACCCCCCCCCCCCCCCCCCACAAACACACACACACCCATCCCTTCTTTAAGTCTCTAAAAGCAATCCCCCCCCCCCCTTCTCCCAACCCATAAGAAACCGAACCATTCATAAAGCAGGCAGTTGTTAATCAGACCTCCCCCCCCCCCTTCCCCTGCCCACAAACAATCAGACCCTGCCCCAGTGATACGCGGCATTAGTTTTAATGAGCATCTTCTGCCCTGGCTACATGATATGTCATGGTCGTCAGGTCTGACCACTGGTCATTATTTTCCTCCATCGGATGTATCAATGAGCAGAAGACAATAGCCCTTTGAGATAACGGTTCCGAAATCTGAATGTCGGATGTTGTTTAGTCTGGCTAGCAAGAGCGGGCTTACTCAGACGATAAAACCCCTCCGGAACTTTTGATCCAACTTTTATAAAAGATTCCAAATATGCTGGTTGATGATCTGTACATAGTATAAACAAAACGCACAACTGAGACAAATATTTCCCTAATTCAAAGGAACCAAACTGAATTGTTTTTAAAGATCTTTTTAAAAGGCTTTTTATTTATCTCATTCTGTAAGTTTGTTTATCAGCAAATCTTTGTATTGAGACTTATTTTTCTCTTCTTTCACGGTCCCTGTAGATGAAACTAAAAAATATTTTTTTCTTACCTTTGAGTCTGTTTATTAAATAATTTTTCTCATTTTAATTGCAATAAAGAGATAGGGGTTTCAACAGCAGTTCTTAGATAAGCATGTAATACAGGACTAGAAAAAATATTACATATTATATACGTAAATAACAGGGAAACTAAGGACCTGTTCGGATTCACCCAATCCTTGTATAGGCTGAGACAGATCGCAAATCAAATCCGAGTTCCAATCCTTGTTAAAACTTGTTTGTTTTTTTCCAATTGTTTTGATCTGTCTGTCGACTGACTATATAAAGTAATCATCTTCATTCTTTCTTGCATGTATATTTGGAAGCGATTTTCTCTTTCAGGATTTGATTCCATGGCCTTTGTCCATACAAGAACAAACTACAAGGCATCAGTTGTTAGATTTTAGAGTTGTCTCTCCTAGATGAGTGGCTGTCCCCAGCTAACGAACCTCATCTGCTAGGGGGTTCAAACTCGGGACTTTTCGTTTAATCAACCACGAGCTTTACCAACTCGACCACGCCGATTCCTGGATAATGCCACCTAAACCTGTCACTAGCCGGGGTCACAGAATCCAGCTGTACTCTACTTCATCTTCCTTATCTATCTCTATCTATATATATAATTCTCCTCTTCGAGCCGTTAGAAAACAAGCTGCAAACGCTCTCCCTACCTCCCCACCCCTACATGGTTTTAGTGAGCTGTGTTCACTCTAAATGTTTACAAGCAGAGCCAACGATTTTAAACGTAGGGGGGGAGGGGGGGGGGAAGGAAGGGGGGGGGGGGTTATGGTCCTTAACGAGCTACTTATAGTGTTTTAAAGAAATATTTTCAGTGTCAGCGTTGGTACTGTCGAATTCACAAATTATGAATTATTGAAAATTAGAAACAACTAAATAGCGGCGTATGTTATGCCGCGGGCCGGCTCGTATATATATAATTCTCTTCTTCGAGCCGTTAGAAAACAAGCTGCAAACGCTCTCCCTACCTCCCCACCCCTACAGGGTTTTAGTGAGCTGTGTTCACTCTAAATGTTTACAAGCAGAGCCAACGATTTTAAACGTAGGGGGGGGGAGGAAGGGGGGGTTATGGTCCTTAACGAGCTACTTATAGTGTTTTAAAGAAATATTTACAGTGGCAGCGTTGGTACTGTCAAATTCACAAATTATGAATTACTGAAAAGTAGAAAAAACAACAACTAAATAGCGGCGTATGTTATGCCGCGGGCCGGCTCGTTAATTTATAAAACACCTAATTAACGTGATTCTCCAAATTGTATTGTTATTCAAATTTCTTAAAACGTCAAGCATTCTCTTTTTGTTTTATCCGAATCATATTTGTTAAAAGTTAACATTTCCTGAAATACATTTGAAACGAAATATAGAACACTAGTTTACCTAAGGGAGATAACTCCGCCAAGATTTATAACAAAAGACCAGATGATAATGCGATCAAATAGCCAGATCAGGTTTACCTCCCTTCGTTAATTAACCCAGAATGTGTTCGCCGACATAAGATTTATTGTCTATTTTTATCTTACAGCCAACATCAAAAGAAAACAAAACAGTTCGGACGTATTAATTAAATAAAGATAATTAGTCACGACACAATTTTATAATTAAACCGCTCGTATTAAAGGGTCAATTTTTGTCATAATTTTCCTGACATTTGACCTGATGTATTGCGTGGTTTTTTTTTTTGGTTTTTTTTTGTTGTTTTTTTTTTTTATCTGTGTAAATCATTTTTTTTTTCACCTTCTTTGACATGCAATTTACGAAACGACAACAGCCTATTGAAAAAAAAATCACATTTCTAAACTCTAAACTTCTTTCATAAAAGTCTACATTAAGTTACTATTCTTCTTCTGACCTAGAGATCCTTTGAGCGGGTGAAGTAGAGTTGTTTCCTAACTTCGGCATATGAAGGGATAATGTGGTCTGCACTATGCCCAGCCGTCTTTACTTTCTCTAACGCGAGTACATCTTCAGAGTTGTGTGAACTCAGAGGCGTTCCGCTGGCTATAACCCGGATTCGAACTTGAGATTTTCGGGTGAGCAGTAGCTCTATTTCTAGACTGCGCCGCCTTATAATACGCATATAATAGAAAAAATACCTTCTTTAAAAAAAAAAAGAAACAAAATATAAAACACTACAGTCCACAACAACTTAATGCGGAAAAAACCTATACCCAACTAAAACTTACCCATAACAATGATTTTGCAGCAACCTTTCCCAAAACATCACCCCATGCAAACAGCCACACCAGTCCACCAAGAAACAATAGACACCGTGACCTTTCACCCCCCCACTATAACAGATGGCCACCTAATCAGAGAAGAAGGGGAAACAACCTAACCAAGCTAACCACAAGGGCAGATAAACCCCTTCACAAACAATAAACTACCCAGCCGAATTATTCCCCCTCATAACCCTTGACCTCCGCCTGTAATGCACTATTAGCATCATTACCGCCGGACAATAAAGCATGCAGCGCTGGACAGCTAGACCAACAAACAAGACAATTAGACGCCCCACCCTCACCCGCCACCCCCCCCCCCCCCCCAGCCGTCTGGACAAGAAGTATCACGTGACTGTGCAATCATGGCGGACCTGTAAGAACTCATATCAAGTGCTGTATGTTTCAGATTGAAGGTTTATTTGACATATAAATAGATACTTGAATCTAACATGTATCGCCTTCTACCTATCTGCAGGGTTTCTTTCAAGTATTTTCCTCCTGGGGGTATTTGAATTGAAACCAGTGGGGGGAAAGGTGGCTTACATTTTTGTGGAGGGGAGGGGGGGCAACGGAGCTGATTAACGTATAAAAGTATACATTTTCAGTTCAATTTTCTATAAAAATTTTTTATTTCGTCTGAAGGGTGGGAGAGGGGAGTGGTAGACGTAGGGAAGGTCAGCCCCCCCTCCCCCCTCCCCCGGCAGCCCCGGAGAGATGCTTGAAAGAAAGTCGGCAAAAATCGCATAGCGTTCTCCTAGCAATATAGATTTTTAAAATAAAAAAAATCTATCTGCTAGAGTAAGGATTTGGAAACTCAGCACTAGTTGTATGCTCAGTTTTTAGTTCATGTTCGCATTTGAATTTGGAATAGATGGTTATGGTTTTGATTAAAGAAATTGCCAGTTTTATTTCAAGCGTTAAGGTTGTAGAGGTAACCACCGGTCGCGTACATGATTTTTATACGCTGAGGGAATTAAGTCATAAAACATGATATGCATCATTTATTACATCATCAATTAGGAATCAATTATAAAAAGATAATTTTCCCTGCTTAAAATAAAACCGTAAACTTTAATTTAAAAATAAAACGGGGACAAAATGGCGTAACCGCTAAACGTAATATTTAATTGCTACATTGAGGCTACCATCAGCTTAAGAGGGTTGACATGTTTATAGCACGTCATTAAGACTTGTTCAGTGCGTATCATTAAGACTTGTTTAGTGCGCACCATTCCGCACCAAGTCCATTAATCCGATACTATAAATAATTGCTCGCCCCCCCCCCCCCCCCCGTGGGGATGGACGGTCCTTAATGACCATTACAGCAGGCCCGGGTAATGAGTCGGGTTATAACTCGGCCGCGGGGTCATGTTGCAGGGAAAATAGACATTTGTAAATTAGACACGTGTCGTGGGGACACAGACAGACAGACAGAAAGACGGACAGACGGACAGACATATAGATAGACAGACAGACGGACAGACGGACGGACGGACGGACGGACGGACGGACAGACGGACAGACGGACGGACGGACGGACGGACAGACAGACAGACAGACAGACAGACAGACAGACAGACAGACAGACAGACAGACAGACAGACAGACAGACAGACAGACAGACAGACAGACAGACAGACAGACAGACAGACAGACAGACAGACAGACAGACAGACAGACAGACAGACAGACAGACAGACAGACAGACAGACAGACAGACAGACAGACAGACAGACAGACAGACAGACAGACAGACAGACAGACAGACAGACAGACAGACAGACAGACAGACAGACAGACAGACAGACAGACAGACAGACAGACAGACAGACAGACAGACAGACAGACAGACAGACAGACAGACAGACAGACAGACAGGAACACTTAAATAATTAGGCAGTTACAACTAAGCAGCTGTAGACAAGTAGTGGGGACATTTTTTAAAACACTTTGATGATAAATAATATGGAGATGTGTAAATCGATGATTAGATTGGCAGTTATATATACAAACAAGCTTGTAAAGACTGATGAACGCCGGACGATGGACGGATGGATGATTGAATGATGGATGGGATGAATGGATGGATGGGAGGAATGGATGGATGGGTGGATGGATGGATGGATGGAAATTCTGAGGGTTTAACTAAATGAAACGTAGTGGAGTTGCCTGTTTAAAAAAAAAACCTGCACTTAAACGAACATACCAAGGAAGCTATCCACAAGGGAATCGTTACGTAATATTTCACCTCAATTAGTGTCAATACTCATTAAAGCTGAGTAATATAGAGAGCGTCTTTAAAAGGCGTCATTCAGCAATGCAACTTTATCAATAGAAACAGGAAAGACATAAAATAAACACATTTTTAAACCGAATGTGAAGAAAAACACAATTCAAGACACGACTAAAAAACAAAATGCAGTCAAGCTTTGCCTCACAGCGAACACAATTCAAGACACGACTTTAAAAAACAAAAATGCAGCCAAGCCTTGCCTCACAGCGAACACAATTCAAGACACGACTTTAAAAAACAAAAATGCAGCCAAGCCTTGCCTCATAGCGAACACAATTCAAGACACGACTTTAAAAAACAAAATGCAGCCAAGCCTTGCCTCATAACGAACACAATTCAAGACACGACCTTTAAAAAACAAAATGCAGCCAAGCCTTGCCTCACAGCGAACACAATTCAAGACACGACTTTAAAAAACAAAATGCAGCCAAGCCTTGCCTCACAGCGAACACAATTCAAGACACGACTTTAAAAAACAAAATGCAGCCAAGCCTTGCCTCATAGCGAACACAATTCAAGACACGACCTTTAAAAAACAAAATGCAGCCAAGCCTTGCCTCATAGCAAACACAATTCAAGACACGACTTTAAAAAACAAAATGCAGCCCAGCCTTGCCTCATAGCGAACACAATTCAAGACACGACTTTAAAAAACAAAATGCAGCCAAGCCTTGCGTCATAGCGAACACAATTCAAGACACGACTTTAAAAAACAAAATGCAGCCAAGCCTTGCCTCATAACGAACACAATTCAAGACACGACTTTAAAAAACAAATGCGTACACCACACGCCCACGCGATAAGTCAATAAACTTTTCTTCGGCCGTAACACAATAAAAAAAAACACATCGCCATTTTGTTTGTTGCATGCTGGGACCATAACCAGACGATTTCATTGGCTGCACAAAATGACCGGCCACTTTGGGAGTGTTTCCTGGCCCGATGAACTAAACCTCCAAAACGTAATACGGGACATCGTTAACTCCATTTTACGTCTAGACAAAAGATCCACCACCAACTGCCCCCCCCCCAGCGCTATTGTATTTATCCATTCGCCGGCATTGTTCCCGTGTAAGTACCGGATGCCGGCTTTTGTGGAAACATAAGTACCGGCAGGCCGTGTTTCATTTATCTGGCTATTGCCGGTTAAGTATCACATTGTTACGTCACAACGCTGTGATGGGTTCATTACGGCACACATCAATCTAATTAGTCATTCAATTAATCAGATTTTACTTTACAAAAAAAACACGTTATGATTTCGTCTGTTTGATTTTATTCCCAAGCCAATCATGTGGCGAGAACACAAATAGAATAGAATTAATTCCAGGAGAACTTTTGTACTCTACTGAGTTGTCCTCCCTCATCTTTCTTTATGCTTTATTCATGACAGACCGTACTTTTACATTTACCCCGGGGCTATAAACATACTTAGATTGTGTGGGCTATAAACATACTTAGATTGTGTGGGATATAAACATACTTAGATTGTGTGGCATATAAACATACTTAGATTGTGTGGGATATAAACATACTTAGATTGTGTGGGATATAAACATCCTTAGATTGTGTGGGATATAAACATACTTAGATTGTGTGGGATATAAACATCCTTAGATTGTGTGGGATATAAACATACTTAGATTGTGTGGGATATAAACATACTTAGATTGTGTGGGATATAAACATACTTAGATTGTGTGGGGTATAAACATACTTAGATTGTGTGGGATATAAACATACTTAGATTGTGTGGGGTATAAACATACTTAGATTGTGTGGGATATAAACATACTTAGATTGTGTGGGGTATAAACATACTTCGATTGTGTGGGATATAAACATACTTCGATTGTGTGGGATATAAACATACTTAGATTGTGTGGGCTATAAACATACTTAGATTGTGTGGGATATAACATACTTAGATTGTGTGGGATATAAACATACTTAGATTGTGTGGAATATAAACATATAAATAGATTGTGTGGGATATAAACATACTTAGATTGTGTGGGATATAAACATACTTAGATTGTGTGGGATATACATACTTAGATTGTGTGGGATATACATACTTAGATTGTGTGGGATATAAACATACTTAGATTGTGTGGGATATAAACATACTTAGATTGTGTGGGATATAAACATACTTAGATTGTGTGGGATATAACATACTTAGATTGTGTGGGATATAAACATACTTAGATTGTGTGGGATATAACATACTTAGATTGTGTGGGATATAACATACTTAGATTGTGTGGGCTATAAACATAATTAGATTGTGTGGGCTATAAACATACTTAGATTGTGTGGGATATAAACATACTTAGATTGTGTGGGATATAAACATACTTAGATTGTGTGGGATATAAACATACTTAGATAGTGTGGGATATAAACATACTTAGATTGTGTGGGCTATAAACATACTTAGATTGTGTGGGCTATAAACATACTTAGATTGTGTGGGCTATAAACATCCTTAGATTGTGTGGGCTATACATACTTAGATTGTGTGGGATATAAACATACTTAGATTGTGTGGCATATAACGAATGTATTCAGGTCCCCGACTGATCTAAAGTACCGCACAGTTATTCAAATTGAAATTGTTGTTTCGGGTCTATAGACATACCAACCAGTCACTAAAAGTGTTTGGAAAAAAGTTATTATTCGCAACTACAAAAAAATATTGTTTTATTTCAAAGAAAATAAGACCGATGCCAAAATATTTTATTTTAAAAAAATACACAAAATATTTACAAGTAACGTTCCCTTCTCAGATCTATCGATTTATAAAAGAGAAGAAGTTGAGTTTATGTTTCTTAACCTCGGCATATGAAGGCATTGCGTTGTCAGCATTATGCCCGGCCGAATTTACTTTCCTTATTGTGAACTGGGTACGTATCGAAGCTGAGTGGACTCAGGGATAACTTATCACTAGCAGTCGAGCGCTCTACCATCCGACCAGTGAGATACGGCTCCCAAAACACATGTTTCTACTCCTGTACTCTACTGTAATTAACTAGAGCAGTAGAGCACTAGACTGCTAACCTGAAAGTTTCGAGTTCGAATCCGAGTTCAAGTCAATAGAACGTCCCTTAGTCCACCCAGCTCTGATGGGTACCTAACACAAGTTAGGAAAAGTAAAGGTTGCTTGCAAAATGACAAGAGTGAAACAGGTAAACTCTACTTCACTTGCCCCATGGACCATCAGGTTCGAAAAAGGAACTTTACTTACTCTTATACCCTTCTACTCCTCTACTCTACTGTAACTACTTAACACACTCATATACCCCAGTGTCACTAAATGACTTCTATTTCTATACTCTACTGTAACTACATGACCCCCTACACCTATACCCAAATGTAACTAACTAACTTGAAAGTATCCGTATTATGCACGCTATCTACCATCAGAAATCAAATTAATTTATACCCACATTAAACTATTTTCTAACCATCATTACAATTGTAAATAGATTCCTTCAAGCTACAATCCCAAGTTGGAAAACAACGTCCTACAAACTCTCCTTGACGGTAATCTTCAAAGGAATCAAATCTCCCCAGATATGAATCCCCATAATCCGGATTAGCTAATCACGCAAGGTAAAGTCGTCTGATTAAAGAAAGCCAGACTTAAAATGCCGCGAATTCTCTCGAAAATCTCTACGATAATATCAAAGTCTAGACGTGAAATACTTTTAATTTGACCCCCGGGCAATTTTGTTTCCTGACTGGGGATCAACTTTTTGTTTGAAGGTTTTGTTAAGGTGTGGTCAGACTTATATTTAGACGCAATTATCGGAAGTGCTACCTCACCTTAAGGCTACACGCGGGCTTGCATGTGTGATGTGATTAACGAGCTAGCTTGAGTGACCTATGGTGACTGAAGGTCATATATTTTTAGGCCGGTCAAATGTGAGAAATCTGGCCAGTGTGAAGTCTATAGGCACCAACCAGTGTTTCTTCCTGACTTTTTCCCTCCGGGGGAGCACTCTGAATTTTCGGGGGGGGGGGGTCGGACTCAAATTTCCTGGGGGGGGGGGGGGGGGGGGGGGAATGGCGGACACTGTTAAAAGTATATATTTTCCATATAAATTCCATTTCATTCGGGGGGGGGGGGGCGGTAGAGATGGCTGGAACAAACTCTGGCACCAACAGCAACGAACCCCCTACGTTACAGAAACGACTTGCAGTTTTCCAACACCACTCCTTCATTTTAGTACTTACACGACACCGCCACCAAATAACGAGCTATGATGTTTGACAGGGAGGTACAGTTTGTTGTACTTGTGTTGTTTGAAGGTTAGGCCAGAATAGTCTAGAACACAGGGGAGTTTGTGAGTTGAGTTTAACCCCGTGTGTTTATGTATCTTTATCCCAAGGTCCAATGTGGATATAAAAGACGTGTGACCGATAGTGAAAAAAGGCCGTTGACAGCTGGGAAATGAGTATTGGTACGTGACTAACGTGACAATAGAGAGCTAAAAGCATGGCATAGTCTCTGTTGCTATTACATATTTCGTTTTAACAGCGCTTGTATCTTTTTGTACAGGACAATGCAATATTTTGCTTTTGTAAGTTCAACGACAGAGCAATTCAATATTTTGTATAATTTGTAAGTTTATAGACAAGACAATTCAGTAGCGTATTTTCTCGTATATACGAGGTATAGAGAAAGTCTTGTAATCGTACCAAAAAAAAATCGAGATTTTTACAAATCTCGACGTTTTACACCTCATTGATACGGCAAAACATAATTTTGCAATTTTGTCCGTATGTCTGTATGTCTGTCTGTCTGTCTGTGTGTGTGTATGTGTGTGTCTGTCTGTCTGTGTGTAAACACGATAACTTGAGTACCGTTACAGCTAAGTTGATGAAATTCCATATATAAGTATTTTATCAAAATCGTAGATCCGTATCAACTTTTGAGCTATTTCCGATAACCGGAAGTGGTACTTTTTCTACTTTGAATTTTTCAAAAGCCTATAACTTGAGTACTATTTAGGATAGATAAATGAAATTTCACATGTAAGTAAAAAATCTAATTCTCTACCTTCTGTCAAATTTTGAGTAATTTCCGTTCACCGGAAGTACTAATTTACGCTATTTCCTATTTCTCAAAAAAACGCATGTAAATTTATAAAGTACTAATAATTTTGCGCACTATTATGCACATTTTGTTTTGGCGTTCGCTTGGTGCGCAATTCTTTTTTCTATGAGATTCTAATCAAAGTTTAAGTAATTAAAAATCATGTCTATATTTCAAGTTATATAAGAATATTCGAGAAAGTTTTGGGGAGATCACTCCCGGTTTATTTTTTTTTCATGAAAAATATCACAATTATGTTCAGAATAAGAATTTTGGTTAGGATCTTCATCACGACCAGCGAAGGTTGAGCGATACAAACGATAATTTATATCATCCGTAATACAGATTGGAGAAACCCACAAATAATAGGCGGAGACTTGTATACACATTTGCAACAGAGAGACTTTAAACAGCGGCGTACAAACACAAACTTATCACACAGTCGAATCTTGTACCCATACAAACTGACCACTCTCTTGACCCATACAAACTGACCACTCTCTTGACTTATACAAACTGACCACTCTCTTGACTTATACAAACTGACCACTCTCTTGACCCATACAAACTGACCACTCTCTTGACCCATACAAACTGACCACTCTCTTGACCCATACAAACTGACCACTCTCTTGACCCATACAAACTGACCACTCCCTTGACCCATACAAACTGACCACTCTCTTGACCCATACAAACTGACCACTCCCTTGACCCATACAAACTGACCACTCTCTTGACCCATACAAACTGACCACTCTATTGACCCATACAAACTGACCACTCTCTTAGTCCATACAAACTGACCACTCTCTTAGTCCATACAAACTGACCACTCTCTTGACCCATACAAACTGACCACTCCCTTGACCCATACAAACTGACCACTCTCTTGACCCATACAAACTGACCACTCTATTGACCCATACAAACTGACCACTCTCTTAGTCCATACAAACTGACCACTCTCTTAGTCCATACAAACTGACCACTCTCTTGACCCATACAAACTGACCACTCCCTTGACCCATACAAACTGACCACTCTCTTGACCCATACAAACTGACCACTCTATTGACCCATACAAACTGACCACTCTCTTAGTCCATACAAACTGACCACTCTCTTAGTCCATACAAACTGACCACTCTCTTAGTCCATACAAACTGACCACTCTCTTGACCCATACAAACTGTCCTCTCTCTTGTCCAGCGCGACTGACCTTTACCCAAAAAAATCGATTCCGATATGGTCAAGTCGATCCCTGAGTGTGTCGATACCGCCCAGAGATCGGGTAATGTGTGTTTTATCGGCCAACGCCTGGTCATTGAACTGTCGGACACTCGGCTCATTAGCAATGCAAATTGTCATAATTAACTTAACAAATATTCCTGGCCCTCACAGCGTCTAGATTGTGCATGTTAACAGATCATTAGAGAAATGTGGACATAAATAGCTCTGTTGGTGAGAGGAGACAGATTTATTTTTGTCTTTCTTGTTGAGCAACTCAATTTTTGATGTATCTCATCAGTGGGGTTTTTAGTTGTAGTTTCTCAGTTGTACACTAATTAGCTACAGCATGATTTTTTTACAGGCTGATATGTTTCTACGGCATCTCAGTAACACTAGACAAATGTTATTTTTGAGTTATCCCTGAACAGTGAATCACTCGGTAATACAAAACAATACTTTTTTATGAGTTATTTCAGCACATTGACGAATGGCGATTGCACTTCAGCATAATTTTGACATGCTTTAACTTCAGCTGTTGAGATATTATGCAGTGGCGTCACTTAGGGAGTTGAGGAGGGGGTGACAACCGATTAGCTTAGTGCTGTTGTTCATGTTAATAGTAGCTGGATAACTGATGGACCATAATTACATACTATTCCTGCCCATACCAGCTCTTACCCATAAAAAGACATGGTCACATAAAGTCATGGTCACATAAAGTCATGGTCACATAAAGTCACAGCCACATAAAGTCATGGTCATATAAAGTCATGGTCAAATAAAGTCATGGTCACATGAAGTCATGGTCATATAAAGTCATGGTCACATAAAGTCATGGTCATATAAAGTCATGGTCACATAAAGTCATGGTCACATAAAGTCATGGTCACATAAAGTCATGGCCACATGAAGTCATGGTCACATAAAGTCATGGTCACATAAAGTCACAGCCACATAAAGTCATGGCCACATGAAGTCATGTTCACATAAAGTCATGGTCACATAAAGTCATGGTCACATAAAGTCATGGTCATATAAAGTCATGGTCACATAAAGTCATGGTCACATAAAGTCATGGTCACATAAAGTCACAGTCACATAAAGTCATGGTCATATAAAGTCATGGCCACATGAAGTCATGGTCACATAAAGTCATGGTCACATAAAGTCACAGCCACATAAAGTCATGGTCATATAAAGTCATGGTCAAGTAAAGTCATGGTCACATAAAGTCATGGTCAAATAAAATCATGGTCACATAAAGTCATGGTCACATAAAGTCATGGCCACATGAAGTCATGTTCACATAAAGTCATGGTCACATAAAGTCACAGTCACATAAAGTCATGGTCATATAAAGTCATGGCCACATGAAGTCATGGTCACATAAAGTCATGGTCACATAAAGTCACAGCCACATAAAGTCATGGTCATATAAAGTCATGGTCAAATAAAGTCATGGTCACATAAAGTCATGGTCACATAAAGTCATGGTCGTATAAAGTCATGGTCACATACAGTCATGGCCACATAAAGTCATGGTCACATAAAGTCATGGTCACATAAAGTCATGGTCACATAAAGTCATGGTCACATAAAGTCATGGTCACATAAAGTCATGGTCACATAAAGTCACAGTCACATAAAGTCATGGTCATATAAAGTCATGGTCACATAAAGTCATGGTCACATGAAGTCATGGTCACATGAAGTCATGGTCACATAAAATCATGGTCACATAAAGTCATGGTCGCGTAAAATCTCGGTCACATGAAGTCATGGCCACATGAAGTCATGGTCTAATACTCATGATTGGACACCATTCTTATAATAGCCATAATTTCACACCTTACGTGTCCATTGATACAATGTTTTCCATAGAATAGCTGTCATCATGCACCATTGCACACTATATTATCCACATTAGAATCTTTTAGGCATCTCTTCGGGGGAAGGAAGGGGCGATGTAGAAGGACCCGACCCCTCCCAAAGCACGTTCAATGTGACGAAATGGTCCGATCCCCCCCCCCCCCTCCCCGGAGAAAAGTGTTGAAAAGAGACACTGACCTCCCCCCCCCCCCCACGCCCAACACACACACCCATAAAGTCACACACGTTATACATTTTGAGTCACCACATCATCCACCAAGAGTCACCATGTCCACGTAGTCTTCAACCCCCCCCCCCCCCCCCCCACCACCTTTCTTTACCCTGAGCTTCCCACATTGACGCTGATCCCTATACAACACAAATGTAAGCGGTTATGTATCTGATATGTAAGTGTAATTTCCTTACATATTTTATTAATCCCTAAATGTAATCAGGGCTGATCCGGCGTTATCACGTGATCTAATTAAATCAATGAGAGATCGAAGGGTGCGGATGGATGCAAGCTGTGATCTGATTACTGTAATCAAAACTCGCCATATCAGAAATGTGCACTAATGTGCAAAATGTGCAAAACTGTGCAAAATGTGCAAAACTGTTTAAAAGATGCAGAAATGAACAGTTATTACGGACGTTTTATATTGGCTACACCCACTGAGTAATCGGCTGGGGGGAGTGTATGTTGTGGGTGGCCATAATTACTGAGTAGGTTTTAGTGGTCAGTCTGTCCTTGCTTAATTAATCCTCTTGGCTTCCTATAGAGCTTTCCAGATTAATTCCATCTCAGTATCCATCTCAGTATCCATCTCAGTATCCATCTCAGTATCCATCTCAGTATCCATCTCAGTATCCATCTCAGTATCCATCTCAGTATCCATCTCAGTATCCATCTCAGTATCCATCTCAGTATCCATCTCAGTATCCATCTCAGTATCCATCTCAGTATCCATCTCAGTATCCATCTCAGTATCCATCTCAGTATCCATCTCAGTATCCTTTCCTTGCTAAGTGGCTATTATCTCATGCCATCGTAAACTAGAGATTATCGGGGGTGGGGGGGGGGGGAAGGATTCATAACAAGCTTTGGGATGGAATTGGAAATATGAAATCTATAGACTTATAACAACGCCACAATTAGATATTTCAATCAGGCAGGTCCTATTGATTTGTGATCTTACCTGATCAAAGCGGTTAGACGTTTAACCTGATGAAAATGTACAAGGCTATTCAGTGCCTCGTGGTCTTGTATGTTCGGGTCCTGATGGTCGCCTGTACTTAACAAGTACACTCAATGCGGCCAATTAGCAAAAAATGTAATTCAGATAACACTAATTAATTAGATTAACTATTAATTGGGAAAGCAATAATAATATATTGATAGAAAACATATTTTATGTTCAGTGTATAAAAATAGTATCATTCATAATTAGATGTACATATTTAATTATCCCTAATCTGTCACCAAAAATGTGCTGTTTACTTCTTGTAGCCAATTTAACCAACACGCCCCCACTCCTTCACGTTTTTTTGCTCAGTCTATTTTCTTTTCGGTCTAGATTATCTAACCCGAAGGTCTCGAGTTCGAATCGGGTCCAAGTCATTAGAACGACTCTGAGTCCACCCAACTCTGATGGGTACCTGACTCATGTTATGGAAAGTAAAGGAATCTGGACAAGGTGGTGACCAGGTACTGACCACACCTTCCTTTCATATGCCGAGGTCAAGAAACATACGAACTCTTTTTCATCTGCCCATTGGATCATTAGGTACAAAGATGATTCTTTACTCTATGTAAATGAATGTCTGTAAATAAAAAAAAAATAGTTGTCGAGTTGTATAATTATTTTGAAATATAAAAAAAGCTATTGTTAGTCCACATCTAATTTAATATATACTCTTATCTTTACATTCCACCCCCCCCCCTCCCCCCCCCCCCCCCCCACTTTCCAAGAAACACGCAAGCTGGTTTGAAGTAAAAGGTAGAAAAACACTCTAAAACAGAATAAGTGGACAAACTTATGATCGCAATGACGGCAGAACACAAGCGGACCAACCCTAGAACCAGCCGCCGTCCTCTAGATCTGTATGAGCCCCACCCCCCACACCCCACCCCAGAGGGTACTTAACTTTCAGCTTCGCTGGTCACTTCTCCCCCACTGGACGTCCACCCAAATTGCCACTTATAATACGATACGCGTTTCACGGTTGACGACCCCCTCTCAGCGTGATCCCATTGTTAGGGACCTGCTCGCGGGTCCACGGGGGTCATCTTTCTACGACCCCCGTATCCCATGGTCCAGACTTGTATCTTTTTCATAGAAAATTTTGACAAGATCCTCTTTTAGTTTAAATCTCACACAATATCCCCGCAACAAAATATTAAACAAACGTATCCATACAGAAAAAAAAAATTTAAGTGAAATACTAACATCTCATTGGTCAGATCTGGTCACGTGGAAGATAAATATTATCGCACATGTGGCGGTAATGGAAAGAACCGGAGCCTCAAAAGCCGGACCCGGCTGCCGTACAGAAATACCAACAAACACGGGAACCCGCTACCCTCCCTAGAGGCATCCCGCCCCATCTTCTGGGCCACTGGAAGCCGGAAGTTGTCGGCTAGATCACAAACACACCGGCGTGTGACCCCCGGTCAAGGTCACGCACCTCATTCACTGTCACTTTGCCTGAGTCAATGTTAGCCTACCCGACCAATCTTTGGTCAATATTGACCTTTCAACTCAATCATTGGTCAATGTTGACCCTTCAACTCAATCATTTGTCACTTATTATCATCTTGTAGTAATGAGATTTCTTTTTAATTTATTTCACACACATCCTGCTATCAATAATCAATAGTTCCTTCTATTAGGAAACTTGATGGATCAATTGTAGAAGAAAAAAATTGCTGATCCGCTAGCAAAATTTAGTATAAATATGGCACCAAATGATGGATTACTTAACTGGGTTTGGATAAGGTAGCTGGGAGGACATTACAAGTCACAGTGGACATTCAAATTATTGTGGACTAAGGCGTAGTGGACATTCAAGTTGTTGTGGACTAAGACGTAGAGGACATTCAACTTGTGGTGGGCATTAAAAAAAAAAAAGCGAAAAAAAAGTTTTAATAACCATCTTTTATAAGAACGTCTACCGCCCCCCGAACGAAATGGAATTTATATAGAAAATGTATACCTTTACCAGTATCCGCCCCCAACCTCCACTGAAATTTTAGTCCGCCCCACCCCAAATGTCGTTCCCCCCCCCCCCCCCCCCCCGGAGAAAAGTCTGGAAGAAACATTGGCTTTTTTACGCTTTAACAATCAGGGTTTCTTTCAGACTTTTTTTTCTGCAAGTGCAATGGGGGCAGGGGATAGGGAGCATTTAAAACTTAACTTGGGGGGGGGGGGTGAAGGGACCGTAAACTGATAGAAGTATATATTTTCAATATACATTATATATTGTGTCTGACGGGCAGTTATGGTGTATCGGGTGGGGTAGGGGAGTAGTGTCCACACGTACAATAAACTTTGTACACAATGGAATCATCACCAGCATCACCATCATCTTTCAGAACTATCTCTGGGGTAGGGGTAGTGCCCCCCCCCTCTCCCCGGAGCACTTGAGTTGATGATCTGCAGTTGAACCTACAGCTAACACCTTTCAGCATGAACACTGTCAGATCAATCAAAGACAGCTTTTCTTCCAACTATCCTACCCCCATCTCCAGTTCCAGCTGCCATATATGCCCCAAACAAAGCCAAAAAGCTTTTTATTCCCCAGCTGTCTCAAGTTTGGCCAACAATTTATCTGGCCAACTAGGCATCCATCTTGTAAATGTATCGCTAATCTCTTCTGTCCCTCAGATGCCTACTGTAATGTAAATACCACCATTTATACCACATCTTTATTCGTCTCGTCGATACCACCAATCTTGTACAAAGCGAGTTGCCTTAAATCGTGACCTCCGTGAAAGGTCACGCCGGAGTTACCTGCCCAACGAGCGCGAGCCTGTAATGATATGCCATTATCGGCCCTCGCCACGCTAATCAATGGCCGTGATTGGCTGAAAGGCTTGTGACGATGGTACGAGAAGGATGATTGGTTTATTGATCACGTGTGTGTATTTGTGTCTCACTTACCTACCCTAACATGATGAACTGCCCCAATAAGTGTAGCGCAGTAAGTACCTATGTCTAGGAACCACATTTGAACCACATTTAGTTTATATTAAAGTAAGACCCCCAATGTAGATGCCTAACTTAACACGCGATCTAATAATAAAAATAATCTAGCTTGTAAAGTAAAATTACACAAATTAAGTATTTCTACAAAGCCTATAGGGCAGGTGAAGTAATGCTCACCTTTTTCCGTGACATAGCTAATGTGATCCTATATGTACCCAATCGCTACTACTTCTACTAATTCGAGTTGAGTACCTTATCAAAGCTGGTTAAACATTAAGGACATCATAAGGATTCGGCACGGGGATCCCAAATCCAGACCCAAAGGTCAGCAATCGTGTGCTAGTGAGTAAAACAAGTTAATTAAAAAAGTCTAGTGACATTTGTGCGCAATTTCCTTATGTTATCTAAAAATAGCTCTGACGTATAATGTTGGAGTGCGTTCAAGCTAGAAGAACAATCGGTTTGTAGGTGTTTATGTAATTTTAAAATTTGTGACCGAACGAGAGAATATTTTTGAAAACTTTCTTCGGCAATATTCTTCTAAATTATGACAGGAATCGATTGGTACATGTTTCAAGTCGCTAAGTGGTCTGGTTGCCGAGATATGGGCCAAAAACTGCATTTTTTCGAGGTTTTTTGGCTTTTCCGGGAAATACATGAAAGAAACCCGGAATTTTTATGGCCTATGCTCATTCTCGTAACTTGCTTAACATAATTGCTTTTGGAACTATTCATCGATATTGCTTCGTTGAGGAGGAGATACGACTTAAAGCCCGGACACACATTCATCCATCCATCCATCCATTCCCAGAAATGACGAGTTAATAAACGCAATTCTCCAGAATGGAAATTGCGCTAAAAAATAACACTTTCAAATGAATCGCATTGCAAAGTCAACACCAAATTTGTTAACATAATCTGCACAAACTACTTTTGTCAAAAGCGTCACTCGACTTTATTTGTAGCTGCATAACTCGTCACCCACACACATCAACCCCCTTCTACCAGTTTCCTTTCATACATCTCACCAAAGGGCACTGTCTGCCCCTCCCCCACCCTGAGTGCTTCCACCCTCCCCACCCCCACCCCCCTCATCCAGGACGAAAAAAGATGATTCAAATATAAAGTCAGTGTCCGTCTTCACCCCTTCTGAAATGTTACGTGCACCCCCCCCCCCCCCCGGAAGTTGCAAGTGCCCTTTCTTTCCCCCCCCCCCCTCCTCTCCACCCCGGGCAGAAAATCTTTGATTGAAACCCCACATTCTACACGCTTTAACCGTCCCACACTCACATTCTGTATTTATTTTGTGCCCCATATCCCATCATTCACTCCTTACCTCAACCCCCATTCCCCACCCCGTCTATCCCATTCTGCGACCATTTTTACCCCTTATCCCACTCCAACGATTCTGCCCTCCCATCCGACACTCCTAAACCCCCGGACACTCCTAAACACGTACACACTCCTTTGCAATCATCCCAAAAAGGCAACAATCATTTCTACCTCAGTGGCCTTGCCACAATCTTAACTTATTTCAGAAGTACGTACTCCCCCACCCTCCCCCGCCCAATCGTTAGCTTTACGCACAATCTTAACTTATTTCAGGAACACCTATTCCCCCCACCCCTGCCCCACCCAATCGCTAGCTGTGCCGACAATCTTAACTTATTTTTCAGAAGCACCAACAGCCCTTCACCCCCCTCCCCAAATCGCTATACTTACCCACAATCTTAACTTATCTCAGAAGTACCCACTCCCCCACCCCCATCATTCCCATCCTTATTTCAACAACCACCAGCCCCCCCCCCCCCCCGCCACCCCCTGACCCACCAAGACTACCTCCAACTTCAGACCACTCCAGCCGAACTGAATTGTCGCCCTTTAAGAGCTTCCAACTCGTCCAATCAATTCAAATGTTTTCAGACCACGTGACGTAGAGCAGCTTGGGTAAATTGAATTTCCGGCCATCTGCTGCTCCTTGTTACGTCACATTCACGCAAGGCATCACGTGACATCATATAGGTACCACATACACATACATTCACGCTAGGCATCACGTGACATCATATGGTTACCACATACATTCACGCTAGGCATTACGTGAAATCATATAGGTACCACATACATTCACGCTAGGCATTACGTGAAATCATATAGGTACCACATACATTCACGCTAGGCATTACGTGACATCATATAGGTACCACATACATTCACGCTAGGCATTACGTGAAAACATATAGGTACCACATACATTCACGCTAGGCATTACGTGAAATCATATAGGTACCACATACACATACATTCACGCTAGGTATTACGTGAAATCATATAGGTACCACATACATTCACGCTAGGCCTTACGTGAAAACATATAGGTACCACATACATTCACGCTAGGCATTACGTGACATCATATAGGTACCACATACACATATATTCACGCTAGGCATAACGTGAAATCATATAGGTACCACATACATTCACGCTAGGCATTACGTGAAATCATATAGGTACCACATACATTCACGCTAGGCCTTACGTGAAAACATATAGGTACCACATACATTCACGCTAGGCATTACGTGACATCATATAGGTACCACATACACATATATTCACGCTAGGCATAACGTGAAATCATATAGGTACCACATACATTCACGCTAGGCCTTACGTGAAATCATATAGGTACCACATACATTCACGCTAGGCATTACGTGAAATCATATAGGTACCACATACATTCACGCTAGGCATTACGTGACATCATATAGGTACCACATACACATATATTCACGCTAGGCATTACGTGAAATCATATATGTACCACATACATTCACGCTAGGCATTACGTGACATCATATAGGTACCACATACACATATATTCACGCTAGACTTAACGTGAAATCATATAGGTACCACGTACATTCACGCTAGGCATTACGTGAAATCATATATGTACCACATACATTCACGCTAGGCATTACGTGACATCATATAGGTACCACATACACATATATTCACGCTAGGCATTACGTGAAATCATATAGGTACCACATACATTCACACTAGGCTTTACGTGACATCGTATAGGTACCACATACACATACATTCACGCTAGGCATTACGTGAAATCATATAGGTACCACATACATTCACACTAGGCTTTACGTGACATCGTATAGGTACCACATACACATACATTCACGCTAGGCATTACGTGAAATCATATAGGTACCACATACATTCACGCTAGGCTTTACATTAAATCATATAGGTACCACATACACTCACGCTAGGCATTATGTGAAATCATATAGGCACTACATACATTCACGCTAGGCATTATGTGAAATCATATAGGTATCACATACATTCACGCTAGGGTAACACATATATTCACGCTAGGCATTACGTGAAATCATATAGGTACCACATACATTCACGCTAGGCATTACGTGAAATCATATAGGTGCCACACACACTCACGCTAGGCATTACGTGACATCATATAGGCACCACATACATTCACGCTAGGCATTATGTGAAATCATATAGGTATCACATACATTCACGCTAGGCATTACGTGAAATCATATAGGTACCACATACACATACATTCAAGCTAGGCTTTACATTAAATCATATAGGTACCACATACACATACATTCACGCTAGGCATTACGTGATATCATATATGTACCATATACATTCACGCTAGACATTACGTGACATTATATAGGTATCACGCAAGACATTACGTGAAATCATATAGGTACCACATACATTCACGCTAGGCATTACGTGAAATCATATAGGTACCACATACATTCACGCTAGACTTTACGTGAAATCATATAGGTAACACATACACATATACCCACACACTCAAACACACATACACTCTTTAACACAAACTATGGCAACTTACCTTTAGTATCACACTAGAATACCCGTCATCCGTTGGATAACTGTGGGTTTCGGGGGTCATCAATCAAAAAACATCACGTCTGTCACTCAGAGGCAGAGCGACCCTTCCCGGCGCCCGGGGACAAAGTTTTCGATTTGAACCCCCCCCCCCCCCCGCAAGATTTCGATTTGAACCCCCCCCCCCCTCAAACTTTTGATGTGCACCCCCCCCCCACTCAAACTTTCGATTTGAACCCCCCTCAACCTTTCAATTTATTTTTCCAAACCATTTTGGCGCCCCAACATATGTCCCCCCCCGCCCCCCCCTTCCCCCATCCAACTCCCCCCGCCTCCCCTTCCCCCCCCCGCCTCCCCTTCCCCCCCCCCCCCCCGCCTCCCCTCCCCTACCGTCCCCCCCCCCCTCTTCGCTACGCTACTGCAGTGTCACTTATCGTCACAAAAAACAGACCCCACATTCAAAAATATGTTTTTTATCTTTTAAAAACACCGAAAACACAGATTTCGGACTATCCCTTCATATACTGACGTCACAGGTGACCTACTCAACTCTACTTCACCTGCCCAGTGTCCCGCCAAGTCCCAGACAACATGTATTTATCGTTTAAAAAACGATTCCAGCCGAGCATGTCTCTGACCACACTATCCTTTCATATGCTTAGGACAAAGAAACAGATGAACTCTACTTCACCTGCCCTGTATCTTGCCAAGTTCAGATAGGCAACTTTATCATTCACATCTAAAAAAAAAAAAATTGAAAAAAAAAAATTTCATCGACATATTGGTCTAGAACCCGTGCCACCTGCATGAGAGCCGACTACGCTACCAGCTTATCTATTTACTCGTGACGTTACAAATGAATTTTTATACTATACTTTTGAGTCTCCGCGCATAGATCTAGATCTAAGTCTAGTAGTAGCAACTTTCAAATTAAATTTTATCTTAAATTAGCCAAACAAAGATTTATATAACATAATTAAGGCCTGAAATAGATTCTAGATGTAGAATTTACATTAAGTCTAGATCTAGAATTTACATTGAGTCTAGTGACCTACATCTAGGCTAGATCTAGATAGCTCTAGATCTAGGCTAGCTTCATAAGTTCATAACTTTCCTTCGACAGCTGATCTTTAGATCTAGAGAAATTTATCGTAAAACTAAATGAAAAAGACAGTTTAAAATTGATATAAGTGTTGGAACGTAATAAATACAGCAAACGGACGTATTGTTTAAGTTATAGCCGGCAGAAAATTAGCTTTGTAACGCGTTAAACTTTTGAATGGGCCACAAAGTCTATGATGGAGTCCGCCATTTTTATTGTACCAAAAAAGTAAACACATCAAGGGACGTCACTATCCCCACAAAGTTTATTCAAAGTATTAACATTTTTTTAAAAATACGGTTAATTTAACAATGAATAAATCAATAAATTAATTAACGTCTTTAAATAAATTTGTGATTAACAGTCTGTCTTAAAACAAAAATTTTTCTCTACCTACATACTATTTTACAGCTTTCCACGATGAGTGCAACCATGAGCAATAGTCAATCAGGCAAACAAACAAACAAACAAACAAAAAAACAAAAAAATAAATATTCAAACATGTAAACAAACTTGACTTTTAGTAGTATACTAGAATACCCGTCATCCGTTGGATAACTGTGGGTTTCGGGGGTCATCCATCAAAAAACATCACGTCTGTCACTCAGAGGCATAGCGAGCCTTCCCGGCGCCCGGGGACAAACTTTTCGATTTTAACCCCCCCCCCCCCCCCCAAGATTTCGATTTACACCCCCCCCCCCCTCTCAAACTTTTGATGTGCACCCCCCCCCCCCCCCCCCACTCAAACTTTCGATTTGAACCCTCCTCAACGTTTCAATTTATTTTTCCAAACCATTTTGGCGCCCCAACATATGTCCCCCCGCCCCCCCCCCCTCCACCTCCCCCCGCCTCCCCTTCCCCCCCCCCCCCCCCCCCCCCGCCTCGCTACGCTGCTGCAGTGTCACTTATCGTCACAAAAACAGACCCCACATTCAAAAATATGTTTCTTATCTTTTAAAAACACCGAAAACACCGATTTCGGACTATCCCTTCATATACTGACGTCACATGTGACCTACTCAACTCTACTTCACCTGCCCAGTGTCCCGCCAAGTCTCAGACAACATGTATTTATCGTTTAAAAAACGATTCCAGCCGAGCATGTCTCTGACCACACTATCCTTTCATATGCTTAGGACAAAGAAACAGATGAACTCTACTTCACCTGCCCTGTATCCTGCCAAGTTCAGATAGGCAACTTTATCATTCACATCTAAAAAAAAAATTTAAAAAAAAAGATCATTGACATATTGGTCTAGAACCTGTGCCACCCACATGAGAGCGGACTACGCTATCAACTTAGCTATTTACTCGTGACGTCACAAATGAATTTTTATACTATACTTTTGAGTCTCCGCGCATAGATCTAGATCTAAGTCTAGTAGTAGAATCTAGTAACTTTCAAATTAAATTTTATCTTAAATTAGCCAAACAAAGATTTATATAAAATAATTAAGGCCTGAAATAGATTCTAGATGTATTAAGGCCTGAAATAGATTCTAGATGTAGAATTTACATTAAGTCTAGATCTAGAATTTACATTGAGTCTAGTGACCTAGATCTAGGCTAGATCTAGATCTAGGCTAGATTCATAACTTTCCTTCGACAGCTGATCTTTAGATCTAGAGAAATTTATTGTAAAACTAAATGAAAAAAGACAGTTTAAAATTGATATAAGTGTTGGAACGTAATAAATACAGCAAACGGACGTATTGTTAAAGTTATGACCGACAGAAAATTAGATTTAGAACGCGTTAAACTTTTGAATGGGAACACAATTTTCTTAGATAGACGCCGCCATTTTATTGTACTAAAGAGTAAACAAAAACCTGTGACGTCACGGTCCCGCCGAGTGTAGTGGTCGTTTTAATCTTTTTTTAAAAAATGGGTTATTCTGCGTATGAATAAATCAATAAATTAATTAACGTCTTTAAATAAATGTGTGATTAACAGTCTGTCTGCATTAAAAAATTATTCTCTACCTACATACTATTTTACAGCTATCCAGATTGAGTCGAACATATCACAATAGTCGATCAGTCAAACAAACAAACAAAAAAAAACAAAAAAACAAATAAATATTCAAACATGTAAACAAACTTGACTTTTAGTAGTATATAGACTAGAATACCCGTCATCCGTTGGATAACTGTGGGTTTCGGGGGTCATCCATCAAAAAACATCACGTCTGTCACTCAGAGGCATAGCGACCCTTCCCGGCGCCCGGGGACAAACTTTTCGATTTTACCCCCCCCCCCAAGATTTCGATTTTCAACCCCCCCCCCCCCCTCAAACTTTTGATGTGCACCCCCCCCCACTCAAACTTTCGATTTGAACCCCCCTCAACCTTTCAATTTATTTTTCCAAACCATTTTGGCGCCCCAACATATGTCCCCCCGCCCCCCCCCCCCCCCTCCACCTCCCCCCGCCTCCCCTTCCCCCCCCCCGCCTCCCCTCCCGCCCCCCCCCCTCCTCGCTACGCTACTGCAGTGTCACTTATCGTCACAAAAACAGACCCCACATTCAAAAATATGTTTCTTATCTTTTAAAAACACCGAAAACACCGATTTCGGACTATCCCTTCATATACTGACGTCACATGTGACCTACTCAACTCTACTTCACCTGCCCAGTGTCCCGCCAAGTCTCAGACAACATGTATTTATCGTTTAAAAAACGATTCCAGCCGAGCATGTCTCTGACCACACTATCCTTTCATATGCTTAGGACAAAGAAACAGATGAACTCTACTTCACCTGCCCTGTATTCTGCCAAGTTCAGATAGGCAACTTTATCATTCACATCTAAAAAAAAAAAAAATTTAAAAAAAAATATCATTGACATATTGGTCTAGAACCTGTACCACCCGCATGAGAGCGGACTACGCTACAAACTTAGCTATTTACTCGTGACGTCACAAATGAATTTTTATACTATACTTTTGAGTCTCCGCGCATAGATCTAGATCTAAGTCTAGTAGTAGAATCTAGTAACTTTCAAATTAAATTTTATCTTAAATTAGCCAAACAAAGATTTATATAAAATAATTAAGGCCTGAAATAGATTCTAGATGTATTAAGGCCTGAAATAGATTCTAGATGTAGAATTTACTTTGAGTCTAGTGACCTAGATCTAGGCTAGATCTAGATCTAAATCTAGGCTGGATTCATAACTTTCCTTCGACAGCTGATCTTTAGATCTAGAGAAATTTATTGTAAAACTAAATGAAAAAAGACAGTTTAAAATTGATATAAGTGTTGGAACGTAATAAATACAGCAAACGGACGTATTGTTAAAGTTATGACCGACAGAAAATTAGATTTAGAACGCGTTAAACTTTTGAATGGGAACACAATTTTCTTCGATAGACGCCGCCATTTTATTGTACTAAAGAGTAAACAAAAAACTGTGACGTCACGGTCCCGCCGAGTGTAGTGGTCGTTCTAAACTTTTAAAAAAAAATGGGTTACTCTGCGTATGAATAAATCAATAAATTAATTAACGTCTTTAAATAAATGTGTGATTAACAGTCTGTCTTAAACAAAAAAAATTCTCTAACTACATACTATTTTACAGCTTTCCACGATGAGTGCAACCATGAGCAATAGTCAATCAGGCAAACAAACAAACAAATAAATATTCAAACATGTAAACAAACTTGACTTTTAGTAGTATATAGATAGATTATATAAAATTATCATGAAGCCTATATCACAAGCTTTGGTGTGTTGTAAAAACATACAAAGTAGAAAAACATGAGTGTGAAAAGCCTGATTTTATAAGATATCAATTAGGGTTACTATGTTATCAGGATGCTATAAAATAAACATGTTTGTTTAAAAATAAAGTGTTACAGTAATTTAAGTACACAATAATTTAAGTACACAACAATTTAGTTATTCCTTTCAAACTAAAAGTTGGTGTAAATTGTTTCTCAAGTCACGAGCATGCCTTAATTGAACGCATGAGTTGTTTAGGTATCGCCTTCAACTACAGCTATTTTAGCCTCATTTTCTACCGGCTTCTATATCTGGCTCCCACACCAGTGAACTGTGACAATAATGGCGTAGTCAGCAATAGATCATGGGGTGGGGGGGGGTGTACACAATGTGAATGTGATATATATATATATATATATATATATATATATATATATATATATATATATATATATATATATATATATATATATATATATATATATATATATATATATATATATATATATATATATATATATATAATCTGAAATTAATATGAGACAGTAGTAGTAATTTTATGATATTTCGAATTTGAGAGGGGGGGGGGGATCATGGGGGAATATAACCTCCGTGACAATCTCTGACTGCGTCACTGTGTGCGAGTCAAGGCTAAACGCCACTCCTCCAACATCGTGATGTATCAACCCAGGCAACATCGTGATGTATCAACCCCGGTAATGACGTAACAAGGATGCAATCGTCACCACGGAGCAGCAACACGAGCGACAATTATCGCCAGCATTCGTTTCCATCCGTGAGGAAGATCGCGCACCTAATTGGCGCACCGGAACAAAATGGCACCCAAACCTCACTGATCAAGGTTAAGATTAGTCTTACCTTACACGCTGGTACCATTTAAAGTGTCAGATCCTTAGTGTACGGTCACGTGGCAAATGTTCATCAATAAACTAAGGTTAAGGCGAAGGTATGATATATGTATATATATATATATATATATATATATATATATATATATATATATATATATATATATATATATATATATATATATATATTGGCCTATATTGTTATATTATAACAATATTAATATATATATATATATATATATATATATATATATATATATATATATATATATATATATATCATAATAATCATATATATACATATATATATATATATATTATATAACAATATAGGGCATATATATATATATATATATGTGTGTGTGTGTGTGTGTGTGTGTGTGTGTGTACATATATAGAATTATAGACGTCCCGTGCGCAGGGTAAATTAATCCCAATACAACAGGAGTCAGCGACGTGTATGAAATGTCACAATGACACGCTATCGACACGGCTGGCTTACACCAGATACGCCTGACATTTAAAACAGAAAAAAACAAATGACAACCAGGTTTTGGTGGGTTCCATCGAGCGAGAATATTCAATTTTCTCCCGATGACTGAAAGTTGAAACTTTTAAAGGTTAAATGTAGCCTTCTTACTCGACACTATCATTTCTTCTTCTTCTTCTTCTTCTTCGTTCTTAATTTTTGAATATGTTGGAGGAATTAGACAACAAGTCCAACTTCATGGACAAACCGGACTGTGGTTTCCAGTTTGTCAGGTGTCCCATATAATTTTTCCCTGAGTGGGGTGGGCTGGGGCCAGTGTCTGCCTCTTGCCTGGCTATACAGAGTACAATCCTGGAGTACGTGCTCCGTGTTTTCCGGGGCCTTGCCACAAGGACACATTTCGCTACACCCAACCTTCAGTTTTTTGTGCATGTGTTGATTTAGTCTGTTGTGGCCTGTTCTAAGTCGAAAGATTATGTATTGTTGTTTTCGTGTTAAATTGTAATAGCCGTCGTCTTTAATGTAGTGAGGGTGTGTGACAGACCACATTTGCGTTTGTTTGTGTTTAATTATTCTTTTTATTTCTTTTGGGTGTAGCGAAATTTCCGGTTGTGGTTTCTTTCCCCCAATTTTTGCCATTTAAATTGAAGGCATTTCGTAATATATATATATATATATATATATATATATATATATATATATATATATATATATATATATATATATATATATATATATATATATATATATATATATATATATATATATATCAACCCCCCTCCACACACACACACACCACACATCCAAACACTGTACGCAGACATGTGTCTCAGCTATTTCCTCAACCACTCACACATCAAATGTCTCCATCATCCACCACCCACACACCCACACACTGTACGCAGACATGTGTCTCTGTCTTAGCCATTTCCTGAACCCCTCACACATCAAATGTCTCCATCATCCACCACCCACACACCACACACACCCACACACTGTACGCAGACATGTGTCTCTGTCTCAGCTATTTCCTCCACCCCTCACACCACACACACACACACATCTGATCATGATAAAAGCCTAATCGTGTCCCATACGCACCAATTTTACGCACCTAATCTGACATTTCCGTTGACTATATCCCTACACCAATACAAGCGGCGCATGCGCCGTGCTCACCACAACACTTGCACTTGACACGTGTACAGTTCGTGGCTTGCAATAACTTGAACAATAATTGGATCTCTTCGGATAGCCGTACCACCGTAATCGAACTAGCAGTATCGCCAATACATTCATAGTTAGTCTTAGGGTTAAGGTTACATTAGAATAGGATTTTAGTTAGAACTTAGATTATGGATGGGAGTTTTGTTTAAGATTTTTGTTTGGATGCAAGATTTAAAGTTAAAATGTCGTTATCAGTGCTACTTTACATTTAATGGCAAAGTTAAGCGAAAAGTGCATAAACTTTAACAAAAACAAAAGTATTCATTATTAGCAATTTAGATTCTTTATCTAGAACTTTGAACATTTTTTTCCCTGAATTGATTTTAGGAGGGGAAATGAATGAAATCAAATACGATCTTGTAGAATTTGAATATCTCCAAACTTTTTTTTTCAGATCCAGATAGCACTTTCTCATTATTGGATTACATCCAGCACTTTCTCATTTCTTGCTTACATCCAGCACTTTCTCATTTCTTGATTACATACATAACTTTCTCATTACTTGCTTACATACAGCACTTTCTCATTTCTTGATTACATACACAACTCTCTCATTACTTAATTACACACAGTACTTTCTCATTTCTTGATTACATACAGCACTTTCTCATTACTTGATTACATACAGCACTTTCTCATTACTTGATTACATACAGCACTTTCTCATTACTTGATTACATACAGCACTTTCTCATTACTTGATTACATCCAGCACTTTCTCATATCTTACATTCAGCATTTTCTCTTTTCTTGATTACATACAGCAATTTCTCAATACTTGACTACATATAGAACGTTCTCATTTCTTGATTACATCTAGCACTCTCTCATAAGCTTAATTACATACAACACTCTCTTATTACTTCATAGCGAACAGTAATTTCCAACAACATAGTAGCAAACAGCACGTAAAACGGCGAAAACTGTCAAAATATCTGCAAATTTTTCAGCACGTTTACAATACTTCTTCTATATAATAACATATTAGTAAACAGCACTCTGGTAACATTACAGATTGCATTTTCTGTTTACTTGATAGCAGATACCACGCTTTACACTAAACACGCATTACACTAAACAAGACAGCACTTTCTGATAACATATAACATGAGAGCAGACAACACTTTTACTCATTATTTCCCATCAAAATATTCACTTTAACACCCTTTTTCTTGGACATCTCAAAAAATGTAAACAAGTTTAATTTTTTAATTGTTTGAAAGTTGTTTTAAAATGTAAACAATTAGATCTAGTTCTAAAAACAGCTCACTAAAAAAAACAATTTTCGCCAGATATTTTTCGTAGTGTAAACAGACGAATTAACAGAAAATGGATCTTTACTCAATAAATGTCGCCAACCCCTGATCCACAGACGTCTACTTTAATATTTGACTTGCACGTGAAAAGTGCAATCACTGACCTGGAACAGTCTCCAACCTTGAACCCTGACCCTAACTAACCTCTGACCCCCAGCTCCATGTCATCCAATATGACATACAGTCTAGACGAAATGCATTTCCAGCTTTACATAAATCAAGGGCAACTATAATACAATAGGGGGAGGGGTGGGCTAGAAGGGGGAGTAATTGCTTTCTGTTCTTATCGACGTGACCCCTAGGTCACGATGTATCGGAGCGTGTGATTGGTTGCTATCTGCCTTCACGGTTGATTGGTTGATATCATGGTTCCATATTAACTGCAGAACACGCACGGCAAGGGGAGGGGGGGGGGGGGGGGGTAGGGAGAGAGAATGCCACTTGAGTTTATCGTATGATGTTTAGTGGAACATTTTTGGTGGGAATTGTTTGGTGGGAATATTTTAGTGTTTGGTGGGAATATTTTAGTGTTTGGTGGGAATATTTTAGTGTTTGGTGGGAATATTTTAGTGTTTGGTGGGAATATTTTAGTGTTTGGTGGGAATATTTTAGTGTTTGGTGGGAATAGTTTAACGTTTGGTTGGATTAGGTTGGTTATAAAAATGTAGTATATTGAATACAATTGTTACTATTTATTGTTCCAACTAAGTCTATAAATTGTTCAGACAAAACATCTATTAAAAATAAAATAATAAATTCGATTAGTGTCACTATCATCCTGTCATAGCGCGCGCCTCTCCTAAAAGGGAAGAAACTCACGTTACAAGGTCACACTTGTGTCGCTAGGTAAAACTGTATTCTTTCATTCCTGTTACACCATCGATGATTGGGCTTGTAAGTCTCGGGCTCTCTCGTTTAAAACTCGAAATCTCGTTAGCCAGGGATAGTTATACATTTTCGAACTAAAATAAAAAAAATTATTCCCATTGATGACAGAAATATTTGTTTCTAGCCCCGCTTCAAGATTTTAAAATACCAAGATTACACAAAATTAATCAGTAAGGAAAAATTTTACTAATAATAAAATCAAATTAAGTACCGGTAGGCCTAGGATTTTAATATTATATTAATATTGTAACTAAGATTAGGACAACTTGTTACCGATTCGAATAAATAACGAACTAAGCTTCTTAAAGAATAACCAGAGACTTCACGTAAGCAGAAGCGTAGCGAGGGGGGGGGGGTGCGGACCGCACCGGGTGACACCATTTAGGGGGGGGGTGACACCAAGGCAAAAAAAAGCAAAATATATAACTTGAGGGGGTGCAAATCGAAAGTTTGAGGGGGGGGGGGGTTGCAAATCGAAAATTTGAAAGTTTGTCCCCGGGAAGGGTCGCTACGCCTCTGGGGGGGGGGGGGGGGTGTGACACCATTAAGTGCCGCACCGGGTGACACCCGACCTCGCTACGCCACTGCACGTAAGCTACATTTTTCTTTAAAGCTAGCGTACATTTTATAGTTTAACATTATCACTGTTTAAGATTTTAAATAACCTTAAAATAGCGGAAGTAACTTTTGTATATTTATTTATTTATTTATTTTAATTTAATAAAAATATTGCACATTTGATTTGGAAATTATTAGCTGGCAAGTACGAGATTGAGAAGTTGGTGACCTACTTACAAACCCTATTTAAGATAGTAGGTGGGATCATCGTGAGACTAGGTTATCAGAGAATCAACTGATCTACAAAACCACACACAACATAAGTCTATGTTCTAGTTGTGTGTTGAACAAATAATGCCTTAATAAACAAAAAAATTCTATTTAAAAACAAAATTTGTTTCATTTTTTTAAATATGCCTAGTTGTAAATTTAAACCCAAAAAATAAATAAATCACAAGCAGCTTGTTTTTTTCCCAGACGCTTATAAACCCCCCCCCCCTCCTTTCCATCTTCCGCCCACCGTATCCGTTCCAGACTTCAACAATCTGCTTCTTTTCATACGTTTATCAAAGAAAGTGTATATAAAAAATATGTTTTCTAAAACGTATCTATTTCAGCCCTTGTTTATTCCTCGTCAACTCGCCATTTCGCGATAAAAAGAAAATGGCGCCTCTGGTCGGGCCGGCGAGAAAAATCTGGCACAGCACTTTGTTTTACATTAGCGGCGTGGGCTGGCAATTCTAGAACATTCAAGTTTATCATTCCTGTTTCGTGGCGTTTACAGCCGGTGATAACGTTTGCAATTTTAACCCACATTAAAAGTCATGAAGGAAATTTCAAAACAGAAAAAAACAGAAATAAAATTAATCTCAAACTAGAAATGAAGCGAACACTTACATTAACTTTGTTTATTTGATGTGATTTTGTCTTTAATATGTTTTCACGTGGTCCACAAAGTCATGTCACGTGGTACACAATGTTTTGTCACGTGATCCACAAAGTTTTGTCACGTGGTCCAAAACTGCTGGTCACGTGCAGTGTTTCTTCCAGACGTCTTTCTCCGGGGGGGGGGGGGGGACTTGAAATTTTCGGGGGCGGGGGGGGGGGCGGTAGACTTTCTTCGAGGGGGAGGGGCGGACACTGTTAAAAGTATATATTTTCTATATACATTTCATTTCGTTCAGGGGGCGGTAGACTTTCTTCGCGGGGGGGGGGGGGGGGCGGAGCCCTCCCGAAGAGATGCCTGAAAGAAACTCTGGTCACGTGGATTTTTGTCACCTAGTAACACACCGTGTTGTCAACCAGGTCAAGAAAATGACACCCCCCCCCCCCCGCCTGTGTCACCAGATACATTTTATAAAGTAATACGTCATATCTCATGTGGTGACCCACAAGTAAGATGTCATATGTCATGTGGTGACGCACAAGTAAGATGTCATATCTCATGTGGTGACCCACAAGTAACATGTCATATGTCATGTGGCGACCCACAAGTAAGATGTCATATGTCATGTGACGGCAACCTGACATTTTATCCACAAAACCTCGATATTCATCCATCAATATTCGGACCACCCTAACCTTATGCCAATCCTAACTAGTAAGTTTATCTCATGGCCTTTTAACATTTCTTAAACAGTCAGCCGAGCTCAATGTTTACTTTCAACCCCAACATCTTGACTTGACATTGACTTGACTCAACATCTTAACAACGTTAATCTATCTTGACTTGACTCAACATCTTGACAACGTTAATCTAACTTGACTTTAATCTGAATCGACTTCTTGACAATGTTAACCTATCTTGACTTTGACTTAACACAACATCTTGACAACGTGAATCTATCTTGACTTTGTTTTGACTCAACATTTCGACAACATTAATCTATCTTGACTTTGACATGACTCAAGACAACGTTAATCTATCTTGACTTTGACTTGAATCAACATCTTGACAACGTTAATCTATCTTGACTTTGACTTGACATCTTGACAACATTAATCTACAAGCGACGACAACCCCTTGTGATAACTAACCTCAAAAATGTGTCGTAATTTGTTACAGATGCATCTATCATTTCATAGCCTTTTTTACAAACAAAAAAAAATTAAATTACTGTACTTGCGATATAAATACCAAAACTGTTTATTAAATCTCAAACCGATTATAAGGCGGGTATAAAAAGCTTGTCTCTGCTTATAAAAAAAATCAATAGTTTGTTTTTCTCAATGATAGCAGTTTTTATTGACCTTTGTTTTTTTACACCTGGATGGTTTCACAACAAAAGAACATAAAGATGTCATACACTTGACACTTCAATGTTGCTAAAAAAAAAATGACAATTGAGTTCATTACAAAATTTATTTATTTTTTAAATCTAAAAAAACGGATGGCATTTAGTAACAAGTCCCACTCCTTGATCTAACACCACCTAGCTACACACAATCAGCCTGTATCATCAAATCTTAACCCCACCTGGGTCAACCGACCCTAGTTCGAGCTGGGTCAACAACGATTCCAACCCATCTCCACTGGACCCATAACCCGGGTTACAACCGTTCAACAGTTAAACCGTAATGTTAAACTTCGCCCCTCCCCACTTCATATCACTATGAAATATGGGTTCTAGGTTAGGTCATTCCAACAGATGGGAGTGGGTGGGGTGGGGTGGGGGTGTGGGGGTCGAACGAGTGAGTGCACAGCGCGTGAGACCAAATTGCTGTTACAACAAAATTTCAACTCGGCCGCGACTCATGGCGCCAAAGGTCGAGGTCACGAAGCCCGTGTTTATCTTTCTCTCAACAATTCATCAGCAGCGATGAGATGGGGGGGGGGGGGGGGTGCAGGAAACACAACACAACACAACACAACACCCTATCTCGCAGGCATCTACCCCCGGGGAACACTCCAGTCCAGTCTCGCTCTTCAAGAAATTAATTAACGTATAACGTCACACCCTTTTTTTCTCTCTGTCAAGTGGCGGTACCAGGAATGTACGGCCATAAAAATTCCAGAATTCAGACACACGTTTTTTTAACACAAGAAACTTGCTCGCATAATAATCTGGTGGTTGATGTGATTGTTATATTTTCATAAACACACACACACACACACACATACACACACGCATATACATATGTATATATATATATATATTTATTTATATACACATATATAGGCCTATATATATATATATATTTATTTATTTATATACACATATATATAGGCCTATATATATATATATATATGTGTGTGTGTGTGTGTGTGTGTGTGTGTGTGTGTGTGTGTGTGTGTAGGTAAATGTACAGACACACCTACACATACTTAAAAATATACAATTTCATACACATACCTACATACGCACTTACTCATTCTATTACAATGACATTCTTACTTATACATTTCACACACACTCAAGCCTACAAACATACAAACACCTCACCCCACCATACCCTACATTAACTAACTCACTCCCCACATGCTATATCTCCATATCTCAAGTCAGATAAAAAAATAAACAACTACTCACGATAACCCTAATCGTGAGTAGCAGTTACGTCGAGCACAGCCCGTCTAACCCTAACCCAAACACCAGGCCTTTTGTTCGGCTACAACTCTCTCACACAATGTAAACACAGGGTGGGTGTCATGTTGCTAAACCAAACAGGCAGTGGCGTAACCACATACATCAACGTCAGTGGCGTCACCACACATACCAGCGTCAAGGGCGTCACTTCACGTACTAACGTTAGGGGCGTCACCACACGTACCAACGTTAGGGGCGTCACCACACGTACCAACGTTAGGGGCGTCACCACATGCACTAGCATCAGGGGCGTCACCACACGTACCAACGTCAGTGGCGTCACCACACAGACCAGCGTCAAGGGCATCACCACAGGTATCAACACCAGGGGCGTCATACACGTACCAACATCAGGGGCGTCACCACACGTACCAACATTAGGGGCGTCACCACACGTATCAACAACAGGGGCGTCACGACATATACCAACGTTAGGGGCGTCACCACACGTACTAACGTTAGGGGCGTCACCACACGTACTAACGTTAGGGGCGTCACTACATGTACCAACGTTAATGGCGTCACTACATGTACCAACGTTAGTGGCGTCACTACATGAACCAACGTTAGTGGCGTCACTACATGTACCAACGTTAGTGGCGTCACCACACGTACTAACGTTAGTGGCGTCACCACACGTACTAACGTAAGTGGCGTCACTACACGTACCAACGTTAGTGGCGTCACTACACGTACCAACGTTAGTGGCGTCACTACATGTACCAACGTTAGTGGCGTCACTACATGTACCAACGTTAGTGGCGTCACTACATGTACCAACGTTAGGGGCGTCACCACACGTACCAACGTTAGGGGCGTCACCACACGTACCAACATCAGGGGCGTCACCAGACGTACCAACATCAGGGGTATCACCACACGTATCAACATCAGGGGCGTTATCTCGATTTACCCACTCCACTGTTGTACAAGCTTTTATCTACGGAGATTTCTCTCTGTATTTGCCGGATTAGGATTATCTGCTCCATTTATCACCCACTTCCCTTCACACCGCTTATTTCAACACAGTTTTTCTTAGTTCAGCTTTCTGCTTGTTTGTGTGTTTTGTTTATGTACGTGTGTATACTGTTTATGTACGTGTGTATACTGTTTATGTACGTGTGTATACTGTTTATGTACGTGTGTATACTGTTTATGTACGTGTGTATACTGGCTTGTTTGCATGTTTGTTTGTTTGCGAGTGATCCACTGTTCAAAAATTGTATTTTATAATACAAGAACTAATTTCAAACTTAGCCAATAATTGATATTTCAGTCTTAAGTAATTTCTTAACAATTTCTAAATACTAAAAAAAAACAACGTAAAACACGCATTTCAACCGTTTTAACAACAAGCTTTTAAATGCACTAAAATTAAAATTAAATAAACCTATATTTTATTAAACTATATAGAACAGCACGAATATATCAAAAAGATTTCTATAACGATCAACACTTTTTACTTTTTTTTTAACTGTTCAAGAATGTGTATGTTTGTGTTTTATATCTAATGCGGTTAAATTTAATTTGTAATCGTTTCGATGCACCTTCTTCATATTTTGAGATAATACCAAGTTATACCTTGATTTAGTCTTATACCTTCATACAATGTTAAGACGTACCCATGCTCAACACTAGCTACACCTATGACAATATGGCACTGTTTGCTATGAACGTCATCCCATATCCCATATCCTATATCTTATATCCCATTGTTTCTCTCTAGACTAAACACACCGCCTCAGCCCAAACAAGTCTACAGTTATCATCTAACACAAACACATGTTGACCTGATATCAGTACACGTACACTGTGTCTTCTTTTCATTTTTAGTTACAATAATTGTAATTCAATTAGATGGTTTTGATCCAAATATGTGTTTGGCGTATATGCAATATATTTTATATACATTTTAATAAAAGATACATGGGCACACACGCACACACACATACACACTCTCTCTCTCTTTCTCTCTCTCTATCACTGAGAGATATACACACACGCATATATATATATATATATATATATATATATATATATATATATATATATATATGCGTGTCTGTGTGTGTGGTGTGTGTGTGTGTGTGTGTGTGTGTGTGTGTGTGTGTGTGTGTGTGTGTGTGTGTGTGTGTGTGTGTGTGTGTGTGTGTGTGTGTGTGTGTGTGTGTGTGTCTGCCCACCAGAACCGCAGCAGGGCACACCGCATTACAAAATGACGTCATGTTTGGCCACTTTACCCAAACCAAGTCACCCCTATCTAACAGCCATAACCCTCTTAACTCGGTATCATTAAACGCCCTGGAGATCGCATCATCCCCCCCCTCCCCCTTACACACACAACACCCCCCCCCTTCCCCACCCCTCCTCCGCCTCGCGTCATTGGATCAATATTTCCCAAACTTTATCCCCGAATTTATCCCTGAATTTTATCCCCAGGTTTGAAACTTTCCATCAGTTGCAAGGGGACTTAACTCTTACCCCTTGGCCTGTCAAGTGTGACGCACCAGGATGAAAAGTTGAATGAAGGGTGGGGTGGGAGGGGTGGGGGGCGCATGCGCGATTTGACATGGTAACATATGGCGGAGGAAATGGAAGAGTTAATGAGGAAGTGGAGGAAAACTTGGCAGTTGGAGGGAGAAGAGGGAGTATTGAGAGGAAACCGTGTCTATCCACCAAATATTACCACATACCACAATCCACCACATACATGCACATGTCACAATCCACTACACACATTAACCTACTACAATCCGTAACATACATCAACATGACACAAACCACCACAATACATCCACATAACACAAACCACATACAACCACATGACACAAAACACCACATACAACCACATGACACAATAACCACATACAAGCTCACGACACAAACCACCACATACAACCACATGACACAAACCACCACATACAACCACATGACACAAACCACCACATAAAACCATTTATTACACACAAAAAACACAATACAACCACATACCACAAACCACCACAATACATCCAAAAAACACAAACCACCACATACAACCACATGACACAAACCACCACATACAACCACATGACACATTCCACCAGCACCAACCAGTTACTTTGACTACAACAGGTTAGAGTTCGATCCTCCGTTCTCGTTTAAGACACGATGACGTCAGTAGACAGCAACCAAGTCACTCCGCTCTACCGCTTGACCACACGAAATAATTGTAAAAAAAATGTACAGCAATAGCAGGTAGCAGGACAATTTAAGCTGGACAAAGTAGACTGGACAAATTATAATACGACATTGATAATTAGAAGCCAATTAACGGCAGTCTAAAAATAGAATCTGATCTTAATCTAAGAAAAATAGAAACAAAACATTTGTTTCAGAAGTACACAACAATAAATCGACAGGACAATGTTCTCAAGACAAAACAAAAATTTTAATCCAAAATAAAAAGGATCCAAGCGAAAGAAACAAAGAAAAAACGGAGGAAGCTTTAGGGCATGTAGAAAAACAGCCGAGTAAAAATATCAATAACACCGCCAAAAACATATTTATAGCCTAGAGGCGAACTGAATTTATTTTAAAACAAAGCCAAAGATTCTGAAAGGAATTTTTTTTTTATCTTTTGTTTCAGGATCTTAATATTTCAAACTAATTAATAACCTGCCCAGATTAGTTTAAAAACATTTTTAGTTAAGCTAATGTGAGATGAGGGGGGGGGGGGTGATTTTTTTAATTAAAAGGAGCATTGATTTCTTTTTATAATTATCCGCCTCTAAGGACAATGTTATTGAATAGCCTGAAAACTTATAAAAATATTTGCTCGAACTCCTCTCAATAAAACAATAAACGTGTGCGGCCGGCTAATGCAAGGGCGGTAACCTCTCTCGGAAAGAGAGTGTTCTTATAATTTATATTTTAAAAAATTATGATATAGCCACACTCTACAAGAGCTGTTGGTTTTAAAACGTTTAATATAGCCGCAGTTTTATTTATAAAAAATGTAATATAGCCCTATAATCGAAAACTCCTTCTTTAGAAAACTGAAGTGTAAAAACAGTATTAATTTTAAAATTAAAATTAGTTATTTAATCTGCACGTTTAGTTAACTTTCGTTTTCCTATAATACCCCATGACGAACAAATTTTATATAAATTACTGAGTAAAGAAAAAAAAAATATATAAATTACTGAGTGCCGGACAGGCATACCACCTACCTAACGCCTCCCCCACCCCGTACATTACAGTCACATATCCTACAAAATTCCACATTGTAAAGACAGGAATCCCTTACACTTTACCTCTACCCCCTCATTCAAGTGCGCCTTTTTTTTACCCCCATGACCCCTCCTCTTACTTGATTTCGATGTTTTTCACTAGCGCTGCATTATTTTTTAGCGCAATTTCCATTCTGGAGAATTGCGTTTATTAACCCGTCTTTTCTGTATGGATGGATGGATGTCCGCAGCTTTAAGTCGTATCTCCTCCTCAACGAAGCTATATCGAGGACTAGTTCCAAAAGCAAAAATGTTAAGCAAGTTCCGAGGATGAGTGTGGGCCCAAAAAATTCCCGGAATTCCTTCCTGGATTTCCCGGAAAAGCCAAAAAACTTCGAAAAAAATGCAGTTTTTTTCCCACTTAGCGACTTGAAACATTTACCAATCGATTCCTGCCATAATTTAAAACAATATTGCCGAAGAAAGTTTTCAAAAATATCCTTTCGTACGGTCACAAAATATTTTTAAAAATTACATTATACATAATACATTACAGTACTATATAGCAAAATCGGCAGTGGAAGGCGAAGGAGGACGAGGGTAAATCATGTGACCTGGCTGGCTTAGCAGCGAACTCAGCGAGCCGCAAGCGAAGGAGGAGGAGCTAGTTTAAAAACAAACTTGATCACTATCTATTTTTAGACTATTATTTGAACATAGGAAATTGCGCTTAAATTGTCACTAGACTTTTTATCAACTTGTTTTTAAATTATCAGCATTGTACATATTGTTAAAACAAACATCACATTGACTTTGATATATCTTAACTTGTAGAAATATTTCAGTTTTAATTACTGTTTGAAATTATGCCAATGATGTTGATGTAGATGCACTTGTTTTATATTGAAATAAAGGTTTTTAAAAAAAAATATATTTTATGATTTAGCGGAAACCGAAAACTCTACACGAAGAGATCATCAAAAAGTATACATCACCATGCAAAACGACGCCGTAGAATTCTTGGATCTGTTGACTCCTCGCAAATGCTCGGCAAGTAACCGCATCATCAGTGTTACCGATCATGCTTCTATCTATTCAAATCAACATTGCATACACTGACGAGAACATTATAAGATCTTACTAGACCTCCGCTTGCTGTGGGGCAATCAGAAGCAGGGCGTAGCGGGGGGTGGTGGGGCGGGGGGGGGGGGGGGGGGTACGGACCGCACCGTGTGACACCATTTAGGGGGGTGACACCAAGGCAAAAAATAGCAAAATATATAGAGAAAAACTTGAGGGGGGTGCAAATCGAAAGTTTGAGGGGGGTGCAAATCGAAAGTTTGAGGAGGGGGGGGGTGCAAATCGAAAACTTGAGAGGGGGTTGTAAATCGAAAGTTTGAGGGGGGGGGTGCAAATCGAAAACTTGAAAGTTTGTCCCCGGGAAGGGTCGCTACGCCTCTGGGAGGTGACACCATTAAGTGCCGCACCGGGTGACACCCGACCTCGCTACGCCACTGATCAGAAGAATGGGTGAATCTCATGATCCATTGATTGGAATCGCTAAACGAGACGGCATCAGAATTAAGAATTTTTAAAAGGTACTCTTGTTTAATCCAATTAAAGAAAACCTAAAAAAATATAATTTTATTTCGATTAAATATTTTCAAGCAGTGGTTTCTAATAGGATGTACAAAAAATGTTAACAGAAATGTGCAGTGCACAAATTTTAAATACATTTACTAGTAAAGATGGTGATGTTCAATGTAATCAATTATGACTTTCAAGCTTTACAAGTTTAGACACTTTATTACGTGGAAAATATATTTTTGTTCCTACGTTTTAGTTTTGTCTGTTACTTTCCTTATAAACATTTAAGAGAAACAAGAGGAATAATTGAAAGCAATTGTTTTAAAACGAAATTAAAGAATCCTCAGAAGTTAAAGAATTTATTAAAATACAAACTATTTTATCTTATTTATACAAATATGACTATAAAAATATTGTAATGGATATTAGTAAAAATTTTATAAAATATAAATTTTAGAGTAAACAATTGATTTATAAAAACCATTAACAGAACGAAATATATTTTTATAGAGTTGCAAAATTTAGCTATAGTCGTCGCTGGGTGAAAATTAGTGTTGATACGCCGTTAACTTTTTATTTTGTATTTGAACACTTATATCCAATATAAAATATAACTAATAAAAAAAAAAAAATATCCAATATAACTGGTGAAAGTCCCCAAGTACAAATTAATTTAAAAAAAACAGCAGCCACTCCTCCATTAAATACGAGATTTCTAGTCCAGATTTTAACTACAGTTCACGCCGGTCAAAACAGCATTAATTAAAACAATTTTTTATTCCTTATTTCAACGGATCATTTTCTCGATTAACCCTTTAAAGTCCAGTCTTTGAATTGTAAACATGGATGGCTGATTAATGAGATATGGCTGGTAAAAAAAAACAAAGATGAGTTCTTGCAATAATCTGGTTAAGTGTCGACCACTTTGAAGTTTGCATCGTTAAGCCCATTGATCCCGAATGCACTAGCTTTTTCCCTTGTTTCAAGGGGTAGTTATCAATTTGTTGGCGTTTTTTTTTTGTTGTCCTTCATCCATCGTTACGTGGTGTGTTTTAAAACTAGTGGAGTGTAAACGGTTGCAGTTATACGTCATAGCACCGGAGGCGGATGAGAGATTGCTGCCTCTACCTCTCTTACTCATTCATAGGACAAGAGCTTTTAATCTCTACACTCCCCCCCCCAACACACACACACACACCCACCTACCCACCCCCATCCCACACTTTACTCACACAAATGTGTTTATTTTAGGAAATTATAGCCGTACAACGTCATAATTAATTACCACAGATGAAGTAGAGTTAATCTGTTTCTCTGATCTCGCACACGAAAAAGTTATCGACACACGACTCACTACTTGCCCCAACTTGCGCCAGGAACCAATTAGCGCTGGATCGTCTCACGGACGTTCCAAGGTCCGAACGTAAGAAAATCACCTCACTTAACGAACCGATTTTACACTTACGGCATTGTTACATTTATGCTGGTACTCACACGAGGAAAATTCACCTGAAGCTCTTCTACTTGTAGCTAACAACTCCAGAACTTAAAACCCTTAAATAATGTCAGCTCAAATCCCTTAACCTCAACCCTTAAACAAGTGTAAAACAAACCCGAAATCCTATGAAAACCCTTAAATAATGTCAGCTCAACCCCCAAACCCCCTGATCTAAACCCTTAAACAAGTGTAAAACAAACCCGAAATCCTATGAAAACCCTTAAATGATGTCGGCTCAAACCTCCAAACCCCCTAATCTAAACCTCTAAACATGTTTTAGACAAAGTCCTCTAACATAAAATACGGGAATCTCCTAAACCATACCCTAAGCCGAATTCAGCTGAAACACAAACCCAAAACACTAACTACGGGTTCAACGCGAAAACTTAAATCTAGATCTTAATAGATCCATCAAATCGCAAAAAAAAAAAAAAAAAATTAAAAAAAAAAGAAAACTGTTCAACTAATTAATCCAAAAACTCCTTAAAAAATGTTCGAGTTTTCATTTAATTTAAATGATTTCTACTTATGTTTTTGCCTTTAAAAAAATCTTTCATTAATTTTCGATTTACGAACCTCAACAGCAACAAAAAAAAAATTTCCCGTGAAAACTAATACATTCTGTCATGTCACCGCGTTTGCAGGTAAAAAGACAAGATTTATTAATTAGAATTATTGTTAATTTATCAAAAGTATTAAAAAAATTGTTTAATATTAGAAGATTAATTAACATAAAATGCTGTATAACCTAATTAACAATTAACGAATGAGATCACGCACATGTCAAAGGGGAGGCTTTTTAAAATTTAAATTAAAGATATTAGCAGGTCATTAATAATTAGTGCGTTTTATTTTAATTAACTTTATGTTGTGGTAAACAATGAACGGTAAAGAAAGATGGGCATTGATCAGTGGGGGACATTAATTGTTTTAGCTGAAAGCTGACTTCTATAGTCCAAGTCATGAAAGATGACTTGTATAACCCCCAGTGATAAAAGATGACTTTCATAAACATCAGTTGTTGAATTAATTGTGTGGTAGGTTGACTTTTACGACACCTCATAGAAACTGTTTATTGTTATTTTTATTTATTTTTTATTGTTTTTTTTTTAAAGAAAAGCCCACATATATAAAAATTGTCATGCACATACATACACAAATAGAAATACACTTACACATATACACCGACACACACAGGCACACACAGACACACACATACACACTCGGACTCACACATTCAGACACATACGCACATATATACGCTTACACATACACATATAAACATACAGGCACACACGAAGACAGACTCACACACACAGACTCACTCGCATATAGACAGACACATATAGACATACTCAGACATACACACACACACGCGCAGAGATTTAGACACAGAGACACACAGAAATTAGCATAGAGACACCCACATACACTTACACTTACACATACACTTATAGACACACAGACACACACGAAGACAGATTCACAGACACTATCATACAGACTGAGATAGACACTCGGACACACACACACAGATATAGATACCCACATACACACACCTACACACATACACATACACGTTGCTAACCTAATTAAATAACCTGCCTTAAACTTAAACAATCAACGCTCATTAATTCTAATTAGACTCTTTTTTTTTGTTTCGCCTTTTTTTCCCCCTCAACTTTTTCATCAACCCGTTAAGTATGTCCGCGCCAGCTCAGCTGATTAGCGTCAAAAGCAACTCATTTTTTTAAATACGTGTTAATCACTAACTACACCACTAACTCGCTCTAAAACCTGCACAAGCTAATGATAGTTCATTAAGCGGGCTGGCCCCGCCCCCTCATTAACTGCCCTAGGCGTGATTTCTTTATTCTTTTAAATGACGTCACATACAGCTGAGTAAATGGTGATAGCTTTTTAAAAAAACATCACGTGATAGTTTGCACAATTATTATTGGATAATGACTCAAACTATCATGGAGATTCTAACAAACCTACCACGGCATAGTGTTTCTTCCAGGCATCTCTTCGGGTGTGGAAAGGGGGGGAAGAAAGAAAGAAAGACTACCCTCCCTCCCCCCTCAACGAAATGGAATGTATATAGTAAATATATACTTTTAACAGTGTCCACCCCACCCCTCCCCCTCCGAAAAAAACAGTCTGGTAGAAACACTGCACGACATTCACACAAACCTACCACGCCATTCACACAAAACTACCACGACATTCACACAAACCTACCACGCCATTCACACAAACCTACCACATTCTAATAAACCTACCACGCCATTCACACAAACCTACCACGCCATTCACACAAACCTACCACGCCATTCACACAAACCTACCACGATATTCACACAACTCACCAAACATTCATACAAACTTATTTGGACATTCGACTAAAATCAAATGGACATTAAAACAAACCTTTAAAGACATTCACAAATAATGATGGGCCTTTGTTTTTTGTAACGTTTGAACAGCATAATTAATTTGTTAAAAATTCTATTCAAATGTAATGAAATTAAATAAAAATTCATTTATTCGGTTTGAATTTAAATTGATCGTTTACACTCTTTAACCCTTGTATTATTCCAAGCTTTTATCCTGAGTATGGCGGGGTGGGTAGTGCAATAGCTGGTTATGCCGGGTTCGAGTACACAACAGAGAATAAACAAAATGCAAATAAAATTATACATTACACTGCCACAATACACAATACTGACTAAAAGTAGCCTACACTATACACAATACTCAATTAAAATTAAAATGTACACTATACACTTTACACAATATACAACGCGTATTTATCATTACTCACTACACAAATACACAATATATATTCAATACCCTATGCAGATTTGGAGAAGAACAGTAGAAGAAGAGGCAAGGGTTGCGGGTTTACAAGGGCGCAACTAAAGAGAGCTGCTCTAAACCGGGTGCAGTTGATAGCTGTGGCTAAAGTCTTTTGTTCTACAGGGCCCACAAAGGAATAATAATAATATTACAATATGTAATACACAGTTTATTACACAATACATTACATAATGCTGTTTTTCAATTAGGGGATATAATCGAACCGTCTATTTGATCGTTTAAAGACCAGTCTTCACGATTGGAAAGTATTTTACCTGAATTCATTGACCAAGCACCAAATCTAAGTCTTACAGTAATTGACTAGAAAAAAAAATCACTTTTTTTTCTCGACAGGCTACGCTCCAGATTAAGATTTAATAAGAAAGTTCTACATCCAGTGTTAGCTTAATCTTAACCCAACTTCTTCTGAGAGGCCCGGGGCGTTGGGGACGTTTGAAGAGTCGGGAGGGGGCGGGGGAGGATCATGGGAGCAAATCCCACACTTGGCAAACTTCCATTTTGAAATTAAATTATCCAAACTGAGTTGTCGCTCCTGCGATAAGATCTTGGACCAGTCTTAAAAGAGCCTGTGGCTTAGACCTTCCAAGATCACACAAAATACGAGCAGGCGTCATTTGCAAATGGGTGGGGCTGGGCCCCCGCGACCCCTACAATGGCAGGGCGGTGACCCCCACAATCCTTACAAATTTAGATGAAACGCTCCTAATTAAATGGTTTTTACATTTCATTTTAATTTTTAAAATAAATTGTTTACTAACCAAATACCAACACAATTAGTTTTTTACTGTAAATATATAGATATCTATTTAATTTTGTGATGCGTTTACAAAGCCAATGTCAATGTCTTTCAACATTTGCTATTGAACAGGATACTGTAAAATTTGTTAGATATTGCCATAAAAACAAGCTGATATAGTGTTTAATACAGGTTTTTCGTGGTCTAAACTTTGTATAAATATATTAATTTTTTTTAATTTTTTTTTTTTTTTTACTATAACTTACTCAGAAAACAGAAATTATTTGACATTTCTGCCCGTGGTCTTCATTAGAAAAAAAAAACAATACAGTTAGGTCATTAGAGCCAGAAAAATTTCTTTTTCAACGCCGTACATAAATTAGTCAAACGAACAATCTACAAATGGCTTTGACAACTCCAGGCTTTATCATAGCAACCACAAAACAGGTTGGCAAATCACGACACCCACCCCTTCCACTCTTATCACCAACCCCCCCCCCCCCCCCCCCGTCCCGTCCCCCCCCCCCCCCCCCGTCCCCCCCCCCGACCCCCCACAATTTCAACTCCCGTCGCCCACCAGACTTAAGCCCTATCATGTCTTCAAGATAAACGGGAAAGCCGGGAGCCGGGAGATCAAACGGGAGCCGGGACCGATGACGTAACGCGGCTTCCAAAAACCTCGTGGAATCGTGCAAGAGATTTGGGTTAGTCCTTCATCTCGCGGGAGTTCAAAAAGCGCGGGATCTCGAGGAAGATGAAGTGGAAACAAACACGGCCACCGAAACGTTTGGTGGATCGGGTGACGCTTCCGCCAGGGGAAGATAATCTCTCCATTACTCTCATACCCGGGGAAAATTAATATTTTAATACTTTTTAAATTAGTTTTTTTCTGTTTAAACTTACTGGTCTTGTGTAAACAAGGTTTGTGACAGTGGTTGTGACAGTGTTTGTGACATTGTTTGTGTGACAAAATTTGACAATGTTTGTGTGACAATATTTGTGTGACAAGGTTTGACTTTGTGTGACAATGTTTGTATGACAATATTTGTGTCACAAGGTTTGTGTCACAATGTTTGTGTCACAATGTTTGTGTGACAAAAATTGACTTCGTGTGCCAATGTTTGTCATTGTTTGTTTGACAATGTGTGACAACGTTTGTGTGACAATATTTGTGTGACCATATGTGTAACAGTGTACATACGTACATATAATATGTCCGTAAATGAAGATTGTAGGTGACAGAAAATGGTGCACATATTACATCAATTTAACAATGTAGTTCTTCAAAACCTTATATAAAGCCGAAGAAAGACGAAGTCACTGTCTAGATTAACTTAGACAGGTCAGTTATTTTTTATTGTCTGTAGCACGCTAAAATATTGTTATGGTTGACTAAGCCATTACCGCAAGGATGCAGATATCGTATTTTAAAACATCCTTGGACCGTGCAAGTCTTGAAGATCCTACTTTTTGAAATATCCGAGTTAAAAACTTGAACCGTTGGGAGGGCAGAAACGTCTCTCTTTCTGAAACAAACAACGGTGATTTTTTTTTCTCCGCAGGATGCTGCGCGAGACAGTGAACTTCCGGTTCTCTTATTAGACGGCCGGAGAAAAATGTGCTATTAGTGTTTTGCTTCCTTGGGGTGGGGAGTGTATGGGGGTGGGGGGTTTGACATTTTATTTCTGTGACTTTTTGCGTTTTAATTTTTTTTTTTTTTTTTTTTTACTCTCAATGTTTTCATCAAGAACCAAAGGTTGTGAAACCACGAATTCTTCTTACATGTTGGGTGGTGACTTATGGGGAGGGGCTTGGGTGTGGAGTTAGGGGGGGGGGTGTTACATAGGGTGTAGAAATTATGTACGAAATACTCTGATGACCTCTATGTTTTAATTATCAGTGTCTTGTTCATTTATATAATTAATTACGGTCTTGAAAGAGAAAATATATTTATTCCTTTAAACCTTCAGAAGTTAAAATATGTTCTACACAAAGACTTTATTTTAGCATTATTTTAATGTTTTTTTTTAAAGCATGAATTTCTTGAAAATCATTATTTTTACATTCTCTTTTCCCCACAGGTTAAATTGAAAAATTAGGGTAATATTACATTAACTATTTTAGCAGTAATATAATGCCTGGTTTCAAGTATACGTTAACTATTTAATTAATTTCGCAAGAAGACGTTTCGTCTTATTTCATTAATCCATCACGTTTTCGCAGTAAACTGATAGAAATCCAATCCTGCCAGTAATTTTATAGTCGCTCTGTTGCAAATTTTTCAGGTGAATTTTTAACATGGCGGCTAATTCTAATATCGAATTATCTCCCTTCATAGTGACTAATTCCCCTTTAGTAGTTTTTTTTTTCATTTTTTTTTCCCCCTTTCAAATTCTAATCAAACTATTTTCAAACGTAGAAACTTCCCATTTGACGCGTGGAGAAAAGGAACGATATTGAAAAACATAAATTACGGATTTCCCCCCACCCCCTCCCCTCTCCGCTTACCATTCCGAACCCCCACACAACAAAGATTGTAGCAAATTGAACCCCGTGGCAAAGTCAGAATTTCGCCAGGCGGAAAAAAAAAGTGGCTGGCATGGAGAGACATGGAAATAGCCGTCATTAGCCTCGTTTCGCCCTGGTGTCAGCCCCTGGGCGGGCCACGGACGGGCAGATGAAGGTGCTCGGCGCTAATTTCATTTTAAACACTCTCAGGCTTCTGTGTTGGACCCCCACCCCGGGTACCCTGCCCCCCCCCCCTACATTGTCATGACCATCGTTAGCAAACCCCGCGACCAGAAACGTAGAGATCAAAGAACTCTCCTTGTTGTAGTGGTACCATCTGTTTGTATAATGTCGTTAGATTATTCCTACAGTGACTTCATATGTTAGTACTAGAGTTAGTACATGCCATACCATCGGAAATTGAAACATTGAATTTATTTCAACGCAATTAAATTCACCGATTCGCCTTCTTGAGAATAGAGGATTAAGAGAAATGTCAGAAGTAGGTTATCGACTGAGGTTTTAGATTATCATGTGCAGTATTCCATGATTACCCACCCGAAACTCGTTACCTCTCTACCTCCCTCATCAAACACAGTTGTACAGTGATGACATTATCCAAACAAACACAACAACACATCACTAACATCATTCTAACAAACAGATTAATACATTGCTGACTTCATCCCAAAAAATAAATGAAATGAGATGATCGAGTAAATCTGAGCTCCAGTCTAAACACAATAAACACACCACATCAACATACTCCCGTAAATACATCAACAACAACAATATACACACACCACTGCCACACAACAACATAAACACTACCTCATCTCAATAAACAATTCACTCCCACACCCACACCACTACAACCACATCACCTCCACACCACCACACCAACACCACTACAACCACATCACCTTCACACCACCACACCAACACCACTACAACCACATCACCTTCACACCACCACACCAACACCACTACAACCACATCACCTCCACACCACCACACCAACACCACTACAACCACATCACCTTCACACCACCACACCAACACCACTACAACCACATCACCTTCACACCACCACACCAACACCACTACAACCACATCACCTTCACACCACCACACCAACACCACTACAACCACATCACCTTCACACCACCACACCCACACCACCACAACCATATCGCCCCACACACAACCACTATTCCCTCTAGAAAATAACGCTAATTATAATATTTAAATCACTAGCCCACCCACCACCAGCCCTCCTAGTCTACAATATAATTATTTCATCCGCACCAGAAGATTTGCCAAACAAGTCAAAAAATCTCAAGCCAATTAGACATTATACTAATCAGCGGACCGCCTGCAATAATTTATAATACCCCACTAGCGTACCCGTTGTCTAAGTTATAACAATTTAATAACAATTTAATAACAACTTAATGCTAAATCACCGTAGGATATTGTCATTTCTATGGTTGGTAGTAGCGAGTGTCTTACATATTTTAATGCTTTTAATCTACTGTTTTCTCGAAAATTTTAAATAGCTTGTTTTGTATAAATGACATACGTGTCTTGTAATTTCTTGAAGTCTTATATTGCTAAAACCCGCGTATCAACGCGTTCTTTATTGTCTTGAACTAACATACACATGTCGTCAGTGGCGTAGCCAGGATCGTCTCAAGGGGGGGTCCAATTTTTACCCGGGGACAAGCTTTCGATTTGCACCCCCCCCCTCCTCAGACTTTTTGATTTGCACCCCCCTCCTCAGACTTTTTGATTTGCACCACCCCCCCTCAAACTTTCGATTTGCACCCCCCCCCTCAAACTTTCGATTTGCACCCCCCCCCCCCCCTCAAACTTTCGATTTGCACCCCCCCCCTCTCAAACCTTCGATATGCACCCCCCCCCTCAAACTTTCGATTTGCACCCCCCTCATACTTTATATATACCGAGGGGTCTATGGGGGGGGGGGGTTATTATGACCCCCACCCCCTGCCTACGCCACTGCATGTCTTCATATAAAATATTATAGTCAACATTGCAATTTTCACAGAACAACGAACATTAAAATCACGTAATTCAGCCCGTCATATAATGTACACACCAGGACATCATCACGATATTTCACTGATTTCAACATCTAGAACATCTCCCCCATCCACCCCCACCCCCAATCTACCTGTCCCCCTCTGACGGGCACTCACTCACGCACTTAATTCTTGCCCAACTCACCCAGGAAACGTATCTCACTTTCCCCCTGACAGACTCCCCGCAGAACTTAACCCTATTCAAACCCCATTTCCCGCACCCATTCACATCTCAAATCTTCCATCCAAAACATTTTCCCCGATGTCACATCTACCGAGCTGTCGAGCGAGGGGAAAAAATTGTCCCGAACCGGCCCTAATTTGGCCCTCACTGTCCGGATATTGTACATAGGTTGGGCACTAACGACCGGCATAGTGTCCTCCAAGTCCCCGCCGCCGGCAGTGCCGGCTAAATGAAGAGGCCGGCAGTGCCGGCTAAATGAAGAGGTAAGAGACCTTGCAGACGGGTCGGGCGTGTGTTGATGCCGGAATCAGCTTTTCGTAACCGCTCAACAACTGCAGGTATCGATACTGCCTTCTTGTATTCGTGCACCTATATCGGTTAATTATGAATAAATAAAAATTCAATCTTATTATTGAAACAATGTGATTTTCATTAAATAAAACAATTATAATTTTTAAACAGTCATATACGCAGTTTGAAGATATTTACAAGGCGATACTTTGAATAAATTTGTATTCGAATATTCTCCAACTGCCCGAGTCCTGGAGAGACATCCCCCCCCCCCCCAAATGCCGTTAGGCATGTCATGTTTGGGTTTAATTGCAAAACTAAGGGCGCGCTTGTCACTTCCAGAAATAAGAATATCGAAAATGTCTCCAACTGTTTGCTTGGAGAAAAATCTCGTCCTCTAAAAGCACGTCTTTTTTTTCGTTTGTTTTTTTTTTTGCGTTGTTCTTGATACATCTCAAATTTCACTCGCATTTTTCTAACCCTAACCTGTTGCGCCTTATTAAAACTGTATCAAGAACCAAGGAGTACCAAAGATAAAAGGTAGGGTCCATCATAAGCGCCAAAAACTGAACTATCGGGTGCGTTTACAACATTTTTTAATCCTACTTCGCTAACATTTAACTGTTAAATGTTAATCCTTGCATAATATAGTCCCAAATATTCTGCTTATACCATGGCAGTTAAAAGTTCTAGCACTTAGAATTAAAACTTCCTTATTTTTAACATAAAGATAAAATTATTTCAAGCGAAAATCAAATCGCTTGAACAATTGCTCAACGATGTAAACAATATTTCTCAGTTGTATGATCGGTCAATCAACAATAGCAAATCACGTGGGATAACCTGATTAAACAAGGCATACAAGACAATAGAGAATCATCGAACTTACGACGGTCATGGGGTGAAAACTGGCACTTACAAATCTACACTCTCCACACACACACACACACACACACACACACAAGCAGTTCAACCACACCAGCAGATCCCCCCCCCCCAACCCACCCTTTATGAACAACCCGATGTTTCAACCACAATAAAACTGCCACAACACACAGGACGAACCTCATTAACATAATAAATCCAGATTTAATCCCAACGACAAATTGACAACAACCCCCCCCCCCCCCCAGCCTCGGGGCCACCAGCAGCTTCACCAGATGACACTTGTGGCATCATAGCATGTCATTAGTGACATCATGCCCGTACCAGCAGGTACGAGCGTTTCATGGTGTGTCCTTGCTAAGTACTCTAATCACTTAATTGTTCTATCATAGCTCATTAATGGCCCATTAATGCCGCTGACATTTGAGAAGGACGAGTGGGCGTGTCCTTCATGTGTGTATAAGTCATAAGTCATCAGTCTACTGAAGTCAACCTGTCATCGTTGAGGGAGGTCAGGAATCCCCACCCACATATCTGAGACGGGCGGGGTATAATTGTCTTATTGGGTGGCTGATGTGTCTTCACTTAATAGGACAAACCTCTTACGTATAGGAGGACACTGTGTCCTCACGTACTAGGACAAACCTGTTACGCATTATAAGAAGTATAGGAGGACATTGTGTCCTCGCTTAATGGGACAAACCTGCTTCATATTATAATACATAAATATAGGAAAACAACAAATGTCATGTTGTCGTAACTTTTTATTATCAAAACTTGACTTTTCCCAGTCATCTCATTAAAAACTTGACTGCCTCCTGTCATCTCCAGAGTTCATTTCAGGTATATCTTAGGGGGGGGGGGGGCTTCCAGAAGCCTCTCCATCGCCCCCCCCCCCAGACGAAATAGAAGTAATATATTTTACATGGAAAATATATACGTACCACTGCGCTCCCTCACAAAAGTTTCAATACCCCCCTACTCCGGAGAAAAATGTCTGAAAGAATCACTGGTCATCCCCATCAAAATATGACTGCGCCGAGTCAACTCCATCAAAACATGACTGCATCCAGTCATCTCACAAAACACTTGATTGCTCCCAGTCATTACAGCATGCATTAAGTCACCCCTCCCCCACCGTCGGTACTTTTGTCGTTATGATTGACACGTCATCAGCTTTATGGTCACGTGATCATCTGCAGCGCGAGAAATTAATTAACCTTACTTAGTCGACTAATTAGGTCACGCAAACACGCGTTACTTGACCACCATTAGCAAACTCCCGTCTCGTCAAATAACTCGGTCACATCTGATACAAGTTTGACTTCAAAACAGCGGGATAGCACTATTTCTTTCAGACATACCCCCCACCCCCCCAACCCCCACCCTCCGAAGCAGGTTTACCGCTGCCCCCACCCCGAACGATATAGAATATGATTAGATAATATATACTTTTACCATTGTCCGCGGAAGTTTCAAGTGCCGCCCCCCCCCCCCCCCGAATAAAAAATATGACAGTTACACTGTGATGTGGGAAGAGCAGGGGATGTTCGAGTAAATAAGAACACCTTCTCAATGACCCCCTCCACCCCATAACCCTTGAAAGTGTCTCAAGTTAAGTTACAGCTATTGGCGATTGTAACGAACGGCGTGGTCGAACGGCCGAGCATTCGGGAGTCTCGAGTTCAAGTCCGTAGGAGTCCACCCTGCTCCCATCCAGAAAATAACAGAAATAGGTCAACTCTACTTCACCTGCACTACGGAAACAGTCAGGTGCGCAAAGGAACTTGACTTACTTTTGCGATTGTGCGCTAGGGTTGTTTTATGTTAATACTTTTAAAATTTTGAACGTCATAAAAAAAAATAATTGTGTTTTTAAAACACTTATTCATTTATCGAGGCGACATTGAACCCCTCCCCTCACCCCACACATATTTTAATAAGAAAATTCTGCCTCCATTACAAAATATTAAAAAAATTATTCGAGCGTCTTCCCTCTTCCCCCCTCCCCCTCCACACTTCTCCCCTTTACCCCCCCCCCCCCCCACCGTATCCCTCGTAGCTTACCTCCCATTCCATGTTGACAAAGCTCATTACGCATCGACCCCACGTCGTAGATCGCTTTAAATCTCCAGACGATTTGAAATGAACCAATCAATAGGCGCACAAAGTCGTGCCACGTGGGTTATCAATGGCGCGCGTCACAACATACTCTCGGACCCGCCCACCTAACACACGCGAGGTGACAGAAATTTGACAGATAATCTCTAACCCATTTCCTGCCTGAGGTTTTATATTAACAAAGTACAAACATATTGTTGATTAGCAAGCTTGCACTGAGTAAAATTGGGGGTATGTATTAGACAAGACAGGTTCTATTCCCTAATGAGGAACTGACCGTCATAGCTCAGCACATTAGGCCTGTTGTTCGCTGTCTGTCCAATGGTTTACAATGTTGGGTTACGGTTAGGGTTAGGATAATTAATGACAATGTCTAAGCCCAACTCATGTTAAGTTTTGTGTTTTTAGATGGGTTTTTTTTCCCCGTCTAGGCTCTTGAAACTTTCGGGAGGGTGGGGTGGGGGGGAAGGTGGGAGGCATTGATTGAAGTATATATTTTGAATAGAAATATTTTTGCTTCTTTCATTTGGAGGGGTCTTGGCATGTCAACGAATGACAACTGACTCCGAAAATTCCGCTTTCGGACTCACGGGTAGATAAAGCTGGGACAGCGACCCACGTATGAGATAAAACTCTAAAATCAAACAACTGCTGCCTTGTAGTTTGTTTTTGGACAGACAAAGGCTATGGATGCAAATATTTTAAAAAAGCTGGTCGGAACCAACGAGCCATATGACGTATAACATAATACTTAATTGCATTAGAGAAATCCCCTTCAACATTACAATTAAGAAAGAAGATAAAGGAGATGTCAGTGTTAGTACCAGCTCACTATGTTAAGACTTGCAGACACCCAATAAATTGTATCTGTTTCCATCATGTCGACGTAACCTTGACAAAGAAGTTTCCAGAAGTCGGCAACAGTCATCCCGATGTACTCATCATCATCCTAGTGTATGAAGCAAGTACCGCGCGTCTCCTGAATGTCAGACCCAGTATCTTGGTAGAAACTTCGAGATCCGTGTTACACATTGGTTAGCCGTACACCGTGTCTAATTATAGAATTATATTGGCGACATTGAACCTTAGCATAATGTAACTTATCCTAAATATCAACCATATCTGGTAAGCTAAAACTACTAAAATCGCTGACCAGTAGTGGCAAGCCTTTTAAGCATTTAATCATTTTAAGCATAGTGGTAAACTGTCTTGCATACGGCCATTTCAACAAAGAAAGTCTTCGGAAATCAGTTTACTTTTGTTAGATGACGCGATCAATTTTTTATTTTACTTTACTTAAAAATTAAAAAAAAAAACAAATTTAAACCTAATGACTCTCTCAACTCGAGTTCTGATAGAATTTTATCAATAGCATTTAAAACAATACTACGCCAATCTCCGTCACAGATTCTTTGATTGTCAAGAAACTTACAGCCCGCGGCCCAACTCAACTATACTCAACAATAGCTGGCTCTCTTTCAACTGTAGTGCTGTTCTAAGTATCCATTTGATTTTCACCGGTTATTTATACTCAGCTGTTTCTCGATTGTCCTTGTTTACCCACCCACCCCCCTCCCCAGGGACGTATCCTCTGTGTGTGTGGAGTGGTCTTTAAACTCTGGATGTGGCTGGCGGGTAGAAGAATTGCTAAACAGAGGCAATCAGCGGGTGAAACCGTTATTGATGGGCGCTGAGTAGCTCGATACGTCGACTACACGCAGGCGGTCTATAGGGAGGATAGGCTAGACGTAGGGAGGAGACGGTGCACTAGGTTGGTGTGGGGGAGAGGATGCAGGGATATATGGGTGGGGTAGGTGCAGGGCTGTAGGTTGGTGGGTAGGTGCAGGGCTTGGGAGGGGGGGGGGGGGTAGGGATGTAGGGGTGGGGTAGGTGTAGGGCTGCAGCGGAAGGGGGGGGTGGGAGGTGCATGACTGTAGGGGGGTAGACGGTAAGTGTAAAGGTGTTGGGGGGTGGTAGGTGTAGGGCTGTAGGGAGGTGGTAGGTGCAGGGGTGTTGAAGTAGGGAGACCGGCATTGGTCGGGTGATGTAGTGTTCTAGGGTAGTGGTTGATATGTGTAGGGCGGTCGTGGGTAGGTGTAGGTGTCTTAAAGACATAGACATGTTTCTTTATGGACCTTTTCAAGTCACCTGCAAACACAAGCTGTATAAGACAACAATCTTACAATATTTACAAGACAACAGCTAATACACGTTATATAAGACAACAACACCAATACAATATTAACAAGAACACAGCTAATACACGTTATATAAGACAGCAACACCAATACAATATTTATAATACAACAACTAATACCCGCTGTACAAGACAACATTTATCACACACGCGTTAACATGCCCAACCCCTAGCCTGTACTCTAGCTGTAATAAACAAATGCCCATTTCTACTATTCTCTAATTGCGTTGTTTCAAAACATTTGTTTTTTTATTTGACCATCAGTTCTTTTATAAAGCTCATATCGCTGATTAACAAACACACAACACATCAAACCCTAGAAAACCACATCATGGACTGCTTTCAATAAACTAAGAGACAACTGAATTAACTTTCATCTAAATCTTTCAATGAGCGTCCAAAATACTCACTGTTCATCCCTAAAGGCCAACCAATCATCCCCTGCCATTTTTTCAGCTAATAACGGGCAGCAGCCCCCAGCCCCAATCAAAAGAAAACATGACACCCCAGGAATTAAGTGGTGCAATTTTTGATGCCCGGCCCGGGGGAGAATCACAGGTCGCCCGGTGACCTATTGACCTTTGAAATGCAAGGTCAGGGCTGGCCTCGTGTGGTGGCGAGGATCAGACGTAAATATTGATAGAGTTCTGACGGTGACAAACTGGCTTGAAATGGAAATGGCAGTTGGACTGTCAGGGGACGGGTTGGGGGTTGGAGGGGAGTGGGGGGTACAAGAAGGTTTGTACATCTTCGTTTTATTAGCGTGATTAGACCACGTGACCATGTCGTTATTCATGTCACTATCGCTGTCAAGAATTTTTTTTAAAAAACCAAAAATGTCGACATTTACATTTGTTTTGTTTTTTCCTTGCTAACCTAAGTAGATTTAGAATGTTCTATATATGTTGGTTTAAAATTGCGGAAATAACGATATAAAAACCACGTACACTTAGGTCTCTTATATAATCATGTAGATGTTCTGTAGGCATATAACCATTCAAGTCCCCAATATAAAAACACGAGATCATTCATCAAAGCCTTAATGATAGTAAGCAGTAGAAATAACCTATATAAATATACTTTCCCTAATAAAGAAAAAACGCGAGCGTTGAAATTAACAATGACATCTTTTTCTTAACAGCCTCTCGGGCAGATGAAAAACGGATGATAGAATACTTTGTTTTTTACTTAAGCTGCAAGCATATACCATAGCACGCTATTTTACCATGATGTATCAGCACTCTGTATCACCATGATGTATCACCATCTTGTATCGCCATCCTGTATCACCATGATGTCCCACCATAATATGTCACCATCATGTATCACCATGATGTATCACCATCTTGTATCCCCATCCTGTATCACCGTAATATGTCACCATAATGTTTCACCATCATGTATCACTATTCTTTATCACCATGTTATATCACCATGATGTATCAATTTTATGTATCACCAATCTGTATCCCCAACCCGTATCACCATGGTGTTTTAGCATGAAATATCACCATGTCTTATCACCATCCAAATAACTATACTGTATCACCAAACCGTATCACCATTTTGTATCACCATTCTGCACCACAAACCGCATCACCATGAGACATCCCAATCACCCAATCACCCTATCACACGTACTTTAAAACCCTACCCTCCCAAAACCCCAAGGTCGCCTCTAACAAACCGGTTACCTAACCTGGCTCTAAAAATAGCTAACGGTTATTCCCAAACCGCCGAGGTGTCTATCCCCATCTACTTCACCCCTAACAATAGACACTTCACCAAGTCCGGTAACTCACCCTAACTGACATGTCTCCCCCGGGGGACAGTCCACTCGTAATGACAATTGTCATAACTGTCGACACGCTCGCTGACATCCCGCGGTTCGCGTCACGTAAACACATTAACCCTTTATTACCCGATGTTTGAAACGACCACAGATAAGTCGCACGGCGTAGTCAAAACCGTAATGAAAATATTGACAGCCGGCAGCGGGGCCGGTTAAGCCGGAAAACCGGGCTGTGAAAATAAGTCAGGGGGTAGAGCCCCATAGGGTCAGGGTGTCACTGATGCGGACTGTGGTGTATTTATTGAATGTTGTTGTAGTCTGGTGATGGCGTTGATGGATGGAGTACATTGATGGATTACGGGAGCGTCACGATGTCCTGATGTCCTTTTGTCGTTAACGGTGTCTGACATAGTTGTCAGACGGTAATCAGACGTGTGTTTACGTCTGTCACTCCGTACCCGGAAGGTTGTTTGTTCGTTTGTTTGTTTGTTTGTTTGTTTGTTTGTTTGTTTGTTTGTTTAAGTTTTGTTGTTCAATACGAATGGTATGTGTCGTACCATCTAGAACACAGCATAGAACACACATAGGATGATGACACGCGTATGTTTTTATAAGCCATGTAGTCCGGCTTTGTCATATGGCGGGTTGTCTGTCTGGCTTATGGGGGAGGGGGGGGTCAAAACGTACTGAACGGTGGTGGTCGTAAGTTTTAAGAACAGACCATCAGAGTTTCTTTCAGGCATCTTTTCAGGGAGAAGACCCCCCCCCCCCACCTCCGAACTCCGAAGTAAGTCTACCACCTCCCCCTTCCCCGAAAGAAATAGAAACATAAAATATGTGATTTATGTAGAAAATATATACTCCACCCGAAAATGTATGTACCTCCCTAAAGTTTGAGGTCTCCTTTCCCCTTTCTCTCCCCCCCCCCCCCCAACGAAATTCTCTGAAAAGCACTCCCAAAAAATCAAATGTAGAACTTATGCTAGAACAGATCACACAAATCGTGAGCAGAATTTCTGCTGACACAGCACATGACAATCTGTAGATAAATAAATGGCAGGAAAAAAAAATCTGAATAAAAACTTCAGAACTTATTAGCATATTGAATTTTGTTTATAAAAACTCTAAACAAAATCGATCTTTCTTTTCTGAAATTGTAGATCTATGGACAAAAAAAATGTGTTCAAATATTGCATTTGAACTTTTTACACTACAGCTTATTAAGAGTGTAGTAATATTCATGGTGTTAAGCTAGATGACATTCGATAAAAAAGTAAAGAAATGACATTTGAACACAAACTGTAAATGACACAATATGTTCACATGCATCAAAAGTAACTATGACAACGTATTTATCGCACCATCCCAACAGAGACATACATTTGTCAAATAACCGTCGTCACATTTTAAAATGTTAGTAGCGCACACAAAACGAACAAGGGGATAGTGTTTTTAATATAATGTCCAGGTGCCTTAACTTTCCCCAACTTAAATCAGGTACCCATTTGAACAGAGTGGACTCGGCGATAACCTTTAGACTCCAGCTCTTGACCACGCTGCCCCCTCCCCCCCCCCCCTTACCCCAGTCGTATACTCTACCCCTCTATACTGCCCTCTTCAGTTAGTGTAAAATCCTTCTTGATACTTTATATGTTATCACCATCACTTGGTCATGACGTCATGTGATATCAAAATGTGCACATGAACTTACCGATGATAACAATTACAATTTATTTTACTTGACGCCAGTAAAAACCCACAAACACAACCAGGCATATCTGAAGCACAAGCAGTGTAAATGGCAATCGAACGTCTTTTCACCAGACGACTCAATCCCCCACAATACCCTACCCCGCCGTACTGTACACAGCGAGGCTATCCCAAACTATTACCATTAGCCTCCTCTTGTGGCTGTATAACTTTCTATTTATACCTAGGCCATTCCCCGTCTACCAATTGTAATTAGTTCTCTTTCTTGACGGCCGCGGTTCGAATCCTGGCTGGAAATGAACCATTCACCAGAGGATTAAAATACCCTGGCCAGTAGCAAGGGCAGATAAATGAGATAATCTTAGGTTAAGCCCCTGACAAAATAGTCGCGATGTCTTAATGAATGCGTTAATTAAAGCGACAGTGTAACGAGGGGTGACCCACACACAACAGACGTGTTGTAGATTTGCAACAAACTGTTTTCGTAAACGTCTGAGACTCGCTGTGTCAAAATGTTTATGATAAGTTCGTACATAGTTTAATATTAAACATATAATTTTGTACTGTGTGTTACATATTAGAAACATGGGAAAATAAGTAAAACACGTCTAGTAAAATAAATGCACATAAGCTATTTGAATGTTCAGAATATCATCATAATTTCTGTGGGCTCCTTGTGGAACTTAGTCACACAACCACACCTCGTTATCGTACTTAGTTTTGGGCGATTCCTCCAAGTTGGGTCCACGACATTCCGGCCGCTTCTGCTTACTGACAAAAGATCTTTTCCACTTTTATTTTGGCCTACCTTCTTTCATCTTTCCTTGGGGATTCCAGCCTAATGCCTGTCTGGTGATGTTATTTGTTGATTTGCCAAAAATATGTCCAATCCATCCCAATTGGCGCTTTTGTATATCCTTGCACGTTCAACATACACAATCTCTTATATTTTTTATTTCTCATTAATGTGGCGTATGGTGTGATCACAATCGAGCACAAAAACATTTTAACAGTCAAGCTATAGAATTAGCATAACACTATGAATATTTTCTAGGAAGCAAGTTGAGGTAAAATAATGTTAAAAACGTTGAACTGTGTCGAGTTTTTTTAACTGTGTTTGACGTCTATCGACATCATTTTGTGTGTTATGCCTTTCTTATAAAGTACACTCTAACTTTGATTTTCTGTTCTTTTCTGGTCCAATTCCAACCCTTTTTGTAAAAACCACATCTTTAAATCTAATTTCTTCTGCTGTACGTACTCCGCCTATATCTTACAATCTGGGACACAGACAAACCAAAACGAGGCCATAAAACAACAACTGAGCTAAAAGCTTGTCAGAGACAAAGTTTCTTGACTGGACAGTGACAAACTATTATAGCAGTACGGTACCTACTCCTGAAAACGGATTCGATACCACAATACGTAACTCTAATCCCTTCCTATACCCTAGACACAGAGATAGGTTAACTCTACTTCATCTGTCTTAGTGACCTTCAGGTCCGAAAGTGTAACTACTTTTTTAAAAAAATTATAATCAAACCGTTCATTTTGTATCTGATTTCGGTTAAACCGCCGCTTCGGGAAAATTAATTAGAGCTAAAGCTAATTAGCTAAGGTTGAGTAACAGCCATATGTTGGCTGCAGCTATTTTTTTAACCGTGACAGCCGGCAGTATCGAATCTCTTCCTGGCTCGGTTGTTTAAATACATCAGCCGGTGGGGCCGGGCTGCTTGTTGACGTCATACCACCAGCCTCGTTCTCGATGGATGACAACCAAAACATATGCTGGGCTGAGAGAAGTGTACTCCTACACATACAGTTTACAGGTTATATATATATATATATATATATATATATATATATATATATATATATATATATATATATATATATATATATATATATATATATATATATATTACAAAAAATGAAATTTGTATTTAGAGATGCGTCTGCCATACAAGTTCCCCCCCCCCCACACACACACTCTCTGTCCTATCAGCTCTCCTATTCTTCTTATCACTCCACCCCCCCACCCCTTCACCCCCCCCCCCACACACACACACACCTTTATCCGATATGTATCCCACTATTTCTTACCACAGAAAAACCTTAACCTATGACCTGCATACAACCGCTGGGGATAATAAAAACAAACGGGCATTCTCCTAGAATTGTCTTTCACTGCCATCCAAACTGGTGCGCTAAGTTGAAACACGAACCGTTTAAAACGTGCGTACAACGTCACAATAGGATTTGTCTAAACTTGTGCAAAACGTCACAACACGCGCTGTGTAAACTTGTGCACCACGTCACAACACGAGCACCTGCACTCAGCTGAACCCCCCAGACCGGCAAACAAGAACGTCACCGGTTCCTAACGTTTTACTGAAAATACAAATTTAACCCCGGGAGTAACGAAATTGTATTTTCCCCTGTCTTCCATAGTCTGACAAACACCCCCCACCCTACATCCTACTACATACACCCCACCTCACCCACTACCACACACACCCATAAAAAACTTACCCAAGGCAAAAAAAAAATCTCTGCAGATGTTAGACCTCTGTGTCGTCCGCCTATCAACAAACAAATTCTCCAACTTTTCAAAATAACAAACTTCAAGTTTTTTCTATTCATCGCTACATGGGTGGTAGAGATGGGTAGCACTTTTATTGTAGATAAAATATACGTATTTATACTATTAGATTACAATGTCTACAGTTATCGTTTTAACAACTTCGTTTTTTGATTCCTCATTAGATCTCAAATTGAAATAAAATCTGATAATTTTCATTCAAGTGAGTGGACTCGTCATTAAAGAAACAGTGGGGTGGGCTGGTTGTGTCTAAGAGGCCCGGGAAAATTTTAAAGGGGGCCCAACCCTAGATAGAATTTTTATTTATTTAATCAAATTGAATTTTACGCCTTGATATAAAAGAAAGAAAATGATAAAATGGAGAAATACTAACAATTTTTTTTTAAAATCAAAACACTAATATGACTATTACAGCACCTTTCCTAGTGGCCCACCGAGATTTTTACCGGTGGGCCGTTGGGCCAGGCCACCTATGAAGACCACTAACTTCTTGACAACAAACTTTTTTGGGCGACGTAATCCACGACGGAGTACAAGGTGGGCGTCACGCTTTTGGGCGGAGTACCACTGAATTTAAAAAAATCAAAACTAAGCCATTATGATACACACGTTACAATACTCCAATCATTACGTAAAAAAACCCGCTTTGATATTCCGGCAACCGGCAGAACCGGCTAAGCTCTGCCGTGACACAATGCACCGTCACAAAAACCGACAGAAGCCGGCAATGTTAGCCGGAACACGGCCTGGAACATGGAGGCAACAATACGACTGAATCCCCCCATTGTTCCCCGGGGCGCCCCACCCCCATTGTTCCTCGGGGCGCCCCCCCTCCCCCATTGTTCCCCCCACACACGCCGGGCTTTCAAAATTCCTCAAAAAGCTTAAGTCAATAACGCACACAATAGGACGTGTAAACAAATAAAAGAAAATATCGTCCCGAGGGTGAGGTGTTACAGGAGAAGAGGGGGGAGGGGCCAGGGTGTGTGTGTGGGAGGGGGGAGGGGGGGGGGGGGTCAACACCAATCCTTTCAGAGAAAAATGAACTTGTGTAAGATATCTCCAATACAACAAGTCTCAACCTTGCAAGATTGGGTAGGGGTGGAGCGAAAAAAATGTGTGTGGGGTAGGGGGGGGGGGGTAATGGGACAAATTTATTTTAACAGTAAGAGGTCGTGTTGGATTAAAACTTTGTGACTTCAAGACTACAAGTCTCTGGACGTTTGATTATATGAATGATTCTACAAACTATGTATTAAGACATGACGAAGCTACTATCATTTGACATCATAAAGCCACAATGTAAACTTGACTCAATAAAGAAAAACAATTGTTTGTGAGAGGTTACTCATACCTAAAATCCCTGCACGATCAAAAGCACTCTAGAGAACTTAAGACAACATCGACAACATTGAAAGCACGTCTTTTATTTTAGAAGGTTTAATAGCACCTACAGATAGTTTAATGGCACATCCTGAAAGTTTAATAGCACCTACTGAAGGTTTAATAGCACCAACTAAAGGTTTAATAGCACCTAAAGAAGTGCACCCTACCAATATTTAGCACACATGTTACCTCACTCACCAAGATAGATAGCACCGAGCACCTGCCCATGATTGATGGTAGTTAGCACCTCACCATGATTGAGAACACACCCACGACCCCAACAAAAACAAATATTGACCCGACGGGTCGAGGTACTTAACAAACAAACTTTTATCTCAGCCCCAGACTGAACTTTCGACCAACTGTCTTCGACAACAGATTATCCTGATGACTAATGCGACAACAGATTATCCTAAGGACTAAAAACCCAGTTCTGAAACATCAAAATAAACATTAAAAACATATTAATAACTGCACTGAAGTCAGCCAATTTGGCTCTTAAATCTTCAAAACTGGACACGTTTCAATGAAATTTATAAATAATCACCGCAAATCATTTTAAAATCAAGAGTTCACCCTTTTAACTAAATTTGTAATTCATCAAAAAATTGTTTAATCTATTTATCAAACTACGTCATCACATTAAATTTTCCAAAAAAAAAAACCTAAAATATATTATCCGCATCAAAGAGGTTCCATTTACTACTCAATTTTCTGTTTATTTACTTGTAACATCTACAACCAAAGACTACACTCAAATATTTATGCATTCTTTTTCACCGGTGCATTTGTATTGACATCCTCTTTGTAAAAAAATTCGCCACCGACCCTCCCCAATGAATACCACCCCCCTCCCTTCATTAGAACTCCCAGTTAGTTAGACGCTAGGACGAAACTAATAGTTATATTCCTAGTAACCCAGGCCTTGATATTTCCCCCGGGGGGGGGGGGGTCGGGGCACGGCTAAGTAAGTGTTTTAACTACGCCTCGTTGTTGTAAAAAATCAACACCTTTTTTTTTTAAAGGCACGGGGGAATTATTCAACAGTGGCTGGAAATCAATAGCCAACTCCAGTCATTAAAGTCATTAAAGTCATTTTCACCTGATGAAAGCCGTGCAGCACAAGTCAATATTTTAATGTCTTCTAATGAAAAGTCGTCAAATTTCTATTTTTGTTTTTTATTTTGATTTTAAAAACAGTGCATTGTTTAGGTGTGTTAATTCTCTTTTGATCATTATTTCAGTCCTTGTGTTATGTTTTATTCGGTCGACTGTTCTCCAACTTTCTATCAATTATATTGTAACTTGAGCAAGTTTATAGTTATGTTTGGCTCAATGTTCCCTCTAAGCTGCGCGGTTGCGCGGCCGCGCAGTAATTTTGAGCTGCCGCGCAGTGATTTTGTAAAATAAATAGATCCTTGTATAAGACTTTTATAACAGCCCGCACAGAAAATACATTTTGCACACTATCTTTTCCCCCTTAGAGGGAACATTGGTTTGGCTTCTGTGAAGTTCCTTTCTATATCAGTCTGGAGTTCGGACCCCGGGCTCAAGTCCGTAGGACGTCCCTGAGTCCACTCAGCTCTAATGGGTACCTGACTCACGGAGAGTACATACGGCTGTGCATAGGGCTGAGCACACTATACCTCCATGTGCATACGTCAGAGAAACAGATGAGCTCTACTTCACCTGCCGCATGAACCATACTAAAGGAGCTGATTATCATTCAACGTTTTCTGTGTTGTAGGTTAAGGTCATAATTTTAAAAAAAAATTATTAAAAAAAACTCCAATATTTGATAGATTCAGACAATGCTCGAAAACACTAAATCGAACGAAAAGCGAGGGTATTTAAAATTGGGGTTCCGATGAGAATTTGCTTACACGATGAAAGCCGTATTTCATTGTGAAAGCATGTTGTGTGTATTTTATGGTTTTTTTTTTTTAGCGTTTGAATCACTAGGCCCATCTTGTCCGAGATTTTGCTCAATTTAAATAAATCACAAGATCCCAAGTGTCCTGAAATCTCTTCAAATGATCCCCCTTAAGTATGTGAATGTCCTACACGTCCCCAGAGATTGTGCCCTTTAAGTATGTTATGTCCTATACGTCCTGAAGCCGTAATTGATTGTGTCCGTTAAGTATGTGAATATGTCCTACAGGTCCCTATAGATTTTGTCCGTTAAGTATGTGCCTATATGTCCTGAAGCACCTATTGATTTTTACCGTTAAGTATAATATGACTATGTCCTATATGTCCTGAAGTCACTCTATACTTTGTCCGTTAAGTGTGTGACTATGTCCTATATGTCCTGAAGTCACTCTACACTTTGTCCGTTAAGTATGTGACTATGTCCTATATGTCCTAAAGTCACTCTACACTTTTTCCGTTAAGTATGTGACTATGTCCTATATGTCCTGAAGTCACTCTACACTTTGTCCGTTAAGTATGTGACTATGTCTTATATGTCCTAAAGTCACTCTACACTTTGTCCGTTAAGTATGTGACTATGACTTATATGTCCTGAAGTCACTCTACACTTTGTCCGTTAAGTATGTGACTATGCCCTATATGTCCTGAAGTCCCTCTACACTTTGTCCGTTAAGTATGTGACTATGTCCTATATGTCCTGAAGTCACTCTACACTTTGTCCGTTAAGTATGTGACTATGTCCTATATGTCCTGAAGTCACTCTACACTTTGTCCGTTAAGTATGTGACTATGTCCTATATGTCCTGAAGTCCCTCTACACTTTGTCCTATAAGTACCCCACTAGCCCATGAAGCCCCACAGAGTCCACTCTCCCTATTAATTATCTTGTCATCCGATGACTAAGTGTAAATCCATTTAAGTCTACCCTCCAAGCCTATTCAAATCAAAGTGTAAATTGATCACGTGACCGCTGGTCAAACCGGGCCTTTAAACCAACACCCCCCTCCCGCTCTCACTCCCCCCCCCCACCACCCCACCACCACATGACCTACTTAACTGCTCACTCACGGCGGCGCGTTCAGTTCCTGAGCTATCGGAAAAACCCGATCGAATCCATATTCCACCGAACATCTGGAGGGGACACAATCTTGGAGAGGGGCGGGGGGGGGGGGGAGGTGCCGCGGTGAATGCTGAAAGAAGGGCACATTCCTGCCCCCCCGGGGGCAAACAATATGAAGGATGGAAGTCACATTAGCAAATTGAGGCCGTCCCATGGACCTGTGAAGACGGGGGTTGTTTGGCTATGGCGGGGATATCACAATTCACAAATTAGAAATGCTCGTTTGATGCCAACACCTCCAGATACACATCAAGTCCTGATTGGGTTTCTTTCATCATCTTTCAGGTCCTTGATCTAAAATATAATTAATCAAGCTCATTACACGTATAAAGATAATAAAACATTTTTTTTTTTAAATCTGTTTTTCGCGTTTTTATCTTATTAACGCATCGAATGGAAGTCAATTACTTTTGTAAAAAACAATTTCAAACACGTCTTAATTTCCAAGTGTATGTCTTTTACGGGTTTTTCTTTATTTCTTGTTGATTCTCTGACGTAGAACTCTGTGAGAGAAGTCAGCACGCCATTTGATTAATTAGTGTTAGTGATCTTTTGTCTAGTCTACAGACACACACATAATGTTAACCTACACAATACATACACCTATCTGTTACCCTAAGGTCAATGTTCCCGCTAAGTTTCGCGGTTGCGCGGCCGCGCAGTAGTTTTTAGCTGCCGCGCAGTGATTTTGTAAAATAAATATATCCTTGTATAAGACTTTTAGAACACCGCGCACACAAAATACAAGTTGCACACTAGCTTTTCCCCCTTAGAGGAAATATTGCCTACAGATACACCTATCTGTTACCCTACAGATATACCTATCGGCTGATAAACTAAAAGGTCCTGAGTTCGGACCCACGGGCAGATGAGGCTCAAAATCTGGGGACCCATCTAGGAGAGATAACATGAAAATCAAACTACTGTCAAAATTTGTATTACTTTTTTATTTTAGTAAATGACTGGTTGGTGTGGTCAGCACTAAACCGTGCCACCTTTACTTTCCCCAACGTGAATCGGGTACTCATTAGAGCTGGGTGAACTCAGGGACGCCCCGCAGTCTCTAGAACTCACCGAGATTCTAGCTCGAAAACTTCAAATTAGCAGCCGCACGCTCTACGACTCGACCACGGCGTCCCGCACCAACCTCTCTTCTCAAATATTTACTCTAGCAGACGACAACGTTTAACACTAAACCTCACGTCTGCCTAGATGCACGTGCACCAGTGTTTGACCTGACGTCATCTACTGCACGTGCCAAATGTCATACCAACGCCAGAGTAAAGACAGAACGGGGCAAAAATTGAAAGGTAAATTTTATTGGCCATCGACTTCAGACCCCGACCCTGTAATGTGGCGTCAATCAACAGTTTAAGACCCGCTGAGCTCATTACACGCGGCTAATGGCGGTTGTTTAAATAGGTTTTTATTAAAGACATAAAGACAGAAAGATATTTTCACAACTATAAACTTAGACAGGCGCTTCTATGGCAATATTGTTGGAGCCATAATGTCGTAGAGAAAATCACGATTGACATGACCTAGAGTTTATATTTGAACTGAATCTCTTTCATGACCTACGGCTATGTCACACAGCCAGTAAGTCACTTAAAGCATATCATTGACCTTCAGCATTCATTTGACCTAAAGCCTCTTTATGACTTGTAATTCTCATATGACCTAAGCCTCTTTATGACCTGCGGTAATCATGTGACCTAGAGACTACCATCTTACAGTCTTTTTACATAATCGTCAAACATTCCATCCTTAATCATCTGTTAATTTCCTGGCTAGTAAATTACACCGATAACTGCATTCTTTGTATAGCGCATCTTACCTCCCCCACAATCTCACACACTCAGAAAACACAAGCACAGTGACACACAAAAACACACACACAGAGAAAACACACAAGTACAGTGACACACACACACACACACACACTGTAAACTTGAACGTGTACAATCCGCCAAGTCATTAATTTCCCAGAGAGTGAAAGGTTTCATCTGAGACCTTGCAAATCACTAAATCAGATTTGATCTTTTTTTTTTGAACCCCAGGGAGATGTAAGCAATCCAGTCACGAATCACCCCCTCCCCGCCACCTCCCCCCCCCCCACCCCCACCCCCATCAGAATCCGACATGCTGCGGTCACTCAAGGGACAGACTCTGCTCACACCAACCCCAGCTGCCGGGGTCCAAGCCTGGTGTGAGCACATGTGTCCCCCAACAGCCCGCTGACCACAGGGGCTGACCACGGCCTTGATTACCAGGGTCACGGCTGACCGGCAGGGGAATTAACGAGGTCACCTCGGCTAATGATCTGGAGTTATCGGCCGTGTCCGGGAACTGGACATAATGGTTTGATCGTCTTTTACGTCACTTCCGGCTGGTAATACTGTTAGCTGGCCTTAGTTGAATTTTGATGGCTGTCAGTCCGACCCCCCACATCCCCCCACCCCCCACATCCCCTCCCCCACTGAGTCATAGCTGTCTTGGTCTTTCCCCAAAATGTCAAATCTAGCACCCACACATCGACTGAAGACGCCTCGTTTTTTTTTAATCGTTGTCAAATCTATTTTTGTATTTTATTTTAGTCGTTGAAACCATTGTCTTCCCGTGGAGCAGACTGAGTCATCTCCCAGCGCCATGGAAGGACATTCACACAAGGGAGGACATTCACACAAGGGAGGACATTCACACAAGGGAGGACATTTACACAAGGGAGGACATTTACACAAGGGAGGACATTTACACAAGGGAGGACATTTACACAAGGGAGGACATTCACACAAGGGAGAACATTCACACGTAGAACATTCTCATCCGACGGTCTGTATTTTACACTTGCTCGCAAATCTGATGCACAATTAAAAAGTACAAAATAAAATTATTTCTCGTCAGTTTGTTCTGTCTGAATGTAATCTTCAAATCAAGGTTTTACCAACATCTATTTAACTGATTTGGTTTAAATTTTGCGTTCCGGATATCAAAGTGATTATCAAGATTTCTTAAATATATATTGGGATTTTTTACGATTATATTTTTGACAGAACAAAAAAGGGACAGAGTGGCCTAGCGATACAGAGCTGAACTACTAACCCTTAACCCTCGAGTTCGACTTCGGGCTCAAGTCAGTAGACCGTCCTGAGTCCGACCGTTAGGGAAAGTAAATGCGGCTGAGCATAGTGCTGACCACACTATCCCTTCATATGCCGAGGTCAAAGAAACAGGTGAACTCTTCTTAACTTACCGCGTAGACCGTCAGGTTTTAAAGGGAACTTGACTTTATAGAGCATAAAACTAAATTTCGTTAGGATTGTGATGCATCTACCCTTGGCTGTCTTGACTATGTATTTAATCCCACGCTCTACTCCACGACCACAAGACGCCAGCCAGCGACCCCCAACTACAGCAACCAAATAGTATATGATGCCAGCAATGTTAAAACTTCACCAAACACAAGACTCACAAATGCAAGCATGCACACACACACACACACACACACACACACACTCAAACATAAAGACAAGACCAAGTATCCACACGCACACACACAAACATCTATAGCTACACTACCCTCCTCACACACACACACACACACACACTCCAAACAAACATCTACACACACAAACATCAACACAAACATCCACACACACCCTTTCCATAGCCACACAAAAATCCACACACACACACAAACATCCACACATACACATGAATCCATAGCCACACAAACATCCATACACCCAGACATCCACACATACAAAAATCCACACACACACACAAACATCCACACATACACATGAATCCATAGCCACACAAACATCCATACACCCAGACATCCACACATACAAAAATCCACACACAAACACACAAACACCCACACATACACAAAAATAACACACCTAAAGCCGAGCAAATAGTTCTCACGTAAGCCCTAACCCCTCCACCACACAAACAAACATCGACACACATATACAAACATCTGCACACACACACGCTAAACACCACCCTCACACACCATGCGTACACACACACACACACACACAACCCAGGATCTTAAATATTTCTCACGTAAGCCATAACCTATCTACCACACACAAAGAAACCACACATACACATACATCCGCACTCACATACACACGCCAAAGAACCACCACACACACACACACAACCCAGCATCTCAAATATTTCTCACGTAAGCCCTAACCCCTCCACCACTTTCTCTATCTACCCCAAATCATCCTCCCCAACAAAAGCTTGTTTTATAAAACGTCACATAAAACTTTCTTTCCTTAGGTTCATAATTTTTATGGGTTCACTGAACAAACAATATAAGCCCACGGCGCGCCTATTAGAGTGATCCCCCCTCGCGGTGCCGACATTACGGCATACGGCGTCTATACTACCGCGTGGAACAAAAATACTTTGAGCCCTAAGAAAAATATCCCCTCTGCCGTAGGATAAAGATCCGGCCTCAACAAAGAACGGCTACTCTAGCAGAACACTTCACTTTCCTTTAGGATTATCTCCCGTTCGGTCAGCGGTTCTTAACCTATTAGCATCGGGGGCATTTCGTGAATTTTTCATAAAACACGCGCAGTTTATTTTTAGGGTAACTGCGATTGATAAAAATTGAGAAGGGGTGGGGGGAAAAATTATGTTAATTTTAAAGAGGTCACTAAATCTGAGTTTACGACCCCCTGAGGTCCCATCCGCTCACGATTAAGACCCCCTGAATTGGGGTTCTTTGTTAAAGAGTTTTAAACGACGAAGAAAATGTGGAGACAGTTCCGCCACATTTAAGATGCCCGCGCTTGTGTCATGGCATCTTGACATCCCGCATGACATATGTCATTGACCTCACAATTTTTAACAGTTCTCTGGTCAGTGACGTGGTGACCTCACGTGCTGGTCATTTATCTGCCAATCACCATCGCCCTGTGTAAACACGTGACCAGTTTTTATTCAACATTTGCGGATATAAAATGGCGTCTTTTACAAATTCACGCCTAAAATAAAAATGTCGTTTTGTATAAATTATCTGATATAATTCTGTCTTGTATAACTGTTCTTCTTGTTTAACTGCTTTGAGTAAAATATCGCCCAATATAAAACAGATTATTAAATAAACTTCTATCTAGCTAAAACATGTCGCCTAGTATAATATGTTGAAGAATAAGTAATACAAGAAATTAATTATATAGACAAAATCATAAATATGCCTTAACGATTTTAAGGATAAAAAATTAATTAGGCCCTGTCTCTTACATCTTTTGAAGAAAAGCTTTCATTAACTTAAAAATCGTTTTATCAACATACCGTCCCGTTAATTTTATACGTGAGTCTCATGGCCAATTTCTTAGTATATATGTTTGTCTGGCCCACTTCAATACAGAGGTGGTGGATCTATTACCAACACTAAAGCTGCAGAACCTCATCATCTCACTGCGACAGCCACTAAACATCACACACTATTGATGTGACTTTACTGATGTTTGTGAATTGTATAACGTGGAATCCATTTACTATCACCTTGTTCAATCCCACCCCTTCATTAAACATGCAGGTATTGAAAATAGTCCTTCCACGTCACAGCACTTCAACACGTCACCATATCTCACATCAAGTGACCATCCCACCACCATCACTCGCATTAAGTGACCACTGACTATCATCACACACTTATCGAGTGACCACTGTCCACTATCACACAACTGCATCCTCCTCTTGAGTGGCCACTGTTCACCATCATATCACATCATCACACCACCCATCACTACCATCACCTGACTACTGTCCACCATCCCACCACCCATCCCTCCCATCAAATGACCCCTCCCCACCACCCACCCCTCCCATCAAATGACCCCTCTCAACCATCCCACCACCCATCCCTCCCATCAAATGACCCCTCCCCACCACCCACCCCTCCCATCAAATGACCCCTCCCCACCACCCACCCCTCCCATCAAATGACCCCTCTCAACCATCCCACCACCCATCCCTCCCATCAAATGACCCCTCCCCACCACCCACCACTCCCATCAAATGACCCCTCTCAACCATCCCACCACCCATCCCTCCCATCCAATGACCCCCCCCCCCCCATCGAGTGACCACTGTCTTGTGTACTCTACAACTGGACAAAGCTAAGCTAAAACTCCGGGGATGTTAAGACAACAGTGCCTGACACGATTCTCGCTTCACACGTCCGTCATTAATCCCTCGTTTGTGTGGTCATCCATCAGTGCCTCTCAGTGGGCGTGGCTTTACATCCAATTAACCAATCATCAGATGTCTTTATAAGGGGATTAGGGAAATTTACTAAGAATATTTTTGGTGTATATGTGTATATATATATATATATATATATATATATATATATATATATATATATATATATATATATATATATATATATATATATGCTCGTGACTCTGTACGATTATATGCGATATAAACAACGAATAGAAATTTAAAAAGCGTTGTTCTGTAAACATTAGCGCCTTTATATTGTAGTCAATGATGGCCAGTCATCAACTGACCCAACCACCTAATTAATTCACTCCCCCGCTTTTGACTTTTACCTGAAGCGATCATCGCTCGCTGGCCCGACCATGTCAGGTACTTGACCCTGTAGTGCGAGATCGAATCCTACCGGCGCGCTGCACTTCAGATCCACTTTTGGTGCACTCGTCTGCCACCACCACCCACTGGCGTGGCCAGCAGCTCCACTCCCACAACACCCACCAGTCTGTCACCTACCGTATCTAGACTCACATCATCTGTATTACCCAACAAACTAGAATAGATTAACCGTGGCAGGTTTTACACGCTAGAGGATCGCGTCATGCTCGACCCTCACACAACACTAAAACTCCTAGTCAGGCGAACTTTCTTTGAATTGAATTGTTATTAATTCTATTTTATTTTACACATTTTTTCTGTGATTTAAAGTTTATCCATATATATATATATATATATATATATATATATATATATATATATATATATATATATATATATATATATATATATATATATATATATATATATATATATATATATATATATATATATATATATATATATATATATATATATATATATATATATAACGTCACGCGTTCAAACCCAATGTTTAACCTCAGCTCCCCCACCCCTACCTCCTTCTGACGCCATCAGACCCCCTCCCCTAATGGGGTTTTACCCGTCCCCCTCCCTCAACAAAAATAACAACAACTTGATTAAACCTGTTCACCATTTTTGTAAAAAAATAAATAAATAAATAATACGTCATATTTTCTTACCCCCCCCCCCCCCTCCTCTCCCCTTGTCACACTTTGTCACATCCGCACATCCACCCCAGGGGTGTGACGTCATATATCCTGCAAATTGAAACAAAATGCATTTGAAATTATGACAGGAACAAAAAAAAAAAAGAATATACAGCCTCGACCCGACAAACTAAATACGAATTTCATTTCCGGGGTAACAAAATATCCCAGCATGCCCGATCAATACGCTAATAATAGCTGTGCTTACATCACGTGAGAACGGCAGGGAAAACTTTTGTCAAGTGACCCAGGGGCGGACAACTTTTGTGACAATTTATGGTGGTGGTGCCGCTTTATCTAGGGTTATAGATTGGCTCTTCTTTTTCATTATTTTATGTAAGATAATTAAAGGGAAAATCATTATATTTCTTTAACTTATTCCATTAATAAAGTCAAATAAAATATACATAGTAATAGGTTTCATAAAAGTACGAAAAACATTTTTGGGTGAAAAATTCCGACGTATTTAGGATAAAGCTTGGGTCGAAAATAAGCACGATTCCGTACCAATAGACAATCGCGTCATCTAAAAATAGACTTCGCGAGATGTTACACAACGCGTTCGAGTCGATGCGACATTATAGTCCACCATGGTCGATATGACCGATGTTTCCCACGCGTTCTGTTCAGTTATGGGCAGGGCAAGTACATAGGTACTTTTCCGTTATAGGGGACCCAATCCATAGTGTGTAGCTAAGTCAATCGATTCATGTCCTTAAGCCTAACCTAATTTCACCCCAACACTGCCTAAGCCTCAACTCTAACCCTGATACCCCAACCCTGGCTAAACTCTAACTCTAACCCTAAGACTCAAACTTGGGCTAGACCCTAACTCTAACCATCAGACTCAAACTTTGGCTAGACCCTAACTCTAACCCTAAGACTCAAACTTTGGCTAAACTCTAACTCTAACCATAAGACTCAAACTTTGGCTAGACCCTAAGTCTAACCCTAAGACTCAAACTTTGGCTAGACCCTAACTCTAACCATAAGACTCAAACTTTGGCTAGACCCTAACTCTAACCCTAAGACTCAAACTTTGCCTAGACCCTAACTCTAACCCTAAGACTCAAACTTTGGCTAGACCCTAACTCTAACCCTAAGACTCAAACTTTGGCTAGACCCTAACTCTAACCCTAAGACTCTAACTTTGGCTAGACCCTAACTCTAACCCTAAGGCTCAAACTTTGGCTAGACCCTAACTCTAACCATAAGACTCAAAGTTTGGCTAAACCCTTTTCCACCCCCACCCCCCCTTTCGCGTCCTAAAACACATGAAAGTATCCATAAGTTTGATGAATGTCCGTCTGGTACCTTCTAACGGAAATGTATTGATGTTTGTGTTATAAACTTGAACTAATATTTGAAGGAGATTACCTCTTAATTAAAATATTTCCTAGTCTGTTCGCCAAGGGAGGGGGGGGGGGGGCGACGACTGATAAACACCAACACACACACACACGCCCTAACAAGGTACGATTTAAATATTTTTTTTTACAATTACTCATTTGTCAACACATTTCCTATCTTTCCATTGAACGCTCATGAGATAATTTCAATCTAATGATGTGGTATTTACCTTATTAAATTTAAACCGCCCACGGTGCAAACTCAGCCTTACCTTACCCCACACACACACCCTCACCCCCACCCCACACCGAAGTAGCAACAGTGACGGTCTGTGTCCATACGACCCGCGTCTGATCGTTCTTCCCCCCAGCGCGCCGTACCGTGGCGTACCGTGGCGGAGCAGTGAAGGGGGCGGCCTGTGTATGACAGGCCCCGCGCTAGTAGCACCAGCAGCGTGTGTCTGTCAGTTTGTGCGTGGATATCCCCGCGTGCAGTGGTGGACGTTCTGTCGTGTTTCATTCCCCACTGGATATACACTCGTTATATAGTATTATATACATATAAACTTTGTTAACTTCAAGGTAAATACTAACAATATTTTTTAAATTTTATTTTAATGTATTAATGTAGGCTTATTTACGACATATAGCATATTTTTTTTTTCTAAGAAGGACCTATTAATTAATTAACAGGATGAAATGAAAATAAAAATAATAGATTTAAAAGCTAAAAATATTAATTACGTTTAATATTCGGCTATATCACTAACGTGTTAATTATATATTAGTTACAGCCTTCCCCACCCCCACCCCACCACAACTAATACACATAGTTATCCTCCCCTTTCTCGCAACAAAAAAACCGTATCATATATATTATCCTATTGTTTTGTCAACGATATCCCGATATATTTCACAAACACTTACATAGATCTAATTCTGTAAATAATTAATGAACTAGAAATGATGTTTATATACTCCAGCTAATTAACTTTATTTTTTAATCATCGCTTTAGATGTGGGCGTAAGATTTAGACCAAGTTTTAAACAGGCGGGGGGGGGGGGATAGATAATATTTTATAAGTTATTAAAATAAGTGCCAGAATTAGAAAACCTAATTAAGTCGACAGGCAATTGTAGAGGCTGGTAGAGAAGACACGACAGTGTTGAGTGTCACCCCCTCCTCCCACTGCCGGGGTTTCTTTCGGATAATTTTCTCCGGGGAGGGAAGAGGCGATAATGATCAAACCTGATATTTCTACATCAATTTAATATTTTTCTATTTCGTCCGGGGTGTGGGGGGGGGGGGGGGGGGAGGGAGGCGCGGTGGGCGTAATCTCTCAGGGGGTGCTATCCGAGAGATACCTGGGGAAAACACTACCCCCCCCCCCTCACTATATATCAACAAGGATCAGACATTGTTCAACCCCTACGACTGCTTTAAGAAACTTTGAATAGGCTCCTTTACGCCTGGATCAAGAGCTCAGAAAGAAAATCATTTTCTGTATAGCCGATGTTTTTGTTTGATTTGTGGCATAAAGTCACATTATTTACATTCGGCATAAAGTCACACAATTTACATTCGGCATAAAGTCACACAATTTACATTCGGCATAAAGTCACACAATTTACATTCGGCATAAAGTCACACAATTTACATTCGGCATAAAGTCACACAATTTACATTCGGCATAAAGTCACACAATTTACATTCGGCATAAAGTCACAGTTTTATATTCGGCATAGTCACACAATTTACATTCGGCATAAAGTCACACAATTTACATTCGGCATAAAGTCACACAATTTACATTCGTTATAAAGACACAATTTACATTCGGCATAAAGTCACACAATTTACATTCGGCATAAAGTCACACAATTTACATTCGGCATAAAGTCACACAATTTACATTCGGCATAAAGTCCCACAATTTACATTTGACATAAAAGTCCCACAATTTACATTTGGCATAAAGTCACACAATTTGCATTCGGCATAAAGTCACACAATTTACATTCGGCATAAAGTCACACAATTTGCATTCGGCATAAAGTCACACAATTTACATTCGGCATAAAGTCACACAATTTACATTCGGCATAAAGTCACACAATTTACATTCGTTATAAAGACACAATTTACATTCGGCATAAAGTCACACAATTTACATTCGGCATAAAGTCACACAATTTACATTCGGCATAAAGTCACACAATTTACATTCGGCATAAAGTCCCACAATTTACATTTGACATAAAGTCCCACAATTTACATTTGGCATAAAGTCCCACAATTTACATTTGACATAAAGTCCCACAATTTACATTTGGCATAAAGTCACACAATTTGCATTCGGCATAAAGTCACACAATTTACATTCGGCATAAAGTCACACAATTTACATTCGGCATAAAGACACACAATTTTAAGAAGTTGGTTTTAAAAACATTATACAACAAACAGGCTGCATCTATTTATAGCACATCTAGTGTTACTTCTCTAATGAGCCCGGCCCCAAATGGGAATTTGCTCTGTTTGAAAGCCCGGCATTACTGTCAAATAAAGGTCACCGGATTTATAGCGCTGCGCTATTTTAAGGGTAAGGATGTGTGTCTGTGTCATAGTTAGGGTTAGTTCCTGGTTAGGGTAGCCGTTAGTGGCAACACTTAGATGGTAGTGCTGTAGTCATGGCAACAACAACACGTAGACTTGTGATGGGTATTGGTGAGTCAGGAGTCATGACAACAGCAGTCAGTATTCCTGACAGTCAGCTGTTAGGACCCGATACCCTACAAGTACTAATGTTTTCACTGAAGTCTTAATCCTAGAAAACAAATAAATCTTTTTTTTTTAAATTAAACAAGAAAAAAGGCCTTAAGTATCGAGATCCTTGTACAAAGTGTTAAGGCCTAATGTCAACATTGTTCTGTTGAACTCAACAACAGCTCATCGTGTGTGAAGTGTTTTATATCAACATTCAACTGTTGAACTATACAACTCAGGCGCTACATAGGCTCTTTGTAGAGTATATTCGGCTCTTTTTGTCTAGCGTGATCCTAAAGAACATAATTATGCGGCTCTATGTTTAGGGTGTGCTAGATCTACTAAAGAATTGTGAAATCGACCTTTAACACCGTTTGATTTTCTTTAATTTTTGTTCCATTGTAAAAGTATTTTTTAGTGCCTCTTGAAATCTGTTTTAGCGAGACTAAAATCTATTTTTAGCGAAGCTGTTGCAATTTATTTTAGCGAGACTAAAATCTATTTTAGCGAGGCTGTTGAAATCTATTTTCGCAACAATAATTTACATCAGTTTAACTGATCTAGCTTGAACACAAACTCAGTCGCCATGCCTACCCTAAATCCTAAACCCGCTCCCAACCCTGACCCAAACCCTTACTGAACACTCGGTAAAAGACAGATGTATTTAATGTGATATATTTACTTCAGCAAACGGTTTCCACATGTTTAATCCTACAGTTAACCAAGGGTTAAGATCACGTGGTATTGTTTATGAGCTTAATCTGCTGTTGACGCGATATCATTAAACGTGACACGTGTTCACGTCGGCTCACGTTCGTGATTGTACATAAATCCGCGTGACACTGTTAGCTGCAGTGAGCACGGGATTAACAACAGCGCTTGTGCTACTCTTGGGATCAAAAAATTAATTGAATATTGCAATTATTGGATACAATTGGATTAAGCATACCGCGCTACGTGGATAAAATTAAAGATGGTTTCGAATTACTGCAGTGTAGCCTTTTATCTATTAATGTGTTTTAAAGTCAAGTACTATATCACTAAACCCAAAGTTAAGAATGATCGAGTCCTTAATCCTATTCCGTGAAAAGACATAATGAAATAGTATTGTTTGGGGGTGACACCAAATCGAAAATTTAAAATTGTTGGGGAAGTAGGATGTGGTTCGACACCTTCAATTACTGCACCGGGTGACACCCGACCTAGTGGCGCCACTGGTTAGTTTATATCTACATCTTGTTTCATGCTTGGAAATGTGCTGCGTCCACTCTGATATTTCAGCTTTCTGCAGCATTTGTAGTAGCTCCACCCTGCTCCACTATCGTACCCACCCCATCCACTAACGTAGCAACTCCACCCTGCTCCACTATCGTACCCACCTCATCCACTAACGTAGTAGCTCCACCCTGCTCCACTATCGTACCCACCCCATCCACTAACGTAGCAACTCCACCCTGCTCCACTATCGTACCCACCCCATCCACTAACGTAGCAACTCCACCGTGTTCATCCACTGCCTCCACCAGCTCATTCCTGCCTTCCCTCCATTTACATCCCCCTCCCCATACTACCAGAGCGCCCTAATGGCACCCCACCCCCCCCCCCCCCACCCCGGATTTCTGTCCCTGACATGAGCCTCTGTGCCAGAGATTTGGGACAACAAATCCTGCAGTTGTTTGACATCTGACTAGCCCAGTGGCTACATCTAGCCGGTTAACAACATACATCTAGCCGGTTAACAGCATACATCTGCCCGGTTAACAACATACATCTAGCCGGTTAAATCTGGTTTAACCATCCAATCTAGCCAGTTATAATCCTCTAGGTCAATGAATTTCATTAAAACCCAACCATGCCTTAAATTAGCAAAAACTCAATTTTGCTATCTATTATCTTCTGTATGTGAATAGTAAATAGCAGCACTGATAGTAGTATGTCGGGTACCCGTTAGAGCTGGATTGACTCAAGGACGTTTTACAGACCCAAATTCAGACCGGGATCCGAACTCGAAACATTTGGGATAGTAGCCGAACGCTCTACCATTCGACCACGCCGTACCCCATACAATACAGTAGTAGTCCCAAACAACTGTTATGCAACAGATCCCAAACCTTCAATACAACGCTCCACCGCGGTCAAACCTACAGCGAGACGTAAGACAAGAAATATCTTTCTGTTGACTGTCTACTTCACCAAACTCCCAAATCCACCAGTTAATTCTCAAACTCGTGGAAACAGAAAAAAGAAAACACTGTCCCCCGCATCACTCCCAACAGCTAAGCGGGTGGTAGAGAGGGGGGGGGGGGGGAGGGGAGAGACGAAACGACGGGGAAAGGAGGGGAGACAACGCTCGGCTGACAGACAAGGCAAGAGTTATGGGCCATGTCGCAGCGCCGCGAGACGACAGCTCAGTAGGAAGGTTTCACCACCACAGTTTGTGTTTTCACTTGACTGTACTAGCCGGGAGAGTAGTCACCAGAATCACACAGGTGCTAGCGCGGGATTAATTAGTTCATTCGTTAATTAGTCGGACTTCTGTGATTAAACATGTGTTATCATATGGTGCATACTTCATAGAGGTTCGTATTTTTTTATTATTTAAAAAAATGGAAATAGAATCGATGTTGAATACTTTTTATTACTTTGGCATAGATCTATTCTAGACTCTAGATCTCAAAACTTTGTTGACATTTCCAACAGATGAAATTTTATTTAATCAATTAAAATAATTAAAATAAATAATCAATAACACAAATGAGCGTTAAGTAGACTAGGACATTTATTAATAAGCCAGAGATTTAAATACAAGACATAATGAATGATGTGCTTTCTATTAGGGAAGTTTAGTTTGATTATAATTATAGTAATTAATTTAATTAGTTTACTATTATTAATTTTAACTAGGCTTATAAATATATTCTACATTAAAACTTGCGAATCTAATTAATAAAATTACGTTTGTAATTTCTTTATCGCATAAAAAATAATACACAGACTATTATTTAGAATACAGAAAGATAGATGAATTTATTTTATTATAAAGTCTACACGCATTTGAAACCACTGATGAACCAAAGTAATTTCTGTATTTTAAATTGTCTTAGAAAGTGCTCTAAAGTTTCATGGCTTCTATAGATTTAAATCTAGGCCTGTTGTTCATTTTTAGAAGTTCATTTCCGCTCACTGTTCACACCATCAAATGAGAACTGTTCACGTTGATGTGTTCACGTGTTCACGTTTAAATCGTGTTTTCAGCTTCCCTGGTTGTCACTCCTGAGCCCCCCTCCCCCCATCCCCCCCCCCCCCCCCCCATCCCCCCCCCCCCCCCCCCCCATCCTTTACACCGACTTTTAGTTTGAGACGGTTGTGTAATCCCCTTGCCCGTAATGTGGTCATTACGTCTAGTGTAAGGCTTCAGTGCCTGTTTTCACACAAACCTCTCGCGTTCGCTCACTCGCACGTAATAGTGTGCCGCTCTGGGGATTGGGAGCGATTGTAGGACCTCTGTAGGACTTCTCTAGGACCTCTGTAGGACCTCTAAGACCTCCACTGGGCTGTTTGTTTTAATCTAGTGCGATCAAACATAACCTTGGCTTAAACCAGAACGCTAAATGACAACATTGGCTTAGCCCATTAATCCGTAATTACGTTGTTTAATCAACTTGTTAAGAAGGTTTAAGCTTATATTAAGCATGTTGCCAATACATTTTTAATCAGTTATTATTTTTTTTTTATACTGCACGGCAATATCCTAAAATTAAAATAAGAATGGTGCAGTTCTTTCTATCATATCACGTTTTATGTTATAAATCTTTAAATCCATAAAACAAAGCTTGCCCTAACTTAACTACCGAAACATCTGTTTAAAAAATCAATAACCAGCAACACTAATTGGATTAACATTCGTCTTTATTGTTTAGTATTGTAGCATTTGTTTATACCGTCATAACTGTTTAGGTTGTGGTAGAGATTACACTCACACACTAAACTTACTTCAATAACAAACAACAGAGAAGCAACATGTTGGTAACTTTAGTTTTAATGACGGCGTCTAGTTGCGTGGTTGCTGTTTTAACTTTTCGAGTACACAATCACTTAACATTCAAACAAACAAATAAACAAACACAGAATTTATATGGACAGATCTCGATGTTTAGCCGGACCCTTATATCCGCAAAGCCGATGTCGCCAATATCTAACTCTAACGGTTTGTGTGGTTGGTGTATCCACAATGATGACACCGATGTGGCAATGTTCCCTCTAAGCTGTGCGGCCGCGCACAAGTATTGAACCTGCCGCGCGGTCATTTTGTAAAAACAAAAACAGATCTGTCCTTGTTCCAGACTTTAAGAACACCGTGCACACAAAATACCCGTTGCACACTAGCCTTTTCCCCCAAATACAGAATGTGGTTGTGTGGTTGTGTGGCAGTTAGACTCGTGCTGTTTACCACAGTGCTTTTCCTTGAGATAACGTGAACACATAGACATAAAAGCAACGATCACTAGAATCTATCGGCTGTTTAATCCTGTCGTCTGCTGCGTCGTCTGGCCCTATGGGGTTTTGTTTGTTTTCCATGAATTATGTCCAAGTCAGAGCCGGCGTCTAAAGGGGGTGGGTGGGGTGGGGTATGTCGGCCTCATTTCTCGGACGTTGCCTCTACATCTCACACTAATGTACGTGGGGGGTGTGAGTGTGTGTGTGTGTGTGGAGGGGGGGGGGGGGTTCTTTCGGCCCAATTGCTCGGACGTTGCCTCTACATCTAACTCACACTAATGCACGTGTGGGGTGTGTGTGTAGGGGGGAGGGTCGTCTGACACTCCCGTACTGACGTCAACCCAGTGGTTGGCGCTAAACTTTCCACACTGGCTTTTGGTACATGTTTATCTTAGCGATGGCTTTTTTAGACATCAATTCCTGCCAAGTTTATGTCATTATCGCCAGTCTGTCCATGACGCTAGCCTACACCCTAACAGCTATATCGGCAGACGTAAAAAAAATATAATCTGGATTCGTTTCTGTTATCCAGTCGACCTATTATATGTAACAAAAAGAAGCTGGATTATGTCCATCTTGTATAACACACGGATTAGATGACTGGATATCATTCTGTTATATTATATAGGAGTAGAGTGTGGTATACAGTGTTGTAATGTTGTATAACACATTTGATCCCCTATATCCGTGTGTTCACTAAACATTTTGCCGTGTAGAGGTTCGACAAATCAGTGGACTAAACTAGCTTGCGTTGCTTCAATACAAAAATAAATCTTAGTTGTTTGAAATGAAATATGTGATTTAGTTGTGTACACGATCCTTAACCAGACCACAAACTTAACCCAGAAGTTATGCGTTTAATTAACCGAATGTTTTTATACAGTAGTGTGATCATAAATTATATTTTTCACACGGCAATGCAATCATAAATCACATTTTTCACAAAGTAATGCTGTCGTAAATCATATTTTTCACATAACACTGAAATCATAAACCACATTTTTCACACAATAACGTAAACTAAAAAATTATGTAACACATATTTCTGCACGTACGTTTTTGTTTACAGGTATATGTATATGTGTGTACATGTACGTCTAAGTGTACATGCACTGCCTGGGTGTACATTATATAATACACCTACCCAACATGCAATCTTTCTCTACTCACGTCATCCATAATGTCTGCCTTTTTGTGTACTCATCCTTGACATTGCGCCCCCTGCATTTAGCGAGGGCGAGTTTTCTATCAGCACAAAAAACAAACTTTCAAATTACATTAACTTGAAATCATGGCTTCGCTTTTAGACCAGCCGCTCTGAAATAGCCGCAGAAATGTCTCATTAATGTAACCATTGATGCTAAAGATACCTTCCCTAGTTTTGCATTACATCTAATAGTTCATTTACTTTTATTGTTCTTCTTTTAAATACTTCCTTTTCTTTCCACCCCCCCCCCCTTAAACTTCCGCTTCGTATGACGTCACATGTATTTACAATGGCTTTAAAGTGCTTTGTGTGTTTGCTTCTTTAATTTGTAAATAAACCCGGTAATTGCCGGCGTTAATCACATCTAACCACCCCAGCGGGCAAATTAATTAACGTTGATTGTGTAAGCAGCCTCGCATCGTGAAGGGGAAATCACTGTCTTATTTCTACAAGGGCCAGAAGTGAAACACGCTTACCGTCCTTTGTCGTCCATGCGGACTTGCCACGCATGGGTAAACTGGTGAATGTATCAATAATTTAAACCTAGCCACTGGGGGTAGCCTCGCTAACTTCTCTCCCCTAAAGCCTAGAACTAATTTCTTATTGATAAACCTCAGACCACTATCTCAAGATTACATTCTTCATGACTCATATTTATTCTGGTTTTTTTATCTCATGCTGTGAAATTGCTTGAGAAATTTATAACATGGATTATAGTTGCATAACTTAAATAGGTAACTCTAAAGCCTTGGTTCCGATATTATCCCTGAGTCTACTCAGCTGTAATTGGTACCTGATTCGAGTAAGGTTCGTGTTGACACCACATGGATTACTTTCACAGGTAGAAATTGACGAACTCTACCTCATCTGCCATAATATATATATATATATATATATATATATATATATATATATATATATATATATAATATCTAAAAACGTACCTTCAATTAAAATAACGAAAACATGAGTTTTAGGCCACACAGATTACTTAATTAAAAAATCAAATTAGTTATTGATTATTTTTAAAACGCGAGAGGGAAAATGTCAATGTAAAGTAAGTTTTTTTAATGTATCTTCAAAGCAAAGTTTACAACATTAGAACTGGATCAGGACGAATATGACATTAGTGTATGTAATTAGCCTTGTAAAGGGGTCTTTTAATATCGCAGAAATGGGTCTTTTAATATCACAAAAAGGGGTCTTGTAATATTATAAAAAAGGGTTTTGTAACGACATAAAAAGTGATCTTATTTAAAAGGGGTCTTGAAATGACAAAAAAAGAGATCTGGCAATATTTAAAAAGGTGTGTTTTTTTTTAATGTCATAAAAAGGTTCTTGTCAAGTCGTAAAAATGGAACGGCGTGGTTAAATATTAGAGCGTTTGACTACTAGCCCGAAAGTCTCGAGTTCGGATCTCGGTCCGGAATCTGACGTGTAGGACGTCCCTGACTCTCGTTTGGAGGCAGCTGGGCAAAGTACTGACCACACTATCCCTTCAGATGAACTCTACTTCATCTGTCCTGATTAAAGGGAACTTTACTTTTAATGTTATAAAAAGTGGTCTTGTAATATATAACAGGGGTCTTGTAATGTATAACATGGTTTTAAGAAAAATGTATAACAGGGTCTTAATAAAAATGCATAAACAGCAATTAAAAACTAAACATCTTGTTCACCAATTGAATCGATCAATAAATTTCGCTCTAATTACAACACTGTTGCTAATTAGTAGCATTAAATTAATTAACCAGACTCATTGTTTTTCCTCACGTCTAGATGACCCATCTGGACTCCGCTCACGTCTGAATGCATGTAACCACGTCATCACACACGTGACCTTCACCCTTTGACCAACACACTACACGGTCCGTGACCATGACCCACCGGACCACGCCCACGCTGCGTCAGACCATGTCGGCGACCTTCACCTACCTCCTGGCCGGCGTCGTGCTGACGTCAATCTCCATGACGCGCGGGCAACAGCAGGACTTGACCTACAAGATCCGCGAAGAACAGGATGTGGGCACGTTCGTGGGCAACATCGCCCGCGACAGCCAGATCTACATCCAGTACAACCAAACCGAGTTCCAGAGCTTGCAATACAGCATCCCCTCCACCAGTTCAAAGTTCACCATCGACAGCAAATCCTCGACGGTCCGCACAGCTGTGGTGCTGGACCGTGAAACTGAATGCGACAGCCCGTCGTACTTAACCGAGCTGTGTCAACTCAACTTTGGCGTCAGCGTCTACCGCGTCAGCAGGGATGGGAGCTTCACTCTGCTGCGCATCATAAGAGTCAGCGTCGTGCTGGAGGACATCAACGACAACGCCCCGCAGTTCCCGTCTAATCAAACGACGCTGGACGCCCCGGAGTCGCTGGACATCGGTCAAGTACTCACCACCAGCGGGGCTATAGACCGAGACTCTAGCGTCAACAACACGGTCCAGAAGTACACGCTGGAAGGGGGCGACGGGGTGTTTGAGCTCCAGCAGATTCCCATACCCGGCTCCATGAACTCTGACCTCGGGATTGTTCTAAAACAGAAACTAGATCGCGAGACCATACCTTCATACAGGCTGAAGATCATTGCCGAAGATGGGGGATTCCCCAAGCTGTCCGGAACCGTCAGGATACTCATCAGAGTGATTGACGTCAACGACAACACGCCCACCTTCTCGCAGAACTTGTACAACGCCTCGGTGCCAGAAGATAGACCCGAGAGGTCAACGATTCTCAAAATTGAAGCCCAAGACCCGGACGAAGGTGAAAACGGCCGGATGACCTTCACATTCAGCCCCCTGACCTCCAGCAGAATCACCGAATATTTCGCCATCAACGAAGCCAACGGAGACATTTTTCTCGTCCGGCGCCTGGATTACGAGCGCGACAAACTGTTCCGGTTCTCCATGACCGTCAGCGACAACGGTTCCCCTCCCCGCTCCTCCCAGACCACCATCCAAATTTTCGTTGAAGACGTGAACGACAACGCGCCCCAGATTGAGATCACCCTCCCCACCGCCTACGTCAAGGAGTCCATCAACGTCGGCAACTACATCGCTCACGTCTCGCTCTCAGACCGCGACAGCAGCGAGAACTCGGTCATCACGTGCGCCGTACAGAACGATCATTTCATGCTGCAAAAGTTCCCAGAATCAGACTCCATCTACACGGTCATCTTGAAGAGCCATCTCGACTACGAGAAATCCCAGACCGAGTTTGTCAACATCACGTGTCACGACGGTGGTCAGCCTCCCCTCTACAACTCCTCGGGTTTTATGATCTACGTCCAGGATGTCAACGACAACGCCCCTGTGTTCACTCGCGGGACGTACAGGGCCGAGGTGGAGGAGGAGAACTACGTGGGTCAGTTCGTGACCCAAGTCCAAGCCGTCGACCCGGACGAAGGCGATAACGGAAACGTCTCGTACGGTCTGTTGGTCAACCCGGACAGCAAGTTCCAGATCAACCCGCTGTCCGGAGTCATTAAAGCTGTCATGACGTTAGACAGAGAAGAGACGCCGACGTATGAACTTGTGGTGGTGGCCAAAGACCGCGGCATCCCTCCCATCTCGTCTTCCGTCACCGTCACGGTAGTGCTCACAGACATCAACGACAACCCGCCCAGGTTCACCAAATCCATTTTCGACTTCCGGATTCAAGAAAACCTCCCCAAGAACACCATCGTCGACACGGTCTCCGCCAGCGACCCCGACACCGGCTCCGACAACCACATCCGCTTCCAGTTCACCATCAACTTTTCATACCGGGACACGTTCGCCATCGATCGCCTCACCGGCAACATCATCACCCTGAAATCACTGGACCGCGAAGAACGCGATTTCTACGCCTTTGACGTCATGGTCCTGGACGAGAGCCAGCCCACCTACAACGACGTGGCTAAAGTTTACATCACCGTCACCGACGACAACGACAACAAACCCGTCATCACCTACCCCGACGACTACAACAACACCTTCTACTTCGTGTACACCTACCCTGCCGGCACCGTCCTCGTCAACTTCCAATGTGAAGACCGAGACGCCGGCGAGAACGCCTCGGTTAGGTTCTCCATCATCAGAGGCAACGAGAAGAGCCTCTTTTTCCTCAATGCCCTCAACGGAGAACTCGTCCTCGCCAAACAGCTCAACATCTACGACGCCGGCAGCTACAGGCTCAGCGTCCTCGCTCGCGACAACGGCCTCAGCTACCTGGAATCCAAACGCGACATCAACATCATCATCACCATCGCCAACGGCACCTCCAGCTTCCTCCAAGACGACGTCACCGGCGCAAACATCGCCATCGTCATCGCTCTAGTCTGCATCACCGTCGTACTCGCTATGGCCGTCCTCATCACCATCTGCATCATCCGCCGCATCGACCGCGAGCGGAAGCAGCACAGCAGCGTCAAGGTGGACGACGACAACCTGTACAAACAGCAGACGATGCCGGACAACCTGATGCACACGCCCGGCAAGGACGGCTTCGAGAGTGAGATTGAAAAACTGAAGCGGAAAATTAAACGAGACATGAGCTTTGGCGTGGAAGATGATTCCAACACACTCGACGCCGCCGAGATCTCCAACAAATCTTCCACATTTTCAACCTTCAAAAACACATCAACCGCAGTGGAGCAGAAGAACACATCTGTAAGTAAATCTTGTCTTTGTTACCTTAGGTCATATATTTAACGAGAAACTTCTTTTTTTATGAAACTCCCAAAATTGAATTTACACTCTGTTAAATACTCGTTGTAAATATGTTTTGAAAAGTATGGTAAACAGATGAATACGTTTACCAATAAAGTGCGATGCGCTTATCATAATGCCGGCCTGTCCTTTTTAAACAAATTTAAAACTTAACTCATTTCGTCTAAACCACAGCTTCTTGTAGGTCCGTATGGCTTGTAAACCAGGCGAATCTGGTAGCCTACATTTGTTTTAAAGCTTGTCCAATATAAAGTTTATAAACAACCCTCGAGTTTCAATGAGCCTTAAATAAAAATTCAAGTAAGAACAAATAAGCACTGAATTAAACCGAAATAGACGTAAGCTAAATTTAGCACTGTCTGAATGCGACATCGGCTACCAGTACTGACTAAAAGAGACAGTGACTATCACCTAGGAAACCATAAAAAGGTCGCCTAGGGCAGAATGGAGAGCACCGAAAGGTAGATAATCCCCTGACTAGAACTCCCCAGCAAGAGAAGACAACCGTCTCACTCACATATCTCTACATATCGATCTTGACTCGGGGTAATCAAAGGTCCCTGGCCTTATCTCCCCGCCCCACCCCACGTGATAATATCCACCACCCTAGCTCACAGCAGAAGTCAAAGGGCTGCTACGTTAATAAAATCAACTTAATCCGAACTTAATCCAAACTTAATCCATTCGTTTAAAAGATCAAAGATCATTTTACTAGCCCCGAAACTTGTCTTGTTTTAAAAAAACAAATTTTGTTACAATATTTAAAAAATTAAAAAATGTTCCTTTTTAAATAGAAATTCCGGCTTTAACCTTTAAAATTTCTCCAGTACAACCTAAAGATAATACCTCGTTAAAACTACGGAAAGATGAAAGCGATACTTCGCCGGAAGAAAGAAAAAAAAAATCGAATATTAATAATCCTTGTTCTACTCCTCTTCTTCAACCCCCCCCCCTTCTCTTTAAACCCCTACCCACTCCACTTCACATAACCACCCCCTACCCACAGACACCCCGCCCCGTTGATTCTCTTTTCAATGTCAAACATTTGTAAGTCGACACTTTCAAAAAAAAAAAGTCACCGAAAAAAAGTCGGCCGGCCATTAACGGCAAGGAGCGACCGTCTGGTACTAGTGCCAGTGGACGGCACAAATGAACCCTCGCGAGTAGCAATACATCTCCCTCTCGTTAGTAGCCCGGGAGGTAATGATCTCATATCGATCTTGACCCTCATTCACACCCCCACTTCTCCCCCACCCCCCACCCCTGTCCTACCCATATAATTTGCGACATCTTTGAAGAGTGTGAGTACTGCATACAATGATGGCGGCTCATCCCGGGCGTGAGAAACGCGAGGGTGTGGACATGATGGTGATGGTGAGGTGGGGGAGGGGGTGGGGGGAGTATGACGTACAACATACCCGCCTGGTCATTACGGGAGTGGTAATTTTTTGATCCCCCCTACACGGGCGTGGGTAAATATTCACCGGGGCGTTGTCTGATCAAGGCTCCCATCTAATTATTGCTTGACCATCGGGTAGTTCTAGAATCTTCGGCGGTTACTGTAACAAGTCTACATTTCTAGAATGTTCATCACCAACAATCTTCTTAAAATACAAATATTCCCTCATGAAAATTCTAGAATAAAATGTTACATGTATGTTTTCTTTTTTTTAATGCATCAGTATGGGTGGGGCGGGCTTGTAGTACCCCGGGGGCTTGAATCCAGCGTGGACCCAAAGGCACAACTAAATTAATTAACACGAATTAAATAAAAATTCAACCAAAGAAATCAATCGAGACATGTAGGGGTCTGTTTATTTAGACCCCCCCCCAACCCCACTTTCTTTGTGCCCTGGGGTAATTTAACCCCTCCCTCCTCGTCGCGTTGTTTATTTTATTTCCTAATTTTAATAATTCAAACCCAGCTTATTTTAAAATGACGTCACCTCAGCTCATCATGATAAAATGACGTCACATCCGTTCATCTCGATGATAGCGCCATGAACGCCGATCTTTGATTACAACAGTTCCACCTTAAGTCCTTGTTTCCTGTTTTAACTGCCCCATTTTCATTGGCCCGTTACGCAAACATAAAAAAATATATTGCCGTGTTGCTATGTGACGCCAAGTCCAGCAACTAATTTATTCATACAAAAAAATGCAGTTTAGGAAATACGGAAATAAAACCTTACCCTGGGAAGCCGTATAAAAACGGTGCCGTTCGCTTTTTCAATGCCGAAATGCATTGCTGTCTTGATTCGGGACTTAGTCTCTTATAAAACCGGCAGCGGCATTTTAAAATCCGGCTATAAAAACCGGCCGAGGCTTCCATTTTCTGAGTTTTGGGAAATCCCGAAAAAATAAAAAATCGCTCGTATTATTTTATTATCAAACAGCAAATAAAAACATTGTCGTGCACCATTTCAACCATCCGCATCCAATTTTCTTTGTCCCACGATTCATCCCCCCCCCCCTAATCCCCCAACCCCACATCTCGTAACTGTAAGTCTTCCTGGATGAGCGAGCATTAGAACTAGAAATAGTTCCAATATCAACACTTCGTTTCTTTAGCTCCACGAATAAAAATAAAAAAACCTCCCCACACCCCAATTGCATATGGATTAATTGTAATTTGTCAGGACCTCGGCCACTGGACCCCTTAGATAACCCGACCAGCCACGTTTATAGACGCCTCCATCAACGTCTCCTCCTCCCCCCCCTCCCCCCCCCCCCCCATCACACCCCCACCCCCTCTATCATTGGTACCTCCGTTATTCCGTCCACTTCCAAGCCCACCCATCAATAAAAAGAATTTACGCCCGAACTTGAAATATCGAAATTTAAATTCTATTTCTGGGTATAAGATGAAAATGTCTGAATAGGAAATAGCTGTGTATGCTTGAAGCTGTCATTGAATGCTGAAACGTGCATGGATAGAAAAAATTGATTTGACAGGTTTGTTTTTTAAAAGAATTTTAAAATTTCGCTGTCGAATTCTAGATTTCCAAGTGCGTAAGTATATCTAGAGTAGTTTGTATCATCTGTTGTATTTGTATCATGATACAAAAACATCTGTTTTCAAAATGTACACTATCACTGGACATTGAAACACCATCATTGGACACTGAAACACCATCACTGGGCATTGAAACACCATCATTGGGCATTGAAACACCATCAATGGACATTGAAACACCATCACTGGGCATTGAAACACCATCACAACACCATCACTGGGCATTGTAACACCATCACTGGGCATTGAAACACCATCACTGGGCATTGAAACACCATCACTGGGCATTGTAACACCATCACTGGACATTGAAACACCATCATTGGACATTGAAACACCATCACTGGGCATTGAAACACCATCACTAGACATTGAAACACCATCACTGGGCATTGAAACACCATCACTGGACATTGAAACACCATCACAACACCATCACTGGACATTGAAACACCATCACAACACCATCACTGGACATTGAAACACCATCACTGGACATTGAAACACCATCACTGGACATTGAAACACCATCACAACACCATCACTGGGCATTGAAACACCATCACTGGACATTGAAACACCATCACAACACCATCACTGGACATTGAAACACCATCATTGGACATTGAAACACCATCACTGGTCATTGAAACACCTTCATTGGACATTGAAACACCATCATTGGACATTGAAACACCATCACTGGACATTGAAACACCATCACAACACCATCACTGGTCATTGAAACACCATCACTGGTCATTGAAACACCATCACTGGACGTTGAAACACCATCACTGGACATTGAAACACCATCACTGGACATTGAAACACCATCACTGGACATTGAAACACCATCACTGGACATTGAAACACCATCACTGGACACTGAAACACCCTAACTGGACATTGAAACACCATCACTGGACACTGAAACACCACAAACGAATATTTTCCAACAAACTTTTTTCTCCTTTGTAGTGTGTTGTTTTTGTAGAAATGAAACCCGTGCAAGAATCCCCTCCAAATAGCGAAAATTGAATCCGAAACGATTGTGTGTGGTTTTATTAGATTGATCCGCTCATTAAAGATGGGTTTAAATTGATGTGCAAATGAATGTGGACAGTAATAGGGAAGGGGAGGGAACAAACATTGATTCTAATGAGCAGGGGGAGGGGGTGTAAGTCAAATACAGCAGTTCAAATAGGTCGTGTCGATAGGTCATACAGTCAGATAGGTCATACAGTCAGATAGGTCATACAATCAGATAGGTCATACAGACAGATAGATCATACAGATAGGTCATACAGGTAGGTCATACAGACAGATAGGTCATACAGTCAGATAGGTCATACAGACAGATGGGTCATGCAAACATGTCTTAAAAGTAATTCAAATGTATCAATTTTAAAAAGTCAATTAAACTGGTCAATCATTTAGACAGGTCGTTTTTAGACTTGTGAATTTAAGCTATTCCTTTTTTTAGACGTGATTTATTTAGACTATCGTCCACACTGTTGAGAAAAAAAAAACCCCACCAAAACACCCACACAGTACTGGCTGGGATCTGCCACACGAAATGTCCCCACAGACAGCTGTCAGTTTCGTCATCCAATAATCACCTTCTTTAATGACCTCACACCTTAACACCAGACGACCTTTTTCCCACGACAAAACTTTACTTAGGTGACCTCAGACCTGGCACCAGCATCTTAAGAGTCCAGCGTCAGCCCACCTGTGTCGGTTACCTGCGTCACTCACCTGTGACCTGGGTCACTCACCTGTGACCTACGTCACTCATCTGTGACATGTCCCCAGATCCCCTACCTTTCACTAACCTGGTGTTACCTGGTGTTACCTTTGAAGACTTTAAAGAGCCGTTTATTTCGTCCATTAGATTTAATTCCTTTAACTATCACTGTGGTGCAGGTCTAGAGATCAAGTAAAAATCTCACATAGAGATGTCAAAAGTGAAAGTTACGCGCTAATACCGAGTGTACAAATATCGCGTCAATCTTTAAGGTAAAGATTAAACATCTAATCCCGAATCAACGTAGCTACACCTGCACGAGAAGGCCATCAGTACTTATCTAGGGTTCGAAACCTTGCCGTACACAACTCACCATCATTCCTCACATTAGCACGACCGTGCCCTTCATCAAAATTTATGAGATTAAATTACAAAGATTACCAGGCTACAACAAACCCATTATTAAAAAAGACTAATTATACTTTCACTTCTGTTTTAATAAAATCGCTAATTAGCGAATCCAAAGTTTCGATTTTTCTCATAGTTTTTATTTATATTTATTGTGATTTAAAAATCATATATAGATTAACAAATTTTGTGAAATTTTAAGAAATGTTCGTATTTTTGCATCGGATCCTGCAAATTTGTGCAAAATTTAATGAAATACGCGTATGTTTATGCGTTAAATAAATTTGATGTTGTGTGTACACGTGTGTACGAGTAGAATGTATTGTACACGTAAGATCGTGTACACACATAAGATTATCACGTGGGATGTAGTTGTGTACTCCGAGGATGCTGCGTACATCTTTTAACAGTACTCCGGTACAAGAAATCAACAATTGCACTATCGACGTGACAACGATATTAAATTATTAAATCCGAGTTTGAGAGATGTCCATTACCCACGAGAAAGCCGACTAATAGCTTTAAAAACCCCATTAAAAACTCGCGAGTCTACTTGCCAGCTACTCAACGGTTCCTCTAACTGTACGCATTGAACGGTTTATAGATGCCGGCCGTGACGCGACTTAGAGACTTGTCTAAATACCGCCATTAAAACATAAACACCGAAACGTGCGCACGTGGGGGGGGGGGGGGGGGTTGCATGTGCGCCCCAATTTGACTGACGTCACGCTACGTACACTTAGTTAACGATTGTTTTTCGTTCACCAACCCCTTGAGTTATAGTTTGTGGACACACCCCCCCCCCCCTCCACCGGCCCCTGTTTCCATACAATTGAATTGAACCACGTCACAAGTGGCTAATAAAAAAAAAATTGAAATAAAAAAAATTGCCAAGGCCTTCTCTTGTAATCATCTTTTCAGACCAGGATGGATAACCCGCGAGATCACTGGAATTATCTGCCCCTGTTGTTTTTGTTGATTGTCTCCCTCGTATTGTGACTGGAAATGATTTTTGTATTAGGGGGACTCAACTCCTCATCCGCAGTGGCAACACTTGAAAGGGGGGCGGGTGTGTGTGTGGGGGGGGGGAGGACGTGAACGCTAAGTGCTAAGCGTCCATCAGAGCTGAAATCTGGTTTCTGGGGCTAGCATTTAGTCGTCACATGTCGACAGATCCGTCCCCACCCCGTCCCCACCCCCGTCCCCACCCCCGTCCCCACCCCCCTCGTTCCTGCACAGCGAATGTTCCATGATGGTTGAATTGCAACTTTATTTCTTGTGTAAATATTTGACATCATTTTCCCCTACACCATACATTTGCTACATATACCTCATCTACCACGCATACCTCATCTACCACGCATACCTCATCTACCACGCATACCTCATCTACCACGCATACCTCATCTACCACGCATACCTCATCTACCAGGCATACCACACCTACCAGATATACCACATCTCCTACATACCTCATTTACCACGCCTACACCTACCACGCATACCACATCTATCACATTTACCACATATATCACAGTTCCAAATAACACATGTCACACGTTTTAGTAACACACTTTTACGTGATTAATTTTCTAAACGAAAGTTCTAAACATGATCTTTGTTTTACTTTTTTTTTCAAATTAAACATTTCTAAAATATCATACACTAAACATTAAACAATCTCATTAGTAGCAAGTCATTAAACTTTCACCATCTCCACCACCTGTAATTATTTAAAATTAAAAGTAATCTACCACCACATATCCACCACAGCTTTCTAATCCACTCCAATCACCAATCATTTTTCCCGTAGTTATTTTCAACTAAAAACCACCTAACTAAAAAAACCATCTACTTAAAAAAAAACCACCTAAATCAAAAGGAGACTGTTGGTCCACCTGAGCCGACCGGAAGTTCATTAAACCACCATTGATATTTGACGCCGAGTCCTCATTAATAAATCTCCCCTCCTAGAACAAAGATTACAGTATAACCTCCCTTTGTAGTTCTCCCGGCTAAGACCGTCTTGAAATTAACTTTTATCAAATATTGAAAACTCGTCGCCAGCTCCCGGAGAAATCTCTTTTGACAAGAAAAACTTAATTTTTATCTGGCAAGATGACATAAAAGTTCTAACTGCGGACAGTGTTTGTTTTGAAAGCGCGCATTATTTGTTCCGTAAGGAACTGGACTTAAAAGTGCAAGGAAAAAAATAATTTTGATCCGACTTTTGAGATTAGACATCAAGTGTTCCATGTACACGAAAACGGCTTAGATTATTTTCATACAAGATTTAATTTAATCCCCTGCTAACCGGAAGTGTTGTTGTCTGAAGACAGGACAGCGCCTGGACAGTGCACGGTCACGTGGCCGACGTTGTGCACCAAACGTCACAAATTTGTTGGACAACAAAAGACGCAACTCGCGGCCTTCAATTACTGGCAGGGGAACATAACTCTGGCCAAATATCTGACAAGACAGATAACTCCATCCACTTTAATTACTAGCATTAACCTCCCCCTTCCTCTTTTCTTTTCTCCCAAAAATCAATCTTCACAACACATCTACGTGTAATTTTTCAAATTATTACATTCTTTTGCGCAACACCCTGCTTGTATTTGTGTAGCCGACATTTTCACATTTTTAAAGAGAATCCTAGCTCTATATAGCTCTAAACAGCAGCCGTCGCCGATGTGCTTTTGTGTAGGCTACTTGTCTATAGAGCAATCTAAAATGTTTAATGCTATTGAAGCAAAGACAACATTTCAAATTCGAACACGTCTCACCACACATTCGTCTCACCACACCCTCGTCTCACCACACCCTCGTCTCACCACGCACTCGTGTCACCACGCACTCGTCTCACCACACACTCGTCTCACCACACACTCGTCTCACCACACACTCGTCTCACCACACACTCGTCTCACCACTTGTCTCATCACACCCTCGTCTCACCACTCGTCTCACCACACACTCGTCTCACCACACACTCGTCTCACCACTCGTCTCACCACACACACGTCTCACCACACACTTGTCTCACCACTCTTCTCACCACACACTTGTCTCACCACACACTCGTCTCACCACTCACCTACCCCATTAACCATTCCCTGACAGCCACTACCGGAGTCACGAGTCTCATCCCATTGGAGTCACATCCGTTTAACCGACTCTGACGAGAGTTTGACAGTAAATAGTCTCCCTTCGATCTGACAACTCCACCCATTTCACTAGACGTCATCAGCCCAAAATGGCGGGTCAAAAAATGGCGGCCTCAAATGTAAATAGTTGATTGACGTTACGTCACTGCCCGGGGGATGGGGTTGAATATTGCACGAGGCGCGTGTGAAGCGTGGAGGGGAGAGGTGGGTAGCTGTGGGGGGGGGGGGGGGGTCCATGTGGTGAGTCGTAGGTAGTGAGGTCATGTAAGTCGTGAGGTCATGTAAGTCAAGAGGTCATGTAATTTGTTAGGTCATTTAAATTGTTAGTTCATTTAAATTGTTAGGTCATTTAAATTGTTAGTTCATTTAAATTGTTAGGTCATTTAAATTGTTAGGTCATTTAAATTGTTAGGTCATTTAAATTGTTAGTTCATTTAAATTGTTAGGTCATTTAAATTGTTAGGTCATTTAAATTGTTAGGTCATTTAAATTGTTAGTTCATTTAAATTGTTAGGTCATTTAAATTGTTAGGTCATTTAAATTGTTAGGTCATTTAAATTGTTAGTTCATTTAAATTGTTAGGTCATTTAAATTGTTAGGTCATTTAAATTGTTAGGTCATTTAAATTGTTAGGTCATTTAAATTGTTAGGTCATTTAAATTGTTAGGTCATTTAAATTGTTAGGTCATTTAAATTGTTAGGTCATTTAAATTGTTAGTTCATTTAAATTGTTAGGTCATTTAAATTGTTAGGTCATTTAAATTGTTAGGTCATTTAAATTGTTAGTTCATTTAAATTGTTAGGTCATTTAAATTGTTAGGTCATTTAAATTGTTAGGTCATTTAAATTGTTAGGTCATTTAAATTGTTAGTTCATTTAAATTGTTAGGTCATTTAAATTGTTAGGTCATTTAAATTGTTAGGTCATTTAAATTGTCAGGTCATTTAAATTGTTAGGTCATTTAAATTGTTAGGTCATTTAAATTGTTAGTTCATTTAAATTGTTAGGTCATTTAAATTGTTAGGTCATTTAAATTGTTAGGTCATTTAAATTGTTAGGTCATTTAAATTGTTAGTTCATTTAAATTGTTAGTTCATTTAAATTGTTAGGTCATTTAAATTGTTAGGTCATTTAAATTGTTAGGTCATTTAAATTGTTAGTTCATTTAAATTGTTAGGTCATTTAAATTGTAGGTCATTTAAATTGTTAGGTCATTTAAATTGTTAGTTCATTTAAATTGTTAGGTCATTTAAATTGTTAGGTCATTTAAATTGTTAGGTCATTTAAATTGTTAGGTCATTTAAATTGTTAGGTCATTTAAATTGTTAGGTCATTTAAATTGTTAGGTCATTTAAATTGTTAGGTCATTTAAATTGTTAGTTCATTTAAATTGTTAGGTCATTTAAATTGTTAGTTCATTTAAATTGTTAGGTCATTTAAATTGTTAGGTCATTTAAATTGTTAGGTCATTTAAATTGTTAGGTCATTTAAATTGTTAGGTCATTTAAATTGTTAGGTCATTTAAATTGTTAGGTCATTTAAATTGTTAGGTCATTTAAATTGTTAGGTCATTTAAATTGTTAGGTCATTTAAATTGTTAGGTCATTTAAATTGTTAGTTCATTTAAATTGTTAGGTCATTTAAATTGTTAGGTCATTTAAATTGTTAGGTCATTTAAATTGTTAGGTCATTTAAATTGTTAGGTCATTTAAATTGTTAGGTCATTTAAATTGTTAGGTCATTTAAATTGTTAGGGGTGGGGATTGAATGTGGGAGGGAGACGAAATAGCCTTAAAATAAATCTACCAACCTCCTACCCCCCCCCCCCCTTCCACACACCCCCACCCACACACACACAACCCACCGCCCTATGTAATCAACCCAACCGGTACAAACACAGAAACGGGATAAAATTAATTAAACTCATTAAATATTCACTTTTGTGGTTCTCATCGACTTTCACCCTCCCAACCCCCACCCCATCCCAACCCCCAACCCCAACTAATCATCCCATCACCCGCCTCATGACTCCCGTCACCACCTCAAATAAAAAAATCCCCGCCCCACCCCCACCCCACTGGCCGAGCCCGGGGCCTGCCTACCTGACAAACTGAACCGTTTCTGATTATTAATTTATGCACAAATAATCTGTGACCGGAAGTCTGCGATTTCCGATTTTAATTGCAAAAACGTGGAGTGAGCAGAGAGAGCAGATGAGAGAATAATTCACCAGGGCAGGGGAGGGCAGCCAGGCGAAAAAAAGGGGCGGCTACTCTTTAAAAAATGTCATTCAAAAATGTCACGGTCTTATTTTTAGGTTTCTAATTCAAAAGAAGTCAAAAATAATATTTTAGCGCTTGCTTCTTGAAATCGATCACTCCTGCACGCCTTCCTTTAACACCCCCTCCCATCCCTCCCCCACCCTTCCCTCACCCTTCCCCCACACACTCACATCTATTGATATGGTTATAATTTTATTGCCAGGAGTAATAGAAAAAAGAATCCATTTTTCCTTACGACCGACTGCCAAGCTCACTAAAGTACTTTAGAAATTAATGGGAGACAATTCCTTTAGAAATAAATGAGAAACGACGTCGTTCGTCTATATATTCTTTTAGTGTTATTTGTTTGTTTGTTTTTCTTATTCAAAACACCTTTAGATCCTAACAATGGAGAGAAATTTAAAGAAAATAATCTCCTTAAAGTGTTTGTCGCGGTTTATAAACCAAATTATCTCCCCTGAGAGAGTCTTCGAGTTGTCCCCAGCTAATTTTTTTTATATAGATTATTTAATCATTCGGCTTAGCATTAGTTAGGCTTAGATCGATTTTCTTTGTTCTTACGTTACTTGGTTTGTTCGTGGGTAGGAGTTTTCAATTAGTGATGTCACATTACGTCTGCCACATACAGCCAGACGAGTTTATTGCTAGGTCTCTGGAGGTCCTTGTTAGAGTTTAATTGCTTTCTGCCGACACACACACACACATCGACACACTTACCCTCACAGATAGGCACACACAGACTCTTGAGTCATTTTTAAGGCATCTATAAACACATATATACACACATAAATGCACACACATAAATACAGAAATACTCACTGGCTCTCATATATATATATATATATATATATATATATATATATATATATATATATATATATATATATATATATATATATATATATGGGTACAAACACGCAAGTACATACATAAATGCAAACATGGCTCATAAAGGGGAAAACACAATTGGTTTACAGATATGCTTGCACACACATACGCGCACCAACAAAAACTAAAATACATACAATTGTTTAACAAAAAACTAAACACATACAATTGTTTAACAAAAAACTAAAACACATACAATTGTTTAACAAAAAACTAAACACATACAATTGTTTAACAAAAACTACAAACAAATCTCATCTTTTGACACGACGCTAGTTATTGTTCTCTCACAAGCCTAGTTTGTAGCTACGTTGATTGCTCAAGCAAGTCATTAGTTTTTAGTAATTAGCTGTCCATGTCGTTGTCCAAAATCAAGCAATATTTCAACCACAATTTTAAATTTATTTCATTCGACGCCTTTGTACCGTTGACAATTCATCTAAAAAAGTGTAAACAGCTAATCAATAATTCACAGCAGACAATTCAAATAAAACGTTTTCATCTTATCTAAGAACCGATAATTCACTTCAATAATTCACAGCAGACAATTCAAATAAAACGTTTTCAGCTAATCTAAGGACCGATAACTCACCCGAACAACGACAAGCGCGACTTAAAACAGCTTAACAAACAGTTTAGCTTTGAAACCTTTGATTCAAGCGTTAAACTTTTGTCAAGACCAAAAACAAATTCTTAGCGTCAAGTATTCAACAAAGACTTCTCAACATAATAAAACCTTTCTTCAAACATCTTTTTAAATCACGCCATCTCTTCATAAAAATGAATTAACTTTTTTTTCTTCGCTTATAAAATACAACGGTTTTCCTACTGTAATGTACATAATTGTAGACTAACTCTAAATTTTTGTTTAGAATTTCCAACAAAAGATGACCCTGTGTTGACTTAAGACATTCTATACAACATGCTTCCTCCTGTCTGGACACTTTAGAATAAATAGCTTCACGGATCACTACAAGCATCTTAAAATAAAAACCCCGCCTATTTTCTTTAAAGTAACAACTTAATTAAAAAAGTGACAAATAGTTTCAGACGAGAGGTTAGCAGGAGCTAGGCATCCCCTGGGGATATTATCGGAAATCAAAAACAAATTTTCCAGACCGGAGTTAAGTCCCTTACCAAGGGCAGATCAATCTTGTTAGATTTCACTGCACTAACTATGACAAATCCGGATTAAAAACAGCTGCATTTACGAAGACACGTTTTCTTTGTTGAAGTTCTCATATTTTCTGCACCGTGTTATTTATTATGAAATTTGAAAAATAAATAATTTAGGAATCCGAAACAATATTGTAAAATCAAAATCTATGTATAAAATGTATTCTTTTTTTAATTGATTACATTAACGCTTGTTTTTTTAATTCTTAGATTTTCAGACCCTAGGCTTTATTAAATTTTTTTGGGAATCAATTTTCAAATTTAAAATCAAATTGCTTCCTCCGTTTGTTTTTTTCTTCTTTTTTTTCCTTTCAACTCTCGTTAAATTTCTCATCAACACTACCCCCCCCCCCCGTCCCGCACACATCCACACACAGCCCCCCCCCCCCTGCACCCCCCCCCCCCTGCACCCCCCCCCCCCCCCCACCCAGCCATCATTCAAATGTTTCTTCCTTATTGCCTGTGCAAATATCCATTTCTCTCAAGACATGCGCTCATAGTCGCGCTTTGTTTTAAGGTCAAGCGAAGGGGGGTGTGAGGGACGGGGGCCGGGAACGGGAGTTGTCACTCAGTGAACAGCCTGGTCTTCACTTCTGCACCGTCCCGACCCCCACGTTTCAACGGCCCGACCCCCACGTTTCAACGTCCCGACCCCCACGTTTGACGTATGTCCGACGACTTTGTGGACAGCGCCGTGCTGTTTGACCAGTCGGCAAACGTGACTTAATTAGACCACTGGCCTCTGACCTCTCGACACTGTATCTATATTTAGACTGCCCGACCCCCCCCCCCCCCCCATACACACACCTAACTCGTGAACCATTTTCTCACACCAGTACCAGTACGACCTCTGACCCCCAACTTCCGAATGGGATTTAGTAATGGCACGCCGGGCAATGTGGCAACAATCAATACTTAGTTTTACAAGGGAGCCATTCACCCTTATATAGTACAGACTTCCCCGCCACATTATAGCTTAGGCCCCGATAACTAAGGTATTGCATAGTTCCCGAACCCTGTGGCATTGCATAGTTCCCGAACCCTGTGGCATTGCATAGTTCCCGAACCCTGTGGCATTGCATAGTTCCCGAACCCTGTGGCATTGCATAGTTCCCGAACCCTGTGGCATTGCATAGTTCCCGAACCCTGTGGCATTGCATAGTTCCCGAACCCTGTGGCATTGCATAGGTCCCGAACCCTGTGGCATTGCATAGGTCCCGAACCCTAGGGTGTTGTATAGGTCCCAGACATAGGTCCCAAACCCTGGGGGTGAATCTCCTGTCCTTGGGCTACTGCGTATATTCCACGATCCGTGAAATATCTTAAAACCCAGACCCTAAATGCTTAGCGTATGTCTCCAATCAGAGTATTGTACCCGACCATTGGGGTATTGTACCCGACCATTGGGATATTGTACCCAACCATTGGGGTATTGTACCCGGACATTTGGGGTATTGTACCCGACCATTGGGGTATTGTACCCGGACATTTTGGGTATTGTACCCGACCATTGGGGTATTGTACCCGGACATTTGGGGTATTGTACCCGGACATTTGGGGTATTGTACCCGGACATTTGGGGTATTGTACCCGACCATTGGGGTATTGTACCCGGACATTTGGGGTATTGTACCCGGACATTTGGGGTATTGTACCCGGACATTTGGGGTATTGTACCCGGACATTTGGGGCATTGTACCCGACCATTGGGGTATTGTACCCGAGCTAGAGTGTTTGTCCTACATCTCAACTTTAAAATCTACGGAATGAAAACATTTAACCAGCTGTCCCGTGTTACATTTTGAGGTTTTCGATCATGCCCATCCCCGTCCTACACCCCTCCCTTCGATACATCGCAATAAATCAAATGAACACCACGTAGATCGATTTTTTTTTTTCAAAATCTGCACTTTCAAATAACAAGCACTGGTCTTCATCCTTTCCTTATCACCCCCCCCCCCCCCCTACATTACATCAAACATCAGCACAGTAACGAGAGATATTACAACAGGACACGTCTATGAAAATATGAACAAGATAGTTTCTTTAAAATATGAACAAGATAGTTTCTTTAAAATATGAACAAGATAGTTTCTTTAAAATATGAACAGGACAGTTCTATGAAAATATGAACACGACAGTTCTATGAAAATATGAACACGACAGTTCTATGAAAATATAAACATGACAGTTCCCATGAAAATATGAACACGACAGTTCTATGAAAATATGAACACGACAGTTCTATGAAAATATAAACAGGACAGTTCCCATGAAAATATGAACAGGACAGTTCTATGAACATCTGGCCACCAAATATCCTACCGGAAGTGTCCCATCACCTAACCGAACCGGTACATGTGGGATCAGGTATTGATTGGTCGGTTGGCAGAACACGTGTCCTTATTTAAACAAGCCACGTCCTAGCATTGCTTGTTGATTTGCCACTAATTTGGCAGACGATTAGATAATCACCACCTTCAATCCCTACACAGCAGGGTTGGGGGAGGAGGGGGTTGCACAAAAATTACAACAGCAAATTAAAAAATTACGTGTATTGACTAATTTATACCGCAGGTAGAGAGAGGATGTGTTAGTTTATGTAAGGAGGGGAGTTAATTCTTAACGAACTTAATGAGAAAATGTTTTTTTATCTTTATCTTTTTAATAAACATATAATAAAATCTTTTATCTATTTATTAAAATAAGGGGCGGTAATAAGGACCTTAGAAGAATTATTAACCATGAACGTGAAAGCTTTGCGTTATATTAGGCTGATCAATAGAAAAAGTCCGTAAACCATTATTGATTTTATGCAACCACCGTCCGATCGATGAGCTAGCTGCTCGCCTCTCATGTTGAAGATGCCGGTTCAAATCCTGTGGGTAAACAAAGTTAATATGACGCCACTGCTCTTGTGATGATACAACAGGCTCAAGTATAACCGCGCCTTAAGGGTTAATGGATATTCACATTAAAAACACGTTAGTGTTCTGCTAGATCCTTTATATACTCACGTTACCAGTGGCTAGTTTCAGAGTGTACACGCTTGACCAGTGGCTAGTTACAAGAGTGTACACGCTTGACCAGTGGCTAGTTCTAGAGTGTATACACTTGACCAGTGGCTAGTTCTAGAGTGTATACACTTGACCAGTGGCTAGTTCTAGAGTGTATACACTTGATTGACCAGTGGCTAGTTCCAGAGTGTACACGCTTGATTGACCAGTGGCTAGTTCCAGAGTGTACACACTTGACCAATGGCTAGTTCCAGAGTGTATACACTTGACCAGTGGCTAGTTCCAGAGTGTACACACTTGACCAGTGGCTAGTTCCAGAGTGTACACACTTGACCAATGACTAGTTCCAGAGTGTATACGCTTGACCAGTGGCTAGACCAAAACCTACTGTTTAAAAAAAAAACGTGTATATCTTCCTGTACCCAAAAACAAAACTACTCAAGTAATTCAACTCTTTAATTCAGCATCACCAACACGGTACCAAACCCCAGCTCTAACGCTAATCTTAACTTAAACCCTAGCACGTCCTTCCCCCCAGACTCTTGGATTTAACATTTAAAGTACCATTTTCTTCTTGGCCGTCCGCCATTTTCTTCAGATCCCCTGCCCTTTTAACATCATGCCACCGGCTGTCGTGTTGAATTACCACTTGAAACACAAACTGGGAAAACTAATTAGCTCTAATAATCGATGATCTAATTATCGGAACGCTCTAAGGATCCATTTCCTAAGCTCCGATAGCTGACGCTTCTACTAAATGTCTGCGTCACATAAATGACGTTTTTACTAAACGTTTGCGTCAGGAAACTTTAAAAAACTAAAAATGACCAGTCTGGAGGAGATGATTGGTTTTCTAATCAAGCTGCCCCCCCCCCCTTTCTTCAATCAATCTCCCAAATTATTCGCTTTCCTATTCAGTCGAGGGACATACACACATACATACACACATACATACACACATACATATTTTAATTTTTGCACAGAAACTCGTTTTGTAAAATGCATCTTTATTTTTTTTTATAAATTTCTAATCAACTAAATACATCTTTTAAAAAAACAAAGTGAAACCACGATTCACCCACCCACCACCACACATACATACAGACAGACAAACAAACACACACCTCTTCTATTAGAAAAAAAATGATTTGATGCCCCGTCAAAGATACAGCGAGCAATATTTTTGTTGACCCGCCGCACAACCCCCCCCCCCCCCCCAGTATCAACAGCACTCCCCCTTCCACAATAACCCTCCCCGTCCTCTTCCATGTCTCCCCCACCCCCAACCCCATGAAAGAGACCCTATCTCTCCCAGGATATTTGGGTTATGTCATGAAAAAATGCGGAGGAAAAAACCTTGTTTAAATCAAATCTCCTTGCCCCGACCTGAAATAGTTTTAAAAAACATTTCTATTTGTGTAACATTTTCTTAAAGTATAAACCAATGAGAATCAATGAAAGAAAAATAATTTGTGTAAGCGTTATGTGTAGATTATAAGATAATCAAATGGGACATGGTTATACATAATAGTAGATTTATTTAAACATTCGCAATGGAATTGTCATTTCTAATTTTGTAATATACCTTAGTAAATTATGATAAAAATATTCTATAGGATTACTGAATCACACGAAGTACACAACGACAACGACGTACAAAGCTTAAGACAGCGACTTACATAATTCTAGACAACGACATACATAATTCTAGACAACGACGTACACAAGACAACGACGTACACAAGACAACGACGTACATAATTCTAGACAACGACGTACACAATTCTAGACAACGACATACACAACTTCAGACAACAACGTACACAAGACAACGACGTACACAAGACAACGACGTACACAAGACAACTACGTTTACAAGACAACTACGTTTACAAGACAAAAACGTCCACAACGACGTACACAATTCTAGACACAACGTCCACAACGACGCACACGATAACGTCCACAACGACGCACACAAGACAACAACGTCCACAACGACGCACACAACTCTCGACCAATCCCCTCCCCACCAGCCCACCACAGAACCGTTACCAGCACGTAAAGCCGTGTGTGTAACCAGGGGTCATTTAGTCCATCCTCTGTAAATATTTGACCAAAGAATTCAAAAGTCAGCTCGCCTTTGACCCACGCCGTGTTGCCTGTTGATACACAACCTGGGTCTTTTCCCAGCCATTTAGGGGGTCATTCATGGGGGTCTTATCTGAGCCAGTTGTAACAACCCCTTCCCTCACTCCTAGCCACACAACCCCCCCCCCCACCACCACTACCCACAAACACCAGTTGTTGAGTTAGTTCTTCTCCCATTATCCTGAACCAACCGGAACTATTTGATGAAAGCTGACCGAAATCAATTTTTAAACACTGTTTATTGTCATAGGCTTGGGGGGCCGTTTTGGGGGAGACTTTAGTCGTCCTTTGGTTGGGCTGGGGGGGGGGGGGAGCTTAAGTCGGAAATGACAAAAATGGGAACAATTTACTAGGGGGAGATAACTGGAAAGTGTTTCTCTTTGGATGAGTTCTCTTTCATGTGGTTGAGGGGGAGGGGGGGGGGAATGGCGAGAGAAGGCACACACGTGACGTCACATCCGGTGGAGTGTTTGACTTCTCATCAAGGCTGATCTACATTTATATAAAACCGCCTTCAGGGGACTTAACTCTCCTTGCTGCTCGCCCCTGATTACTTCCGGTGTGAAGCTCCTTAATTTAGAGCCTGCAGATTCACGTGGATGGCCTAGATTTTTTTTATTCTCAACTCGTTTTTTTAGCTCTGTGAGATAAACCTGTGTTTAGGTTCGGTGAGCTTTGCTTTAGCTCAGTGAGCTAAACCTATTCTTGCTTAGCCTTCTGATGATGGTAGAAGAGTCACATAAAAACATACCCAATTAATTAAAGACCCAATTAATCCAAGTGCCCCATAAATATTTACTGCAATGGGAACCTAATGGTTCTAGTATGATAGTCTGTAGGGAAACATACATTTTTTGGCTTAGCTTCAAAGTATGAAAATATGAAAATGAAATAACTGTTGGCTTAGATGTAGAATAAGGATTTTTGTTAAGGTTAGTGTTTTAACTTTTGGACTGAAAACATGTACATCATTTTATAAAATGTGTACAAGTGTGCGTTCTAATTAACCTTCATATGCCAACGTGTCAAGCCAAGCTTCCAATATGCTACTGCACGCTTCCAATATGCTAATGCCAATATGCTATTTCAAGCTTCCAATACGCTAACGTGTTAAGCTTCCAATATGCTACTGCAAGCTTCCAATAAGCTAACGTGCTAAGCTTCCAATATTCTAAAGCGCTAAGCTTCCAATATGCTAGCAAGCTAAGCTTCCAATATGCTAACGCGATAAGCTTCCAATATGCTAACAAATATCTATTTGTTCCTCCCCAGTCACCACAAGCTTCCAATATGCTATTTTGTCAAGCTTCCGATAAGCTAATGAAAGCTTCCAATATGCTAACGCGCTAAGCTTCCAATATGCTGATGAAAGCTTCCAATATGCTAATGAAAGCTTCCAATATGCTAACAAATATCTGTTTGTTCCTCCCCAGTCACCACAAGCCCACTCCTCCGTCCTCCACAACACCCTCTCACCCACGGAGGGCAATGTCAAGAGGGTCCATTACATGGACAAGGGTCTGGACATTGACAGAATGACCACGACCTCCCCACCCCCACGGAGCCAGGCGCTGGGCTATCACTCAGTCAGGGGTGGACACTGGTCAGCTGGACGTGGGGTAAGCTATCTCTTTAATGCTGCCTCACCCTCCACCCTGTTCTGACTCCACTGTCTAACACTGGGTGCTGTGACTCTTTATGAGACTCCTCTCTCTTATATCACATGTCAGCTGTTAAACGCTTTGAAGTCAGTGTTTCTTTCATGCATCTCTCTGCACCCCGCCCCAATATTTTTTTTAATAGAACATACATACTTTAATAAGTTTGAACCAACCCCTTAAATTTTGAAGTGACACCCCTCCCCTCCCTCCCCCCCCCCCGGAGAAAAATGCCTGAAAGAAACCATGATATGACGATAATATGATACTACCATTAACATATGTAACACCATGCTTGGCTAAACTACCAGGTTAAAACTGGTCTTGTTTGTATCAAATATAACGTGCAATGTTTGAAACTAACTTACACAACTTCCCCACGGTATTTATTTATCTCTTGTGTGATTGATAAAACTTTGAGTATTTATTTTCATAACTTTTTACTTTAACCCTATTTATCTAAACACGACAGTAGGCCCTATTCCCAAAACTCCACACACATAAGACAGTATTCCTCGTAACACACTAAAAAATAAAAATATCTAAAACTCTACCTTGTATTCCTACGCATTCTTCACTAGCATTCTTAGGCTCATAAAGTTCACATTTCTCTTTTCAAAAAAAAAAAAAATTCTATAAAAAGTTCTATAGCAAGTTCTATAAAAAGTTCTATAGCAAGTTCTATAAAAAGTCCTATAGCAAGTTCTATAAAAAGTCCTATAGCAAGTTCTATAAAAAGTTGTATAGCAAGTTCTATAAAAAGTTCTATAGCAAGTTCTAGAAAAAAGTCCTGAAAATAAAAGCCGGAAAACCTCTTTCAGCTTCCGGCACGTCATGATAAAAGTCCATTACAGGCAGTTATCTGGTCGAGCAGCGACCACTGTAATAAAGTACAATATGCCCAGCACTGGCCGCGGTCTTTATTAAAAGCAACCAATCGATCAGATCCACATAGGGGCAGGCGATAAGACAGTCGTGTGTCTGGACCAAGTCTTAAGACACACAACTGTACCCACATCCATCTCATGTCTTAAGACACACAATCATACCCACACCCTTCTCATCTTAAGACAGCCCACACCCATCTTAAGACAGCCCATAGCCATCTTAAGACAGCCCACACCCATCTTAAGACAACTCACACCCATCTTAAGACAGCCCACAGCCATCTTAAGACAGCCCACACCCATCACCATACGTGTGCATGCTAGAATTAACCTTTCATTACCATCAAAATCAACTGCTTTAAATATTGCTTCTTGCTATTGTTTCAGGGCAGTCAGTTTTAATATCGATGTTTGCTTTCATTATTTGCTTTGTGCAGTAACTATATGGCTATGTATGGCTGTTTTTTTACCTCTAAACATTCAATTATTTATTTTCCTTATAACAATGTCTGTAGCATCCAATATTTTAGACTACCACGGTGTTCATTAATTAAAAAGTAACCCAAAACTAACTGACCCAGATAACGGTATTGATTTCAACACAAAAGTGCGAACATTAAATGATATTCTAACAGGAAATTGTAAACAGAATGAAACATTTTTGACTGCTTGTAAAATCCTTCCTATCCATCACATATTGTAAACAGAACTTTTGTGAAATCTTGCTCTAGGCCTATCAATCATACAAGACTTTTTTTATAAATTCTCATTTGTTACAAGTCTCACGATATCTTAGCGATATCTTAGCGTTGTATTTGAAAGCAGTTTAAAGTTGTTTTTTGTGTATTTTAAAACACGCGGTACTTTAAGAATAACTCTTCAAAATATGAATCAAAGGTCCTTAAGCAATTTAACACGGAATTATATTTTAATTATTTAATAATCTGTCAGAATAATAAAGCAGAACTTTTTAGAAAATTTAAAATTTTAATATTCAGAATTTTTTAAGGCAAAAGCAGGCAGGATTTTATTTTATAACTTACATTTTATAGAATTCAAAACAACTGCAACAATGAGATTATTATTCAAACATTTTATTTTTTAATTCCAAGGTTTTATACTTTGTAATTTCAAAGTGTCGAATCAAAATTAAATTAAATTAAATTAAAACGAAGTCTCAGTTTGACATAAATGTAAAATAATTCCTGGAAGAATTCTATATGGAACTGTTTAGTCTTCAGCAAAGATGAACCAGTAACTTGATTAGATTTTTTAAAGTCAGGCCCCAGTGTGTGATTTGAATGACCTTGACCCTCTGTCTCCAGCAGTCGCCCCGGAGTTCGGTCATCAAGTTGTCCGTGGAGGATTCGTCCAGCCACTCCTCGGGCTCCACCAGCGACAGTGGGCGCGGGGGCTCCAGCGAGGAAGGTGAAGGTCACGGCCCGGCCCACGCCGTCGTCGTGGCGATCGGAGACAATGGTGAGTACTGACTGACATAACAACGGACACTTCTCTACGAGAAAAAAAAAATATTCTCAAACTTGTTCCCGCTTTTGGAATGATCATTGTTGCATTTTGATTCGGTGTTTGTCAACCTTTTTTTTATACCTACATTGTGTACCCCAGTCTTCTAACCTCCTGTTTAAAATATTTTTTTACAAATTAAAATCTCATACACAACATTGCTAGAGACAATCAATGCACATTACCTATTCAAAGCTGTCTAACCAAGTGCTCTTCAATCGTCTACAGATCCCCCCATTCACCAGCAACTTAACCCTTTATGCTTATGTTAAAGTGATGTTAATATTTATAACCGCATTTCAAAGTAGGGAAGATTTACCGGCCTTTGTTTAACCCTCTGTGGACCAAGCGGTTTTATGACCGAGATCGGAGTATCAGTCATCTCCCTTTTCACCTTCTATTTCATTTGTATTTGACTTCACTTCCTGCTATACGCACTAGCTTTGGTTGACATTTCTTCATACACATTTTATTTTCATTTTTCACTTTTTTTTTTTTTTTTTTTTTTTTTTTTTTTTTTGTGGCGATTGCATAAAAATAACAAAATTCTCAAAAAAAAAAAATTAATTTTAAAGCATAGACTCTACGAACTACGTTGCATTTTTAAACTTCCGCGCCATTTGTATTAACGTAAAAGAAAATAAGTTCGAGAACTAACACCTGAATAAAGAAATAAATAAATTACCCCAAAAAATATTCTTCCCGCTTCAACCTTATCTCCCTTTATCTCAACTGTCCTCGATTCTCTCCCCTTACGATCATATCTATTCTAAAAAGAAAGCTCAACTCTAATACCGCAAATGAAGACGCCCGTTCTCTCCAATCCACTCTCTATCTACCTCTAATAACAGCAATCGGCCAGCCTCGTTCTGATGATGCTGCGTCATCTGACGCTGTAAGACGCATCTGACGCTGTAAGACGCATCTGATCTCCGTCTGTCCCATCCGTCAATCAAACCCCCACTTTGAGCCGGCAGAAATTGCAGCCTAAAAACAATATCGGAAATGGCCAGAACGTGGTCAAAATTCATTAGTAGACCGGAAGCCGGTTGCGAGTTTCAGTACGCCATTTTTTTCCTTTCTCTCACAATGGACCTGACTAGAAAATCGTGGAACAATTTAAAAGGCTTTCTTTTTTAATGGAGTCGCAGGGAGAAAGACAATAATTGTTTTCTTCCGGGAAGGTCTTTAGCTGTAAATAAATTTCGCATTAATTCCCGACATTGAAATCTTAAAAGTACGCAGGTTTTTGTTTTAAAAATAAAGATTTGTGGCGCAAGTTACATTGGCAAAATTAGAATTTTCAAAGTTTAAAAAATATTTCTAACTGTATCTTTTCAGATGTGGTTAACCAAGTATTTATCTAATATATAAAGCTCAGTTCTGTATGTAACGCATATGTTTGTCGTTGGTCTTGGATGAATTTAAGTGTTAGAAAATTATCGTGCGCATTTGTCTAAATTTATGAGCTAAAAAATTACTATTGAAAGTGTTGGGAAATAATTTTCATTTTTCAAATTACAGTAATAATTGTCGGCATGTTCATTAAACACAAGTTTTAAAAAAATATCATCTTTTACAAAAATTCTAATTATGTCTTTATTTAGTCCTATAGCACTTACTTCCCTTTGATAAATTAGGAAAACAAAATTACTTCCCTTTATAAAACCATTGCATTTTGTGGAAAATAATTTACTTTTTAATTACTTTGTTTTGGTGTTGGGAAAAAAAAATAATTACATAATTAGCGGGGATTGATCAAGTGCAAATGTTGTAGGTATTTTACGGATAAGCTTGGAGTATTAAAATTGTTCATTAAATTGAAACAGGCGCGTTCGTTTAAGTGAGTGCAAAAGACTATGAATAAGTTGGGGTACTATAGTCGTTCATTAAGCTAAAACAGGTGATTCCGCCCCGGGCGTTTATGTTCGCGTTTGTGTTTTCTTTGTGTTTAGGTGGGTTTGCGTTAGTGGTTGCGTTTTGATTTGGTTCGTTTTTGTTCTTTCTTTTTTCGTTTTTGTTTGTGTTTTTTTGTTTGGGTTTGTATTTGTGTTTTTGGTTGGTTTTGCGTTTGGATTTGGTTTGTTTTCGTTTGCTTTTTCGTTGTTTTTTTTTTTTTTTTGTTGGTATTGGTGTTTGTGGTTGGGTTTGTTGTTAGGTTTTTGTTTTCGTTTGTATTTGTAATTGTGTTAGCGTTATGTTTGCGTTTTGTTGTTTTGGTTGGTTGTGGTTTGGGTGGGCAATGCCGGGTTTATGATGATTACTAAACACAAAGGTAATGGTCTTTAACAGAAAGGTTTTTCACAGAAGCCAGAGCAGGGCCTGGCCGGGACGGCTAGTTCCATATAAATTTACTTCGATAAATGTACCGTAGTTTTCCCTTAAAAAAAATTGCTGCGAACTTTTGTTGTAATGGACTAGTTGGTGTCGTCAAATGTCTTACATTTAGTGCCGGCCAACATCTGCCGGCAAGTTAATGCCGGCCAACTTCTGCCGGCAAGTTAATGCCGGCCAACTTCTACCGGCAAGTTAATGCCGGCCAACTTCTACCGGCAAGTTAATGCCGGCCAACTTGTGCCGGAAGTTAATGCCGTATTTGCTACTTCCGGCTAGTTTCAGTTGGCTTACAAACCCCGACGTGTTAAAGTCGGCCATTTTCTGGCTTTTTGCTGGTGTAACTGCCGGTTTAATGCTGCCGGCTCTTAAATGCCGGTTTAGTACTGCCGGCTTGTTAACACCGTTTTGCTAGTTCCGGTTAGCTAGCGTCAATGTTCTTTGTCCGGCCGATCTAGTGCCGGCTAGTTATTGCCGGTTTCCGGGTGCCTATTACTGTAGAAAATGATGATAGGAAATAGAAATAAATATTTGAGTACCCCCCACCCCCACCACCATTACCATCCCCGCCCCCATACCCACCCCCACCCTTACGTGCCTCACCCCACGACATGTACTGCCGAATTTCATTATTAATTAATTTTATAATTCTCCCAACATCACATGGTCGGTGGGGGTGGGGGGTGGTACTGTAGAGATCACGTGGTACACGACTGCCCGTTGGTATCACGTGACTACCGTTGACTAATCTTTTGTCCCTTGTTAAGATGCAGACTCAATTTAATTGGCACTCGCGGGCAGGGACGGACAACTCGCGGGCAGGGCCGGACAACTCGCAGACCCAGAAAGACAATTGATCTTGTGACAAAAGGCGGCACCAGCGCAATATCCGGCTCCCCGTCACCTTGTACCCCCCACCCCCCCCTCCCCTCCCTGTCACCCCCCTACTGTCCATCCCAACACACCCTATCCCCTCTTAAGCCCATGCTTCCTAACCCCCTTCCAGAATAAACTTGTGGTTCTGGACTAAGTCCCCTGCTAATCCCCCCACCCCGCCCACCCCTTCCATCACCACCACCCTTATCATTCTTCATTACTTGTATCACTCCGCCGGAGAAAAAAAATTCCCGGAGTTTTCTCTCCAGAGCCGCAACATCTTTCCCGATATCTCGATTACAGTCTCTCTTTATTAACCCCCTCACCATTACACATCTCTACTCCTCCATAATCTAAAACACTACCTCAGCATACATAAACTCTCCAAAACCCAACACACACTATCTCGCCTCCAGCTAACTCATACATAAACTTTGTAGTTCGTACAAATTATTCTAACCAAATTGCCAATGTTTCGCTGTGTCCACGGATGTTTCTAGAATGCTCAGCCTAACTTTCTTCCAGTAAATTTCCTATCGTAAATATAAATAATAGGCTTATTCGTTGCTACACTTTAATTACTAATTTGTTTTGTTTCGCTATTTATTCATATTTGTTTCTTGTCGTTACAGTTTTTATTTTCACTCTAAATCTGAACAAGCTCTCATGAATGAAAATAGTTTTATTTTTTTCACGCGTTATATCTCTTGTATTTTTAAACTAACTTCCTGCACAAATTATATTATCATATTGGCTGTTAATTACCCCCCCCCCCCCACTCCCCACACATATTATATAATCGCACTTGAAAGTACTTGAGATTAAAACATTTTATCCTTAACTTTAAAATATTTTATCCTTAACTTTAAAATATTTTATCCTCAACTTTGAAATAAGCCAAAGATCTCTTAAAACTCCTTCCAAAAATCACAAAAGCCCAACCCGCCCTTTGCCTTGACATGCACAGTGTCCTCAATCACAACTTCCGGTTCCTCCCTGCCGGTGGCTCGCTGTCTCCCATCTCACACATTAACACCACCCCCCACCCCCTTTCCCCGTCCCCCTTAAATCTTCCCCCCGGACACAAGCAAGCCATAAATGTGACCTTTTAATATTTCTTCAAGTGGATTCTCATTTAAAAGGCTTTAACCTAGGCAAACAATCGACCCGCGCCCAATTCTGCTCCAATTATTTAGATCAATAACACATCTTTTCAATTTGATATCGATTTTTTTTCACCCTGAAAGATACTTCATCTTACTCGGACATTAAAATATTTCAAATTTTCATTTCAAAATTTAAAAAAAAAGTATTTAATATTTTAAATATTTCTTAAGATATTCAAAGAATAAATTAACTTTGTTGACCTGGGACTGTTAAAAAATCGGTAATTAACGCGTCTCATTAATCATTCCATGGATTGAATTTTAACCAAATTAATCTTTAAATCTCACTCGGATATCTTGAGCCGAGTGCGGACCCCAAAAAAAAATGCTGGGACAAAAATAAAAATAAAAGATACATTTTGAAATCTCTATAGAATTCCCAAAAAAACACATCTTCTGTGGAGAAACTGAGATTCTCCTTTAGATACAATTAGCTTGATCGTGATATCTGTACCAGAAACAGAGACCCACGCCACTGAACGACCCGGTATCCATATTTCTGTGTTCACGTATTTCCAAAGTCTTTGGTCTCGTATCTAAATTAAAAATCACATGACCCTCCCCTACCCCCAACTTTCTTCCATCAACCTAGATCTAGAGATGTCTCCAAGAAAAAAAAATCGGGATCTCATTCCGGGACTTCCTGGTACCATCCTCCTAGGTCCACACACACACACACACACACACAAACACACACACGAGTTGCATCGCATTAATACTCGGACCCCCACAATACACTGACCGCTATCCGCTGACTTTTGACCGCATCCCCGCACTTCCGACCGCACTCTCACACACTCAACATCCGATGCGTGACGCGGCCATTAATTAAATTCTATCCTCACTGGATAATATCCATAAGGGTGGTATTGGATCACACACCCCCCCACACACACAATGTCTTTTCTAATAACTCCATCTTGTCCTCCCGCAATCAGACTTCCCCTGATCTTTTCTTAAAGGATGAGTTCATCACCTCTCGCTTAACCCCTCCCCCCTCCCATCTGTGTAACCTCATCCAACCCAACCTCTCTCCTTTAATTTTATCGTTTACTTTTTCCTTCCATTAATCTCATAACCACTCGCCTTCCATATCTCGCTTTATTATTCCACATCTCGCCAACACTTCCAGTAAAATCATCTCTCCCTTATGGAACTTCGCTCTATAAAAAAACAAAGCCTCCATTTTACACAAATGTTGCCGCATTTTTACCACACTTAATTCATCAAATGAAATCCCCCACCCCCCCCTACCCTCCCCCGTCTGCAAACACCCCCCAAAGCTCCAACCACTTAACCTCAACTCGCTAACTTAAACCCCGAACCCCATTGGTGTAAACCCTGTAAAACCCCGGTCCGTGACTTGCCTCCGTACTCTCATACTCGATGTTCACTCTAACTTAACGCAAATCCCACCAACTTCCACAAACAAGGTGGTTTTTGCATCTACAGTAGTCACTAATCATTCATAGAACAGTTGTGTTGCTTGCATGAATTGCTTATTCAAATGAACTTAACTCTAGACCAACTGTAAAAACTGCAATACAGAAATAACATTTTTCTTAGAAAAATCATGTACGTTCTGAATATTTTCTTAGGGTTAAAGTATTAGTCTTTTAATTTACATAGGAGAAAACACGGGGTATAAATCAATTCTGTAATGTCGTCTCCCAATAAATCAACTATCATACTCATAGTAAACCTACAACTGTCTTGATGCTTAGTTTAAGATTATCCTAGGTTAATGTAAACCTACAACTTTCTTGAAGATTAGTTTAGAAATATCCTAGGTCAATGCTCAAAGCATCAGACCGTCCTCCCCCCCCCCCCCCCCACGCCATCAACGCTAACCATCTTAACACAATCCTCTGCTATATTCATCTTTCAATCAAATAAAAAAAAACATCTTTATTATCTTAATTACATAATTATCTCCTGCACCTTTCATTAACCTTAAAATAATTATTTCCTCTATCTTACCCCGTCCTCACCCCTCCCCCATCGCCCCCCTATCATACCCATCTCTTTAAATATTTAGACTTCGTTATGAAAATTTCCCAAAGAAAACTCCTCTTGTAATTGGCGGGGATCAAATGTTGACAAACACAACTGCGTGAAACATTGGGGAGATGAACTCCTCTAAAGACCTAATGCAGATGACCTTAGCCGCCTTGATCTTGCTTTTGTTTCCTTGATTTTTGCCCGTCCCCCCTCTCCCCCTCCCCCGTATTATCCTCCATCTCGCATTTCCTTGTATAACTCAATCCAACACTACAAGTGCATCTTGCATTGCCCGCCCCGCGTCCTTCTCTATCTCCTCCCCATCGTCTTAATTAAACTTTAATCCATCCACCCCCACCCCTTAAGTAAACTTCCATCCCCCCCCTCCCCCACCATCTCAACGCCCAATTTAATCTGCTTAATTACGTAACATCACATCCGGTTTCGTTTCCATTTCTTTAACGGTTTTCAAACTCTTGACAAGGGAATCAACTCGCCCTCATTCCGTCTCAACGTCACCCCCCCCCCCCTTTCTAATACTCCCATTGGTGCAAGGGATGCTACTCCTGTGCTCGGCCTCCATGTTTGCCTCCCCTTGTCGGATAACTCTCAAGCTCTGAGCTAAAGATTTCAAGAAAAACCCAACAAACATTTGCATACATTTTTTTTATCATTAGCATGAAGACAAGTTGATATTCAGCGAAAGAGCCCCCCCCCCCATAGAGCCCCCCCCCCCCCATAGAGCCCCCCCCCCATAGAGCCCCCCCCCCCCCCCCCCCCAGAAACAATACGGCCCTAATGCAGAGCAGCGAGATCAAGCACTCTGTATTCTCCCAATCTATTTTTATCTCCCCCAGTAACAAAACGTCAGTCAAAAAGTCAGGGATTCGTCGGAAAAACTGACGAAATTTTGTCAAAACTTGACCAGCGTTTTATTTTAACCGAAACAAAACAGTACATGGCGTGACATTTTATAATTGCTGCCATCTTGCTACGATTTATTCCTGTATAATTAAACTTAAATGTCATTTTATATTTGTTATTTTTGAAACTATATTTGATAGCAAACATAAAACTGGTTGCTACTAAAAAAAAGTGTCTAATAACATTTTATTTTTAACTCTCGAGCTTCTGATTATTGTCAACATCAACTTGACTAATTCCTACAAACAAAATACACAACCACAGCAACCACTTTCAACAACAAATACCCAGCCACAACGACACACAAACACAACATAGATCAACAACCCAGCCTGAAAAGCACAACCATTTAATGTAAAACAAAATATAAAAACCAAGTTCATATGAACGTAAAAAATAATGTATTTAGCCTTTCTCTGAAAAACACATTAAGCTTTCCTCCGAAAAACAAATTTAGCTAAATCGTTTGTAAGCTTCTGTGTGTGCATTTATAAGATTTATTATTTTTTGTTTTCTGGCTATTATTTTTGTATTGGCACCATTTTTGTTCCATTTATATGTCCCTCCACCACCATAACATGTTATGTTGATGTTGCATGCAACTCGTTAGTGTCAATATTTACACCGCTGTTGACTTATCTTTCTTTGTTGGTTTTGTTTTTGCTCTTTTTATTTAAGCTTTGTATTATTACAAATTTTATCATGTTATTGCTATCTAACAACCAATTTTTAAATTAAACACGAAATAATTTCAAATTTTAATTTGTCCAAAATTGATTTTGAAAAAGCTGATTTTTACCTTTAAGAAATCAAACTAAATCTGATTTTACGTTAAAAACCTAACAAAATTGTAAGTTAAAAACCTAACAAAATTTTAAGTTAAAACCTAACAAAATTTGATTAAACATTAAAGAATGTAACCCCACCTAACTTGTTTGAATTGTGTAATGACGTGACGCTTGTGTGGATTCTTTCAGCCGTGAGTCGCTCCTCCTATGTGTAAGGCCGCTGGTTTGGGGGTAAGTGCTGCTCACGTCTGCTTGTTCGTCTGCTCTGCTAGTAGTTGTCTGTAGACTAGAACATAGATGTGTGTGTACAATTGGAGATCAACCTGTTGTTTTACGTCACTACTGCTAACCAATTATTTCTTAACTACTTTAATATTAACTTTTAAATTAAAACTAATTGCGTTTTATACTAAAACTGATTAATTACAAGCAATTTTTAAAAACTATTTGTTTACTTCCCTACCCCTTACCCCTTCCTTTAATGCATCCCTCTCCTCCCCAAATGTGTATCGATATTGTGCTCCAATCAGTGTACGATCAGCTCTTTTACTTTCGCTAGCTAGATTTTTTTTATTTGTTTTTGCTCAGCATACCAATAGCCTCGTTCTAGCATCGCGTGACCTACTTTTTTCATGTTTTCCTTTTGGCAATGAGTCATCGTCATCATCATCACAATGACCATCATGCTACCCCCCCCCCCTCCCACCCCCACCTATCAACTTGGTCCAACATTCAACATTCTATCAGATCACGTGATCCGGCATCCAGCATGGCACGGTGCGTTTGTCTACTGACCAGTTGACCTTTAGACAATGTCTGGCACTAACCTAGAGTCTAATGGAATATTCTGTGACCGACACTAATTTGGTGTGCTACGTCAAAACACTATTGGATACACATCATCCATATTGTATATCCACAACACATCATCCATATTTTATATCCACAACACAATACACATCCATGTTTCATATCCACAACACATAATCCATATTTTATATCCACAACTCATCATCCATATTGTATATTCACAACTCATCATCCATATTTTATAGCTACAACACAACACCCATATTTCATATCCACAATACACATCATCATATCCTCTTCACAGACTTGTCCAGTATTTATTTACTTGATATAGACCATCAACTTTTAAACTACATCACACTTACCTTTACACAACACTATATAAGCAATAAAAACTGGTTATATTTTTTTTTGGGGTCCAAAAAATGTTTTTTAACAACTTAAAATGTTGCTTTCACCAAAAACCTATTGGGTATTTTTTTATAGTTTTTTTTTCTCTAAAAAAATTAATTCCCCAAATACCTGTTGAAACATTCGATAAATTCCCACCCCACCCCGCCCCTTTCTCGGTCTCTCTATTTCCTTAACAATCACGTTTTTAATTTGGAAATAGCCTTGTCGTCTATTTAGTTGGGTCTTAGTGACGTACGATTAGGTCACTTCCTCTGTGTGAAAAAAAGTACAGGATAGATGGGTAATATAGAGAAGTGAAAATACGGTTTAACCCTCTAGCACCTAGCAGGATAAAGCCAAACGAAAAAAAATATTGTAAAACCGCACAAAATGAACATTTACTATGCTAGTTTAAAAATTAATCTATCTGTAATAAGGTTAGTTTATATTTTAACGTATTTAAAGCTAGTTAAGATATTCACCGTTTTAACTTTTCAATTTTTTTTCCCATTTTTAGATCGAAGTCATGGTCCCACTCCTACCTACCCACCATCCAACAAACTTATGACCTTCGGCTCGCCAAGGTCGTCTTGCAACACTTCCGGCACGTCGCACATGCCCAGCTCAACGTCTACGTCACTGAGCTCTGAGACTGCCCGGAAGCGCCTGTGGGGGGAGAGCACCTCGACAAGTGCCACAACTCTGCCCAGCATGCCCGACTCGCTGGGCATGTCGGAGACGGCCGGATACTACAAGCCCAACATCAGCTTCAGCGACGACAGCGCCACCGCCAACACGATGGTGGGCGCCAGCCGCAGCACCAGCTGCTGCACCCTCGCGGACAAAACCCCCACCCGTAAGAAAGACAACACCACCACCGTCCTAGACCAAACGCCATCACGCCCCACACAGGAAACCACACCCGCCGACAGGACGCCTTTGAAAACACCCATCCAGTGTAACGACGACAACACCTACACTGGAACACCCACCAAAACGCCGTCGTACCTGAAAGACTTGAAGCTCGTGACGTCACCAACCAACATGGCCGACCCGCTCAGAAACTCGGACGCCTTGCCGCCCCGGCCATCGTCGTCTGCCCAGCGTCTGCGGCTCTATCAGAACACTTCCGGCACGCCTTACAGACTGACCCCCGCCAACCTGACCCCCGCCAACCTATCCCGCATCCCCGTCGTCGACTCGTCCACGGCCCACGGCATGTTCATTGACAACTCCAACCTCTCCGTCTACGAGCCGGCCAACCAGTCGAGAAGCTACGCCAACGCCAACCGTCAATACACCACCCCCAACATGGGCAACAGCTACCTGAACCCCACCCCACCCACCTCCGCCCGGGGCCCTAGCCAGAGCACCCTCTCGGGGAAAAGACTTTCTCTGGACGACGGCTACTCGCTGCAGGACATTGATGAGGTCCTGGAGGACGCCAGCACCATAGGACCACACGCCGACGACGGCAACTCCACCACCACTTCCGGTAGCTACACCATCAACGCCGACGACCTGTGTCAGGAGATTAACAAACTATTTTTTAACGACATCGTTGTCTAGTTAAAATGTTAACGTTTAACGACATCGTTGTCTAGTTAAAATTTTAACTTTTAACGACATCGTTGTCTAGTTAAAATTTTAACTTGTAACGACGTCATTCTTTAATCAACATTTTCAACTCTAATTAACTTGTATATGAAACTACTATCGCCATATTCCACCAACTTCTCTATCTGCACTAAACCAACTAGACGAGTGATTCAGTACTGTGCCAACATTGCATGCCATACATTATAAATGATCACACACTACACCATCACGCAAACATGACATCTGCCCCCCCCCCCCCCCACCCACTCTTATTCTGTTAGGTAAAAAAAAATAATAGACTAATGCAGTTTCTATTTTTAGCATTCCATCCTGTGCATGACGTCAGGGGTTTTGTTATATCATCCAACAAGGGTTATTTGCTGCACCCAACATCCAACATTCCTCTATTGTCCCTCTGTTATTTCATCCACCCATTCATCATACCAACAAATGTCTTAAAAAATGATATTATCCTATATAGGTGTTACATTCAAACTTGAAGTCATTTTTTTTTTATGTTTTGTTTTAAGTCCTGTTATAACTACAAAACTTTATTTTTATGAATTTAAAAAAAAAAAATTTGTTGTAGAATTCCGTGATTACCATCCACCATTTAAAATTACCCTAAGGCCCACAATTTATTGACCAGCCGGACCAGACGACTTCTCAGACGACTTCACACCGGTTGGTTATTTTGTTTGACACGTGACACGACTACAGTGACGTATGTGACACGTGACCTGGGTTTGGTTTCTGACGTGAAATTACAAAACACGAACCAGGCCAACCTTTTTTTATTTTTACAAATCTTTAGCCACTTTTCTTTACAGTTAAACATTTTCTTGTAAAAAAAATTCTTTAAATTTTTTAAACTTGTTTATGTCAAATATAAAACCTAATCCAAAAGTGGCAGGATTCAACTCTTTAAAACTTGAAGCTTTTTTTTTTTAAACTAGAACAAAGAAAAATTTGAGTTCATCCCGTTCATAACAGATTTGTATTAGCTGACCCTTACAAACTTTTTTTTTAATCTGCCCTGTTGTCGTTTATATGTTTCCGATTATTTCATAATTACAATTTTCTTATGGTGCTACAATGCTAATTATAGCCTAATTATCTGTAACCCGAGCACCTGTGATTTGAATGTCTACATATCGTTTGGCTGTGCTAGTTACTATAAATAAAAAATGGGGGAATCCGTCAAGGGAAATAACCGAGACGCTCCACAGACTGTGGCAAAGAGCCTGGTGTTATCCTAGGGCTTGACGTAATGTGATGTCTGATGTTGATTTCCACGTCTGCCAGACTCCCCTAGGTCTGTAGATTCATTCAATTTGATTTTCCATTTCTCGCTTGGCGTGGCTGTGGTATATTTGGGGGGATTATGTCCCCTGTATCGCTCGATGTTCTGGGATTGCGTCCCCTGTGTAGCGCTATACTGCGTGTGGGCTGATTGGTCATTAAACTAATGTGATTACTTATTTTTAATTAATGTATTTAAATATTTAGCCTGCTCTCCTAAGTTTTGCCTTGTCCTGCAACTAGATTGTGTTGTCTAAAATTCTAATTACAATTTCTCTCCAGAATAGTACATTAGCTCATCCATCACACAATGTGATCCACTCATTGGAGAAAGTACTAGAACATTTTCGTCTTTAATTAACCCCAAATGTAACGTTTGTAAATATTAGTGTTTAATTTATGTATGTGAATAATCATGTAAATATACCATTTGTTTATAACTTGTATTATTTATACACACATTGAAATGTATTGTACATAGAAAAGTATTAAACTATTGTAAGAAGTATTTTTGAAATTTATGGCACGCTAAAATATCACTTTACACAAATACGGATTTTAATGCAAGTTCTTATCTCTGTACCTTATTCTTTAATTCATATTTTATTCCATTTTATCCTCTTTTAGTTGTTTTTTTTTTTAACTTTTAGAAAATGTTTTTAAAATTCAGAGATTTTAGTTTTGTTTCTAGCATAATTATTTTTTTAGTTTTAAAATCCATTTTTTCATAACCGTACATTCCTGGTGAGTAGGTGGACCACACACTAGAGCAGACGTGCGTCTAGTGTCGGCTGTGTCCTAGTGACATGAGTGTCCGACACACTAAGCTAGGGCTGTGTCAGACACACAACACAGCTATATGCGTGTCTCATTGTTATGTAAATAGTTCTAATTGTACACATAATTTTTTTTATTTGTTGACAAAAAAAAATTGTTTGCAATGAAATTGATGTAAACGTGTCTGTATGTGTTCAAAAAGTTAAGGTTTTACAGTAAACATTTTGATTGACATTTCGAATTTAAGAATTTTCTTTTCTTTCAATTTATTCTAGTATAGTTCAGCAATATTACTGATAATGATTGAATTTCCGATAGTTAGCTTTATATTATATTCTAAAGTAAACAAAGTTTCAATACCACCCTAATCACTCCCCCTTATATTGTTTTCTAATTAATTATACAAAAAAGACAATTAGAACTGTCTAAACAATGTAAACTACTGTAAAACTTTGACTAGTTTGCATACGTATATCATTCATGCGGTTGTGAATTAAATTCATCAAATCTTCGGTTCATATTTTTTAATACTCGTGGGGTCAATACCCACTTCTTGAGATGGCGTTGAATTAAAGAATGTTTACAAAAATTTAAGGGTTTACTTTCTTGTGTTGTGTGATCATGACGTGTGTTGACCTGTTCTGGTCATTGGCTAGTTAAGTCCAAGTTCTGTGGGAAAAGGTGAGGGTGGGGGGGGGAGATATTTAGCTCTGATTGCTTAATTTTAGTTAAAACTGGGCATTTTTAGATGATACACGACAATAGTCGGCGTGGTCGATCCGGTACAGCTTATGGCTGCTAAATCAAAAAGTCTTGAGTACGTGCCCTCGGGCAAGATGGGGCTTTGATAGCTGGGGGCAGCCACTCTTCTAGGAGAGACAACTCCAAAATCAAACAACTGCTGCCTTGTAGTTTGTTCTTGGTTGGACAAAGGCTATGGAAAGCAAATCCAAAAAGAAAAGCAGGCTGAAATCAGAATAAAAGGCCTATATGGCGCATAACCAGTTGACGGGTATCCTTAATTGTGTTGGAGGGAATCTCTTCCGACAGTAGAATTGAGAACGAAGAAGAAGAATAGGGTGTGGCGTAACTTCTGCTGGACAATTTAGCTTGTGTAGGATGAGGTCGTTTGGTTTGTGAAGGGTCAAGTAAAGTTAATCCAGTGCTTATCGGAGTTGTTTTTTATATTTGAAAAAATAGAAATATGTAGATTGTATAAAGAAATAATATATTGTCAACATGTAACATGTATAGCGTGTATAAATAAAGACAGCTTGTTGTTATCATGAATTACTGTGGTATGGCCAAGACCTGCACCAAAGGTGGTATGGCCAAGACCTGCACCAGTGGTGGTATGGCCAAGACCTGCACCAGTGGTGGTATGGCCAAGACCTGCACCAGTGGTGGTATGGCCAAGATCTGCACCAGTGGTGGTATGGCCAAGATCTGCACCAGTGGTGGTATGGCCAAGACCTGCACCAGTGGTGGTATGGCCAAGACCTGCACCAGTGGTGGTATGGCCAAGATCTGCTCCAGTGGTGGTATGGCCAAGATCTGCTCCAGTGGTGGTATGGCCAAGATCTGCACCAGTGGTGGTATGGCCAAGATCTGCACCAGTGGTGGTATGGCCCAGACCTGCACCAGTGGTGGTATGGTCAAGACCTGCACCAGTGGTGGTATGGACAAGACCTGCACCAGTGGTGGTATGGCCAAGATCTGCACCAGTGGTGGTATGGCCAAGACCTGCACCAGTGGTGGTATGGACAAGACCTGCACCAGTGGTGGTATGGCCAAGATCTGCTCCAGTGGTGGTATGGCCAAGATCTGCACCAGTGGTGGTATGGCCAAGATCTGCACCAGTGGTGGTATGGCCAAGACCTGCACCAGTGGTGGTATGGCCAAGACCTGCACCAGTGGTGGTATGGCAAAGATCTGCACCAGTGGTGGTATGGTCCTGCACCAGTGGTGGTATGGTCAAGATATAAACCACTGATGTGATGTACCACTTGTAGTCAGCTCCACACCAACCTGACCTGTTTTGTCATCTCCACCACCACCGAGTCCACCCCTTATAAAACAACCCCACCCACCTAAGCCCCCAAAGCCCACATCAAAGATCCAGGCAGGGGCTATCAAAGGTTTCCCCATCAATACTTACCCCACCTGGGTCAGGGTGGGGGGGGGGGACACCACATTTGTTAATTAACACCGGGCAGAGAAGTTTTTTGCGCCGGTCTGTTTCCATAATTAATGAGCATTGTGCCTGGTGTTGCCAGTATGTACTAGTCACAGACCCCCCCCCCCCCCCCCACATTGTTCTATTCAACTAAACTTGTTTTATAGATCAATAAGATAATTGATTTTTTTATATTCTCTAGAATTTGTATTTGAACAACTTATTTGTACTTTGTAGTCTGCTCAAATATTTGTGGCACCGGTGGAGTCTACTTTGGTGACATACACAATGCTGGGATTTGAATAAAACTGAGCACCAACAATGCTGGGATTTGAATACAACTGAGCTCAAACAATGCTGGGATTTGAATAAAACTGAGCACGAACAATGCTGAGATTTGAATAAAACTGAGCATCCATAATGCTGGGATTTGAATAAAACTGAGTACACACCTTCCTTACACAAAACGTGAACCGTTATTGGTCAACATGTAGAATAATATCTACCACCCTCTCTAGTTGAGCTTGACATTATATAAAATTAGCTTGAAAAGTTGCTTCCATCCATAGTCATAGCCTCGCCTAGCCTAGGCGTAAGTTGGAGACACTTTTCTAGAAACGAGAACTTTTTTCCCACGTTTTCTTTAACTTGCTTTCTCTGTCTTTCCAATCAAATCTTGCGATCGAAATTTCTGGCACTTCCCAGTTAGCTAGCGCGCTGAAATTTTCAGGGAAGCTTTCTTTTGGATGACCATAGAATACTCAATTGTTATTATTACTAAATTGATCAATGGAAACATTTTATTGAGCATTTTAGACCGCTATATAATCTATATATATAATTCTCCTCTGCGAGCCATTAGAAAAAAAACGAGCGACGCGTAGCTCGCCTCTCTCTTGCCGCGCGCAGTGAAGCGAACGATCCCACGTCGCGACAGGCTTAGGGGCAGATAATTTAGTTTGAACCGACTTCAAACTTACAGGAGGTAACTATTACCACTGGTGGCCAGTTTGGGGGAGACGATATGGTCGAGTGGTTGGGCACACGATTGCTATCCCACTCGACACGGGTTCAAATCTATGTGTTCTAGTCAGTAACCAGCCCTCGTCCTAACCGCTATCAACTAACCTCTGACAATCATTCACTTGCGATTGAGACCGAAGAAGAAAGGGTCTCTCGTTTTTTTTACGAGTTGTCTTTTTACGAGTTGTCTTCGTTTACCCAAAAAAAGTGAAAAGATAAAATCGATAGCAAGATTTCAATGCAAACAAACAGACAAAGACTAAAAAGTAGAAAATAATAATCATTAAAAAAGTTTTTAAAAACCCACGTTTTCTGATTGAACTAAAAAGTAGAAAATAAATACTATACATCACAATAATGCAAGCGATCACTCTACTATAAGCGATGAAAAATGTGGGGCGCCGTGATTTTCTTACAGTTTCTAATACTGTTGACTCTCTACAAGCTCCCTAATAAAAGTCAATAGTATTATCTAATCAATAGTAATATAACTTTTACTTCGGCGCCCCACGTTTTTCATCGCTTATAGTAGAGTGATCGCTTGCATTATTGTGATGTATAGTATTTATTTTCTACTTTTTAGTTCAATCAGAAAACGTGGGTTTTTTTTAACTTTTTTAATGATTATTATTCTTTCTTAACTCTGATTGAGATAGTCACAACGGAAAATAGATTTCATTCCTCAAATTTTAAATTGATAACACTAAAGCAAATAATACCTTATATTTTTGTAACCTTTACAAAAACTGAATATAAAGAAAGAACCTCATATACTTATTGGAATAAAACTGAATGTAAAGAGCCACACATTTTAAAGATGTTCACACACCTTCGCAGAAGAGTGGCACTTTATATTGACCTCGACCGTCCATATCGACCATTATTTATTATAGGTTCAGCCCAGTATTTCCGTAATTTCCTTTCATTGATTTCACTCACGAATATTTCTACCTGGGGACCGGTTAATATATAAGTTAATCCCTCGAGCTAATCGCCCGCTAATCTGTTGATGGATTTACACAACACTAAGAAGGGAGTGAACTCGGTGCATGAACATTGGCAGAGATGGACATTGGACATGGTTACACGGCTTTTAAACTGATTGGCACCGTGCGATCATTGTGTCGGGGGTGGGGGGGGGTCGGTGCAAGCATTATGTGAGGGTGGGGGAGTGTAGGTGAGGGGGGAGGGGTTCAGTGCAAGCATTATGTAAAATTGTCGTGTGTTAATCTGCTTACTAGTGTGATGGGTGCAGAGGATCAGTGGATTAATGCCTTAATCCATCTATGCGCGAGTGTCCATATTGATCCACTATAATTCTCACAGACACCAAGTTGAGCACAAACATGAACTAACTTGTAGAACGTCAAACCCCATTACACCACCCCTACATAATGGCTATAAAGCCATTCATATAACCGTTACAAATATCCGAGTAATCCCTAAATAGCCACTCATAAAACCTAAAAATAACCTCTCAATTTAGCCTCCTAAATGACCCAATTGTTACCAATAAGAAACATTAAAAATATAGAACCCCTAGAGAGTTCCCAAGATTACCCCAAATTATCACCGATATAGATCCCCCCCACTAGATATCTCCCTAGATACTCTCTGTCCCCACCCCATTCCTAAATATCTCCCTAGATACTCCCTCGCCCCCCCCCCCCCCCGATAGCTTTAAGTGACAGCCTGGCCAAAGTTTGCCTGTATCCAGCCCTGGCCAGTGACCTTTCGTCACTTTAGCCAATCACAGCCTGCGACACTGGTAATGAAGGTCATGATTAGCCAATCACGTCAAATAAGCTATCCTGTCACATGACGTTAAATCCCTTTATTCGTTGGTCACTGGGGACACCAGGCACGCGGACAATGACATGCCCCCACCCCCTCCCCCCACCCCCTCAATAGCCTTCCTCTGGTACAGTACACTGACTTCGTCACTGAGAAATATTATCACATTACGTCACTGAAGCGACATCAACCGTTAAAAAAAAATAACTTAATTTTTTACGATTGTTCCAAAATTTCATTACAGGTGACCCCTTTGGCCATTTAAGAAACTGGAAATTATTTTTAAAACTAGAAGATCAGCTAGGTTTTGCCTACAGAGATAAATACAAAAGACATGACCGTTTATCGCACAGTATTGGAATAACCAATACAATTAGAAATGCCTTTGGAATAATGAGATTTTAACTGCATTACATTTTTAAATACTAATCGGCTGCACTACGATCTTTTTTTTTTCCTTTTAAACATTTAGTGCCTTATTTATGATTTCTATTCCGATTATTCTTACCTAAACTGATACTCTTCTCCCTTCTCCTCCAAAAAAAGCATGTGATTTATATCGATAAGTATCTTGCGATATAGCCTATTAGATCAATAACATTCCTTTATAAAACGCACATAAATATTAGAAATAGAAAGCCGACAAGGTTCAAAGGCTGTCATTGACGCATAACGTCAACAACACAAAATATGTTCTGACAATGCCTACTGAGGAGAGGCCGACCAGAGAATAGCCTACGGCAAAATGTGCCTAAATTTCTTTTATAATTAACTTTTCTACCGCGTATTTAACTAAATACGTAGCAAAAGTTGAGATTGTTGTGTAAATTATCTTAGAGTATTTTTTACTTACAATTGTTATAAACCATAATGCTTTTAACGTCTATAAATAATTTATGCTATCAAAAATACAACCCACAACAATAAACATACAAAATTTTACAATTCCCAACAAATAAATCAAAATATTTCTAAAAAGATTTTTGTGACTTTTTTTCTGTGACTTTATTTCTGTGACTTTTTTTTCCGATAAAATTTTTCCACTGAGACTTTTTTTCTGTGTTTTTTTTTTTTCCTGTGACTTTTTTTCCGTTTACCAATATTACACCCTCTTTGTTGGTGTAGTCCTACTTTGCTACTACTTATCTCCCATTTTGTTAAAAAACATAATCTTTAAATAAATTTTTATGAAACCCATGGTATCAAACCGAATTGAAAAATCACTAAATCTTGTGAAAAAACAAATGGTAGCTGCAGTGAGGTTAATGTAATTAGTAATAAAACAGATAGTATTAGTTACCTCACAAGTTAAAGACAGTTACAAGTACTATGGACGTTTCGACCCAAGGTCTTCGTCAGCTGACGAAGACCTTGGGTCGAAACGTCCATAGTACTTGTAACTGTCTTTAACTTGTGAGGTGACGAAGACCTTGGGTCGAAACGTCCATAGTACTTGTAACTGTCTTTAACTTGTGAGGTAACTAATACTATCTGTTTTATTACTAAATCTTGTGCTGTCATCGGAAATGAATTTATTATTTAAATGCAAAGCTGATTGTTGCGAAGTGAGTTTCGGTACGGGTCGATGCTGAACGTTACGAACAATAGACGACGACGATCCAAAAGGAGAACACTGAACGACGCCACGATGTTTCCATATTTTATTACATATAATAAACAGCTACATCAACAGCAGACACAGGACGAAGACTTCCTAACACAACCTCACATGACGACGACAAGACGCAGACTAACTTCCAACTATCTTCATAACAACGAAAACATTATTCCCTACGTCACATCCTTATTTATTCACACATTCATAATCTTTTATTAATACCGCTACACACATACTCTCAAACCATCCACAACTATATTAACTCTATTCAACTACACATATACTCTCAAACCATCCATAACTATATTAACTCCATTCAACTACGCACATACTCTCAAACTCATTCCATACACTTAGGTCCATTCACAACATACCCCTCTCCTTTCTTCAGCTGAAAATACATACCAGAACTATCAAACTATTTTCAGCTTCAACTTCATAAGACATGCATCCATACAATATTCTAAACAAATATAAAAATGCAATATGCAACAAAGACAATGTTCTGTGGTCCATGGTTCTTCATCCCCGTCGTCAGTCAACCTGAACACACAAATCTTTTGGTCCCAACCAACACCTTGTCCACACACATCTTCTGGTTTCTTGTCTCTGGACATCAACACAAGCTATAAGAAAAATAATCCAGGACCAACATGTACCCAAACTATACAATAGCTTCTAATTTAAAATTAACATTGTTGAGCACCTCTTCCTGTTATTACAATATGATATTACAACCAAATAGCAAAGTACATGGTTTCTAAAATGTGAAAATTAAATCGCAACTATTAATTAAAATCAATCCGATTTGGCTATATATCATATAACTCAATAGATTCCCAAGCATCATAAAACTACTATCCAACAATCAGGAAATCAACAGTCCAAGCAAATACCAGCACTTAATATTTAAACCAATTAAACCTAAAGATATTATAGTTAATCTATACAATGGAGTACACCAATGAACTAAATTAGAACCATCAACACTTCCAATAAGCCAGTACAATATCACATAGAGGAGTATTTCACGTGAACCCCCAAACACAACAACCAGGTACTCGGCACAACCTCGGGATACCAAAAAATAACGCGGACTGCATCCTCAGTCTCGCAAAACAAAATCATTATCTAGTGAAGATCAATTATCTCAAAAAAAAAACAACACTAAGCTAATGGGTTCATTATCATACCAAGAAAATCAAACCTCTTAGGATATAATAATTTAGCACATTGTACCTGAAATACCACCATATTGCTATATCTCTAGTATAGAAATATAATATCTAATGGAGGACAATTTTCCATGACCCCGGGACAAACAAAATATCTCGGCAAACCATCGAGATCCAAATAACCATAATCACTATCCATCATATAACTAAATTACGTATCAACCAGACAGCATCCAGCATGAATGGGTGACTACGACAATAAAATCAACTACTCTACACGGGAAACAGGAAAAATACTGGGTCCAACAACCAAATCAGAAAATATATCCTCAATTGATATCATATCTAGTACACCAAAGAGTCCCTAAACCTAACACTAACAAAGTAACAAATTACTTATAGTCAATACATATTACAACCATGCACATAAGGGGAACCTAACGCTATATATTTCAATAACGCCCTCTCTAAGGCGCTTCCCTAAATGAGAATGGTTAATTGTAATTAACATAAGGCAAGTTAATTATACATTTAAATTTAAAGTATAGTAAACAGTATAACTACCACCAAAATTATATACATAATGACAAAATACAGTACTCTATCTCCATGATGGTATTTGGAGAGAGTAAAACCATATAGATCTACCAATATTAATTAACAGGTATTGTTGAAACTAATCATTAGTGAACCAGTAACTGGTTGTTATTATCTTACACTATAATTCACCAGATCTAGACCGACTTTTATATAGATGGTAGATAGTGTCTAGTTGTCCTAATTATTACAAGATTTGCTTCTAAATATTAAATAAAACTAGATTCTAAATTACAGGGCAAATGAAATTTTACACAATTAGTGTGAACTATGACACTGGTAACTGGATTCTAGATCTACATCAATGATGTTGGGGAAAAAATTTATATCCAGTAGGGCCTAAACAAATATTACTAAAAATGAACAACAAAAAAATTGTATTAGATCTTAGTATCTAAAAAAAAATGGAAGAGGTGTACTCAACTTAAACAATCCCAGACGTCAGGTCTTCATGACAACTCCAGATCCCACACTCCATAGGCCACATCAGATTCAGGCGATGACTTGTAGTACACATGCCGGTATAGTCCAAGTCAGTCACACACACTGGATTGGTGACGCAGATTGACGTCGACTTGTACTTCGAGAATCCAGGCAGATAATATAGTTCTTGTAGTTCGGGAATTCATCTCGACCAATACTGGGTTGAACAAACGAAGAAAATTCTCGTCTGCACTGTCGACAAAGTCAACCACAAAGAAATTTGACATGATGAAGGTCAGGGACGTCATCAAAACATGTAGGCCAAACAATTCAGCCGATCACGACGATGTGGGTTAGACGAGGGTGATGACGTAAACTCTTCCGACGAACAGTTGACGATGTAGGAAGAAACCCGAAAATTAATCATCAGTCATAAAGAAAATCTGCATAAACGACGAAAACAGCACGGCCATTGTAGAGGGTCGGGGACGAGTGGCGATGACGTCATAATAAACAACTGTGGACATCAAATAAATGCCAGCCTTTGGACTACTGCTCAGCACGAACCAAAGATGAAAACGGCCACATCCGTAGTTCTAACCTTGACGGGAATCAATGGGCGATGAGAGACCCGATATAGTCGCTGGATATCGCGCCGGTCAACCAGAAGTCCGTCTCCAGCAAACGACGACGAATCGAGCAGGCCACATCAAGCGTCGAAAAGTCCATCCATTACGGTCCAGGGTCAGGGTCTGGTACACAACTGAGTCCCGATCAAATTAAACAACCGTTGATACTGATAATTACGACGTACTGCTGTAGATAACAGGCGAATCTAGATGAAGGCATACTGGTGGCCACAGATGAGATGACATTACGGCAAGTGTAGACGGGAACGTACTGTGCGACAGATAAGTTCAGCAAACCGCTGCTTCCACCATATGTTGCGAAGTGAGTTTCGGTACGGGTCGATGCTGAACGTTACGAACAATAGACGACGACGATCCAAAAGGAGAACACTGAACGACGCCACGATGTTTCCATATTTTATTACATATAATAAACAGCTACATCAACAGCAGACACAGGACGAAGACTTCCTAACACAACCTCACATGACGACGACAAGACGCAGACTAACTTCCAACTATCTTCATAACAACGAAAACATTATTCCCTACGTCACATCCTTATTTATTCACACATTCATAATCTTTTATTAATACCGCTACACACATACTCTCAAACCATCCACAACTATATTAACTCTATTCAACTACACATATACTCTCAAACCATCCATAACTATATTAACTCCATTCAACTACGCACATACTCTCAAACTCATTCCATACACTTAGGTCCATTCACAACACTGATAGTCGCACGGCCATTGTGAAAAAAAAAAACTCTGGCCAAACAAACAGCTGATGAAGCCGCGTCATCAACGGTTGAAATAAGTTTTATAAATAGCTCGTGAAGTTTGTTTATGCATTCCGTCATCCTGGGGGTCGTCTCAGCTCTGATTAGTCCCTATGTAAATGGGGAGAAAATTTAGAGTTAGGCCTCTTGTCTGCTACAACAAAGGTTAGGGTTCGATTCTTTACAAAGCCGAACCAATCGCATCACAGTGGTTATTGATGAGGGACGCTTAACCAAACAGTACCAAAAATAGCTGTCTGAACATCTAGTACAGCTGTAGAAAGTTCTAGACATATTTATGTTATCTTTATGCTAAAGATGGAGTTTTTACCAAGCCATTTGCTTGCTAGAAAAACTGGCACACATTCGTACCGTCCAACACATTTTGTTGCACAACACCAGACTTGCTGGACAGGAACGGCTGACAGATGACGCGTGCGACTGACGGACTTAGGACCGGTCTATCGCCCAGAGCCAGCAACTCGTGAATCGCGGTGTTCACCATTGTCACACCACCCCGGTGTTCACCATTGTCACACCACCCGGTTTTCTCTCCGTCCGGTGTCCATTAACTGTCTGCTACCTTCACGCTTGGCCGCGTCTGGCGACATTGCTGTTAGCCCTCTCGATGACGTAAGCCATCTAGTCTTGTGTGACGTAGGCCATCTAACCCTGTATGACGCGTCAACGATTTGCTCAGGTGTTGGCCTGCTCTGTCGAATTAAATTTTGGCCATCAACCTTTTAGTGTTGGCCAATATGCAAAGGTCAATATTTCTGCTTTTAACAACCTTAAAATTAAGTTTCTAAATTGTTGGGTTTTTCCCAGTAAAACGCGTTAAAAATAAAAGAGTTATCGTCGATGACATAATGTCTTCTAGAAGACTTTATTGAAATAATGTCCTATAGGACAATTTGTTGACACAATGTCCTATAAGACAATGTGCTGACCGAATTTTAAACGACGCAATTAACCCAAGCCCTAATGAGAGAACACGCTTTGATTGGCTGGCTGGGAAACAAAGGGCGACAACTTGCGTGGTTGGAGACGCACTTTGCTTCGGTGATTTCCCTGCACGCATAATTATGCACAAGAGAATGTGTAATTAGAGGCTAAATGTTGGGGGCGGGGGCGGCAGGGTCAAGTTCTAGACAGTCTTGTGGTCAAGCTCTAGACAGTCTTGTGGTTAAGCTCTAGACAGTCTTGTGGTCAATTTTTAGACAGTCTTGTGGTCAATTTCTAGACAGTCTTGTGGTCAAGCTCTAGACAGTCTTGTGGTCAAGTTCTAGACAGTCTTGTGGTCAAGCTCTAGACAGTCTTGTGGTCAAGTTCTAGACAGTCTTGTGGTCAAGCTCTAGACAGGTTTGTGGTCAAGCTCTAGACAGTCTTGTGGTCAAGCCTCTGGTTTTATTGCTGAAGGACTGTCACACTTATTAACCTTAACCTGTTAAAAACGTCACAAAACGAGTCTAAAAATAGAAAATTTTCACCGCCCATAAACGTGTTACTTGCTAGGTTGCCAAGCAACCAGACGTCACACTAAGCACTGTCTAGACCTACTGAAATGGTCCCCACAGACTTCTTTCAAGAAATTCCAACTTTCTATACAAGCATTCGCCTCTATAAAGTGTGACCTTATATTCAAGTTAATGTATCGAAGTGTAACATAAATTTAATAAAAATAATACACACAAATAAAAACATAACAACAAATTAGGGTTTCAAAACAACACAACACTCTGTAAAATGTGGCTACTTACACTCTCACACCCTCATACTCGACCACCCGCCAACATCACTTCGACCAAGCGCCAACATCACTTGGACCAAGCGCCAACATCACTAGGACCAAGCGCCAACAACACTCCCCAATAACCGAGCACCCTATAAAACGCTCTTCACACATGGAGGTATTTTTCTCTTGCCCAACCAAGATGGCTGCCGGCTGAAGCGAGAAAGTTGTGTAATCATGCAAATATGGCGGATGATTGAAAACAGTTTGAAGCTGATATTAACAGACCATCAATCGCGACCTGCCGTCGGTTGAGGACAAATATTATCAGTTATTGAAACCCACTGGCTGTGTGCTAACTAGCTCATCTTTCTTTGTTGCCCTCCAACTGCCTCAAGCTGTGGAGGTGGTGGAAGTATGGGTGGTGGAGTGGTGGAAGTCTTGGTAGTAAAGTGGTGGAGTGGTGGAAGTCTGGGTGGTGGAAGTCTGGGTGGTGGAGTGGTGGAAGTATGGGTGGTGAAAGTCTGGGTGGTGGAGTGGTGGAAGTCTGGTGGAGTGGTGGAAGTATGGGTGGTGGAGTGGTGGAAGTTTGGATGGTGGAGTGGTGGAAGTCTGGGTGGTGGAAGTCTGGGTGGTGGAAGTCTGGATGGTGGAAGTCTGGGTGGTGGAAGTCTGGGTGGTGGAAGTCTGGGTGGTGGAGTGGTGGAAGTCTAGGTGGTGGAGTGGTGGATGTCTGGTTGGTGGAATGGTGGAAGTCTGGGTGGTGGAGTGGTGGAAGTCTGGGTGGTGGAGTGGTGGAAGTATGGGTGGTGGAAGTCTGGGTGGTGGAAGTCTGGGTGGTGGAGTGGTGGAAGTATGGGTGGTGAAAGTCTGGGTGGTGGAGTGGTGGAAGTCTGGTGGAGTGGTGGAAGAATGGGTGGTGGAGTGGTGGAAGTCTGGTTGGTGGAGTGGTGGAAGTCTGGGTGGTGGAGTGGTGGAAGTCTGGTGGAGTCGTGGAAGTCTGGGTGGTGGAGTGGTGGAAGTATGGGTGGTGGAAGTCTGGGTGGTGGAAGTCTGGGTGGTGGAGTGGTGGAAGTATGGGTGGTGAAAGTCTGGGTGGTGGAAGTATGGGTGGTGGAGTGGTGGAAGTATGGGTGGTGAAAGTCTGGGTGGTGGAGTGGTGGAAGTCTGGTGGAGTGGTGGAAGAATGGGTGGTGGAGTGGTGGAAGTCTGGGTGGTGGAGTGGTGGAAGTCTGGGTGGTGGAAGTATGGGTGGTGGAAGTCTGGTTGGTGGAGTGGTGGAAGTCTGGTTGGTGGAGTGGTGGAAGTCTGGGTGGTGGAGTGGTGGAGTGGTGGAAGTCTGGGTGGTGGAAGTCTGGGTGGTGGAGTGGTGGAAGTCTGGGTGGTGGAGTGGTGGAAGTCTGGGTGGTGGAAGTCTGGGTGGTGGAAGTATGGGTGGTGGAGTGGTGGAAGTCTGGGTGTTGGAGTGGTGGAAGTCTGGTGGAGTGGTAGAAGTCTGGGTGGTGGAGTGGTGAAAGTCTGGTTGGTGGAGTGGTGGAAGTATGGGTGGTGAAAGTCTGGGTGGTGGAGTGGTGGAAGTCTGGGTGGTGGAGTGGTGAAAGTCTGGGTGGTGGAGTGTTGGAAGTCTGGGTGGTGGAGTGGTGGAAGTCTGGGTGGTGGAGTGGTGAAAGTCTGGGTGGTGGAGTGGTGGAAGTCTGGGTGGTGGAGTGGTGGAAGTATGGGTGGTGGAGTGGTGGAGTGGGGGAGTAGTGTAAGTATGGGTGGTGGAAGTCTGAATATAAGTATCTGTATGCATGGACTCCTCTTATTGGTATGGTAATTCACTGTGCTTTATGCATCAGTATATATTCAGTCATATTTCCTTTCTCGACTGCCCACTTTAGCACACACTCCAACAACTTCTTACAAATGTGTTTCACTCCAATCCACAAATCCATTGTGTTGATTGTTTCGCATATCCAACAGAAATTCTAATAACCCACACAGACCCACAAAGACCCACATAGACCCACAAAGCACTCAGAGACCATATCCAATAACGAGACAATGTAATTAATTATTTCATTCCGATTTTTACATTCCAGCAGTAACCGTGCATTCGTAATCGCCAAACAACGATGTATCGATTACAATATATCGTATCGATCCCCTCAGTGCTGTTTGTTCTTCGCAGTCGGTGACGCGGGACTTTCTCAATGTAGGGGGCGTCGCTAAGATTTTTAATTAGATACGTTACCAAGATATTTAATTAGATACGGCTGTTCTGAACAAAGTCTTGAAACAAAAGTAGGAAGATGTTTTATGTAACTTTGTGAATTTTTAAAAGCCTTCTCCATACAGAACACGGATTGTTTGAAAGATCACAGAAATATATACATAAATATATGTAGGTAGGACATTTACCCCCGGCTATTGTTTTCCCCAACCCCGCCCAAAAAACTCTCGCTGGGTATTGCCTACCTGTCAATTACTAATTGACCCTAATAAGTGTATGATTAGAGATAGGGCAGGGCTAGGATTAGGTTAGTAAATGTTATTGGTGGAATAATTGCAACCTTTGTAGTATGCCTTTATACCTCGCTAAATCGATATCATGTATCATGTGTATTCTCAAGAGGGGGGTATTTAGCAGGGGATTTTTTTTGTTGGCATTACAACCAAAGATATAACAATACACACACAATCACCCACATATATCACCACACATCCCCCACATATATTATCATACTTCCCCCACATATATCACCACACATCCACCCACATATCCCCACACATCCACCCACATATCCCCACACATCCACCTATATAAATATCCACACCTAACCCACAGAAATACCAATACACCCACACACCCACCCACATATATCCCCACACATCCCCCACATATATCCCCATACATCCACCCACACATCCCCCACACATTATTCACACATACCCCACACATACCCCACATATACCCCACACATACCCCACACATACCCCACATATATCCCCATACATCCACCCACATATATCCCCACACATCCCCACAACAATCTCCTCACCTATCACCCACACCTCGCCGACTAGAACCACAACGACCGCGCCAGAATTTAACGCCTGCCCATTAAAACAATCCCGACAGATTTAGGACCACTACAAAGGCACCCGTGGAAGATTCTAGAATCTCGGGTCTAGTAAAGAAATAATAGAAGACATTCATTAGCCTGTTTATTGTGGTGCTATTGTATTTTTTTTTCGCTTTATAAAAGCAAATTTTTAATAAAATCAATACTTTCTTAAAAACATGCTTCTACATCTAGTGTTATGAAACGTACCACTGTAATTATACACCATTTTTATTCTTCTAAATGTAATTACATTCACCACGGAGTTCTGAAAACAACATTTGCAACACGGGAACACAACTCAAAAATTGTTATGGTCGTCACGTGACCAACACACGCAACTCTGTGTAACTTCACGATCAATAGTAGCGTCCCTTTGACAAAAGAAATAACTTTTTTTTTACCATAAAATTATGCGTGGTGTTATTGTGGGTAGCTGCACATAAAGGTTCACATCGGCGACACGCTGATAATAAGATATACATAAATATTGCAAGGCTAATTCAATCAAATATTCGCCACTGTATGCTGGCAAACACGGGACTAGCACCGTCTGGCTTTGGTAATCAAATAAAAAACAACAATACTTCTAGAATTTTCCTGAGGTAAACTTTTTATATGATGACAGTAATAGGTCTGAGTAAGGTTAAGGCGAGTACTAAATATGCGTGAATAAGGTTAAGACGGTGCTAGCTATTTAGGTTTACATATGCTTTAGACAATACTAAATAGGTTTAACGAGGGGGTGGGGGGGACTCTTCGTTAGGAGCCATAGAGGTCAGAACAAACCTATGGTCATATAACAAGCTGAAGGTTATGTACAAAATGTCTTTTTATGTCGGCCAACTAACCACGTCGGCCTTTTATCCTCGTCGGCCTTTTGTACGTCGGGCTTTTGTCCTACACCCAAAGCAGACAAGTTTTGTGCCATCTTATATAACTAACGTACATTTCATTAAAAACGTTTAATTTGTTGTTTAGACCAAATATTACAATACAATCACATACATTTTGTCAGTATCCTTAATGAATCAATTTCACATCAGATCTTAAATTGTGTGTCTGTAAATTGTAAATTGGGTCTTGAATTAGGCACCAGACAAATTAGTTAGTCTGTCTACCTAGCGCAGTTATTTGTATATGTCCAAAAAACTACGAAATAATTGGTCTGGACTTCGGAATAAGGGAAGTATAAATTATTGGAAAAATAAGGTGATACATGCAATAAATAGGAAACCAACATGTAAAAAAAAATATATATTTTAAATAGTAATTTTTGAAAAAATATTACGAAACAACTGACGAGTGGTGACTGCTGTGGCTCCTCCAAAAACACCAATACCATTTCTCAAACAAACCTAATTTAACCTCTGGCCTTTAACCCAAATAACCAGATGATGGTGTCTGGCCATCAGGCAATTACCCGCCAGGTTATGGCCATCTATTTCAATGTAAAAGCCACGGGATAAACCCCACATTTATCCCGGTGGTAAATCCCACCATTCCTCGGCTCAAACGAGACCCAAATAAAGAAATTACAAGAAGACAAAGGGAGAGAACTGCCATTGCTTTATTACCTCCCTTACCAATGATAAACACCCCCTCCCCTCTCCATACATTGCATTTCACACATCTGTGGCGCTTATTACCACGATTATTGTGTATCTACTTTAGGTCAGGATCTTGTAACGAATGCAAATACATGTCCCTGTGGACAAATAATGTCCCTGTGGACAAATAGTGTCCCCGTTAGATGGGACATTTTGTTCTAGTGACCGGCTGTATTTTTGTAAGCCAAATAACAAACTTACTCACTGAAGGGGCACACGGACAAAATATATTTGTATTAGTCAGTGCTGGGGGTTCAGGGTGGGGGCGTGTGGGGGGCTATAATGGACGACCTTGACCGACCTGGACATTGAGAGATGTCATCCCAGGAGAACTTCTCTGTGTGCATGTTCATTCCAGACATTAAACCTGAATCTAACCTGTTTGGACTTAAATTAAGACTTAAAATAGACCAGTCTTTCGACCTAAGTTTAGTCCTGACTTTGAATCTAAATTTAGACCTGTCTACCTGAACATTTAGACCTGGGTCTACCTAAACATTTAGACCTGAGTCTAGCTGACAAATTTAGACCAGACAAGGTCAGACTAAAGTCCTGACTGACTTAACTCACCAAGCCGCTGCCCTGACCTCTACTCGTGTACCAGTTGATTGACCTAAACTTGTCCTACCCTGGAGCCAGTACTCGTCAGACAAGTTTTTCTCTCCGATCTATCTTTAGCAAGGTGAGCACTTGCCGCACTGTATCGACTCAACAAAAACCTCGGTAAAAATGACTCGGGGGACGGGGAGTCGACGGTATGAGGAGAAAGTTTGGCCCAATTTAACTTCACCGCCGCGTTTATGTTTGAGGTGAAAGGGGCGTCAAGGTCGTCAGGTGGGTTGTTAGGGGGAGTCGGGAAGGTGACCGGGTGAAGGTCAGGGTCACTGCATCATACAGGCATCACATCCGGCTCCTGTGTGTCAGGCCTGGCGTTGGCTAAGTGGTGCCATCGGGTCACGACCTTGGACCATAATACCGTCGGGTCATGACCTTGGCCCTAAGCGACATCGGCTAACGACCTTGATTTAAGCTGCATCTGTTGACGACCTTGACCTTAGCGGCATCGGCTAACGACCTTGGACCTTAGCGGCTAAGGGTCACGACCTTGGATCATAATATCGTCGGGTCATGACCTTGGACCTAATCGGCACCGGCTAACGACCTAGGGTCTAATGCCGATCAAAAATGTTTTATTGATTCGTTACTTAGTTTCCCTAATTCACTCAACAACCTCGGACAGATGTCTAGGTTACCTCCCCTCAGCAGACGACAAATCATCGACTGCCTGGCTTCCCAATGCCTGTGTCCTACTCTACCATTACACTTACATCTGATACTAATCTAGCAAAAACGTCCGTGAAAAAAAGTCTTTTAAAATGAATGTTATTACGTCTGCTAATACAAATTCGAAATGTCAGGAGCTTAACATTTCTTCTTGTAACTCTATTTTCGCAAATTAAAGAGCTCTTCACATCCTACGCCTTCTGCCAATACGACACACACGTGAACACCCCTTTATCCCCATATAAAAAGCCCCACTTGTCACTTACGTGAAACGTTTCAGTAAATTGGGACTTTTTGCCGAGCCTGCTGCCGAGGGCTGACGTTAAGGACCTTCCTGTGTCTTGTAGGGGGAGACAACCACGGACACTAAGTGATCAACAACTGACTGCCACTAAAAAATGAAAGGCAATCAATTTGATTGGCCAGGAATAATCAGAGAAAAACATGACCCCTAGAGGTCACTCTCGCCTACATGGTGATCTAGTTATCTACAAAATGACTTGCAATATTGCAAATGGTTGGGTTTTTTTTCGGGGGGGGGGGGGGGGAGGATATTGGTAGCGGATTGTGGCAATGAGATATTGAGGTTTCTATTTTTAAATGACCTGATTTTAAGGCTGGTTGGTGTAATAAGGTAATTTTACTAAATAACCTCAGCTGTCTAAAAAAATAGTTTTAATAGCTTTTGTAGCTGACCTTGGTTGTTTGGTCAAGTTCAAGGTTAGAATATTGGTGTTCAGCGGGCTGCTAGTTAAAATCTTGTTTCTAAAAATTCTATGAAGTTGTTAAAAACATGACGGATAACAATTTAGTTTAACTTTAAGGCAGGCTTCAAACAGCTTTACTGGGTGTTAAATATTAACCGGTGATTAACTGTTAAATTTTACATGTTTATTTTGAAAAAGTTTTGCAAGCAGATCTATATTGTTCCCAACAAAAATCCTTCAACAATTTATGAAACGGATTTTTTTTTTAATAAATTCATTTTCTCTCGCTTGTCAAGATAGATCGTTCACTTTTTAAGCAAAGGGGGATAATCCAACATTATTAACTGACGGTTTTTGTCAGATCATTGTTAGCTTGTTGAAGAATTGTCTTTATGGAGACTGCTGGTCTTTAGATAGAGTTGGTCTTAGGGAGATTGTTGGTCTTTAGATGATAGAGTTCGTCTTGAGGGAGATTAGGTCTTTTCGGAGACAGCTAGTCTTTAGTTAAGCTTCTGATCTTTGGGTAGATGTGTTACCAGTTTGAATGTGTTTCGCCTTACTCTCATTATATAAATCAGCTAAAAGAAATAAAAAAATAACTCATGAATAACTCATTCTGCAACTGAATTTATTAGCAACCATTCATAACAAATGACATTCATATATGGGAAAAAACCAATTCTCTGCTCAAGTGAAACAAACTAAACCAAACTACACACGAATTTTGTGCAGAAAATATCTGTACACACTTATAAGTAGTACAAAAAATGTTTGTACACACTGACTGTGCTACAGGATAAACCTAGATAAAGTAGAGTTTATTTACAAGTTTATAAAGTGTATTGCCTATAAGTAAGTCTTTAGCCAGAAAAGATTGTACTCTGTTCATTTCTTCCATGGTAAGAATGTTTAGTTATTTAAACTAACCATGAAACTATGGCTAGTGTAAAAGCCAAGAGACAACAACTGTGTGGTTTATAAACACCAATCAATTGCACAGCACAGGAAAAAGATTGCCAAGTCCTGTTAAACATTTCTACATCATAGTACATTAAAAACTGGGCAGGCCTACACACAATTTTTTTTTTAAATTATGTCCTTGAATATTTGACAATTTAAACTTTTAACCAAAACTAGAGCAACTACATAAGTATTTTTACAATATTAACTAGCTTTTAATTTGCTTCTTGTTAAAAAGTAAGTTTTGCTTTAAAAATGTATTGAAACATTCACATAAGAAAAGTCAAGTAAAAAAGATGAGACATTTAACTATATAACCAGTGATATTTATAGAATACTAGCAACGATATAACACTCTAACCTCAGTTGAAACTTTCTAATGAATGAAGCCTAACACTGAAGGATGGGGAACACCATAGATAACTCATAAAGGGAGACAATTTTTAAAAAACAACTTCAGACTAGTAATGCCCCAATATTGTTCCTGCATGAATTGGCATAGAACAATTAAAACCTGTTTCTACTGTTATCACAGTTACGTCCCATCATTCACAGCTTTTAAAAAAAAAAAATTGAGGTTTTGTAATAAACAAGAGTTGTGTGGTTTGGTTACAACATTAAAGCAATGACTAGTGTTAGCCTCCTGACATTTCGTTTTCTTTCTAAATTTTACCTCAAAAAATTTTAATGTTTAGTAACAATAGAGTTAGACAAAGGAAATAACCCGTTTTTTTTGCTTATTACGGTTAATTAACCATAAGTGTTTTGGTTTTTTTGAATAAACAGTTCCCTTGCATAATAATAATATTGCAATTTTGGTATAATTTATCACAAGTTCACAAAATCAATGTATTAAAATTACTGCTGACAACTCACATAAATCACAAAACTCTGAAGACCTACTAGTGAGACACATACCACACACAATGAGATAGCAGAGATTCTTTGGCTAGTTAAAAGGAAAAAAATTTGAAAGAAAAAAAAACTGTTTGACACTGATCAAAATGCATATGTGCACAATTTCAGCATAAAAATAACTTTAAAATGATTCAACATTCAAATTATGCTAAGTTTTATTATGTTAGAAAACAGCAAGTTTTTTTTTTTTACAAACACCTCAGCTTTTGTCACTCTCTTATGATCGACATGTCAGTGTATACAACATGTCACTTGGCATGTCATGTCAGCATGTGTGACATCATTATACGTGACAAGTCAGTACACAACATGTCACTAACTATGACATCAGTGTATGTGACATGTCAGCTTACAAGAGACAAGTCAAAGGGACACTAGCATTGGTCCATTCATCACCGGAGTATCACAACCCACCATAATCTGCCACATTGCATCCCTTCCTCCCCCACTGGTTATGGCAGTTGTTCTTTCACCATCAACAAGAGCACTTCAAGAAATGGTTTGATATCAAATATTTCTAGTACACAAAAAAATGGTTTGAAATCAAATGTTTCTAGCACAAACAATGGTTTAAAAATCAAATATTTCTAGCACAAAAAAATTGTTTAAAAATCAAATATTTCTAGCATGAAAATACCCTGGCTCCAGCTAAGTCAAAAGAAAAATACAACAAATACAAAATAAAATCTCTTTTTTTTTAAATATCTGATTGCTAAAGATGTCAGCCTCTTAAATCAAATTGTGGCAGTATTTAGTGTCAATTGTCACATGAACATATACACTGTCACATGACCATATCAACTGTCACATGATCATATCAACAGTCACATGATCATATCAACAGTCACATGATCATATCAACTGTCACATGACCATATCCACTGTCACATGACCATATCCACTGTCACATGACCATATCCACTGTCACATGCCCATATCCACTGTCACATGACCATATCCACTGTCACATGACCATATCCACTGTCACATGACCATATCCACTGTCACATGATCATATCAACTGTCACATGATCATGTCCACTGTCAATAAGCTATGACTGCATGTCCTCCTTAATTATAGTAGTCTTCCCTACATAAAATTCTAAAAAAAACATTTTCTTTTACTTTAAGTCAAAAAACAAGATGTTAAAAAAAAAAATAAGGCTAAAAAAAATGACTTGTAAAGGCACTAAAAATATTTCAAGGAACATCTCCATCCCTCCCACCACCCTATCACCCCCCATCTCTGCTCTAACAGGTACAGCTTCTACCAGCTGCTCATGTTTACACAAAAAAACATTGATAAATCAATTTCTTTAAATGTAAGGATTAAAAATACTTTCTTATTGATGGATGTAATTTTTTTTTTAAATCTCACTTGAAAATAGAATCAAATTTTCTATTTTAAATTAATTACTTTTAAATATTTTTAGCTTCCAAAATAGAATTACATTTCTTTTGGAAAATTGCTGTTAAAATACTCTAATTACAAATATTTTAGATAAAAAAAAATTTCTGGTACAGAAATCTTTATGTGTGGTTTAAAAGTTGCAAAACAATTTCCTTTTAAAAAAAAAATTCTCACAAAAGTTTTTTCCTTTTAAAAGAAAAGAAAAATTTCTTTCACTGTAAATCATATATTGTTCTTATTTGACTGTAAACCACAAACCTGTCCCAGACCAAAACAAACTACAAAAACCAGAAGAGACCATATAAAGAAACAACCTTGACCTACTTTATGATCTAAAATTTTGCTCTGAAGTCAAATAAATTATGAGAAGAAGCTGCGAAATATTTTGTTTAGCAAATAAATTCTAAAAACAGTGTTCACTCTGCTTGACTTGACTTGAGAGCTGACTTATCCCCCTTGTCCAGTGGCACTAAGACTGACTTATCCCCCTTGTCCAGAGGCACTACAACCTCTGATACTTTGCCAGGTGTACCCGGGGGTGGGTCATCGGGTGGGAAATCTTCAGACACTAACCTTGACCCGTTATCAAGGTCAAGGTTATCAAAAGAGCAGCATGAGCTCTCCATGGAAACACTCTCATCAAACACCTCATCACCATTCTCTGGTCTGCCCACAGCCTCCTCTACCCTGGCTGGTCCAGTCTTTGTGTCCTCACAACTTTTCTCAGGACAGAACAGGACTGTGTTGCTGGCCTTCATGCCACTTTTTGACCTTGTTACTGACCTTGACCCATGTAGAACCGTGACCTCATTTAGTGAAGAAAAATCCCCCGACTTAAGGTCAGGATCAAGGTCGTCTATATTTGAGTCGTAGGTCATGGAAAGGTTGACAGAAGCCGCCCACTCCGAGTCCGTGCTGACCACCGAACTGTTCAGCATATCTGACCTGGTCATGCTGTCATACACACCGGAGTCACTGACGCCAGACACAGACCGCGCTAACGACTCGGCCATCTCAACAGACGACGTCATGCTGTCTGACGGGTCGGTGGAGCCGGGGGCCTCGTCCTGGCCCTCCAGGTGTGAGATAAGCTCCGCCCCCGCCGAGTGACACATCCTCTCCACCCTGGACTTGCCGTCCTTACCCTCCTCCGCCTCCGACTTCTTCCTCCAGCGCTTCAGCTTGGGCTGGGGGCTGGACGAGGGGGAGTGGCTGTCACTGCTCTCTGTCTTCTCCACCACAAAAGTAGCTGACCTTGACCTCAGCTTCCTCTCCCCGTCCCCCACGCTGTGGCTGTTCCTCTTCTTCCTCATGACCACCTCCCCAGCCGAGTTGGGGGAGAGGGTGCGTCTCCTGCCGTCCGGTGACCTGGGGGGTGAGCGGCTGAGCTGCCTCTGGGTCAGACTTTCACTGGAGCCGAAGTCTGAGCTCTGGGACATGCGCCACATGACCTGCTCGTAGTCCATGGACAGACGCTTGTTGGCTCGTGTGGCTCGGTCAAACTTCCTCATCAGAACCTGACAGCGCTCATGGAGTTGTCTGAAAATTACATCAGTCATTAGGGTCAGTTGGCACAAATAGAGGGGAAAGATTAAATGAATCGAATTGATAGTTAGAACATAGTTTATATGACCCAAACGCAATTTTAGTAAATTTAATTTTTAAAATTTTTAAAATACATAATTACGTATGGAGCATTTTCTTCAAATAAGCCAATAAACTCTACTTTGCCTGTTCATAGCATTATTGAGAAACGCGTTGGTGTCTATATTCTTATTCTAATTTGCATGTGAAAAAGAACAAAAATGAAACCAACTTCTCATGGTCTGTTTTGATGTTGATGATTGCCTCCAAGTTCTCCACTTTTTGCTGTAAGGACAAAATTTTCTCTCGGCCAATGGGAACCTCCTCCAGCTGAAAGGGAAGATGTGTGTGGGTTCATTTCTAGCCAATCAAAAACTTGCTGACAAACTACAAAAACCAGATGTGAATCACTCAACTGACCTGTTTCTCCAGGTCCATGTTTTTGGTACGAAGTTTTTGAATTTCTTCATTCCTCATCTCAACCACAGTCTTCAAACTTTCAATTTCCTTGGGCAAGCTCAGGAATGGTGCCAAGGCCATCTGTCAAATAGACCAATCAGAATTAGACGTACAACAATTGAACATCAACATACCAACTAGGTTGATATTCTAGTCGAATCATAAAATACAAGCTCATTGTATTTTAATTTCTAAAGTTTATTAATTTATAAACAAAAATAGTGTTAATGATCATTTATATTTTCACAATTTATACATAAAAATACTAGCAGGACGTAATGATCAAACATCTATTATCCAAGAATTTCTATATAAAAACACTAGTTGTCCCTAATCATCTAAACTGTATATTCCTAGAATGTATCCAATAAAAAACCATGTAAAGTTGTGAGAGTGAAGAAAGCCATCAGTTTACCTGGACCTTGACATCAGCATCCCTCTGGAGAGCCTCCTCACTGTTCCTGGCTCTGTGTCTCAGGTCCTCACATTCTCCTCTCAGGCTCTCAACCTTCTCCTGCAGGGAGAAATGGTTACTCACTCAATGGGATTGTTACTAAATCATTATGATTGTCAGTCACTCAATGTGATTGTCAGACACTCAATGTGATTGTCAGTCACTCAGTGTGATTGTCAGTCACTCAGTGGGATTGTAACTCACTCAATGCGATTGTTACTGAATCAATATGATTGTCATTCACTTAGTGTGATTGTAACTTAATCAATATGATTGTCATTCACTCAGTGTGATTGTCAATAAATCAATGTGATTGTCAGACACACTGAGCATCAACAAACTTAAAAACAGCTAACAATGTCAGATCACTCAGATGACAGATAGACCCAACAACTTACAGATAGATTGATAGACCCAACAACTTACAGATAGATTGATAGACCCAACAACTTACAGATGATAGATAGACCCAACAACTTACAGATAGATTGATAGACCCAACAACTTACAGATGATAGATAGACCCAACAACTTACAGATAGATTGATAGACCCAACAACTTACAGATAGATTCAGCTTGATCGACTCAAATCTACATGTGATGTCCTCTAATTTGTTCCTGTGTTGCTTGTGGAGTTCTGAGGAAACAAAAGTTAAAATTTTAATGTCAAGGGAAGTAACTAGGGACAATTTGTTTAAGCAGTTTCTATTATTTCGAATGACTTATATATAGGCCTATATATTTTTTTTTATATATTTTTTTTTTGGAAATAGTGAAAGCAAATTCAGTAGAGCTATTGCTCAGCACTTATGTGAATTTAGAAAAAGGTATGTAATAATTAAAGCTAAAAAAATTAAGTACCTCAACATTATATAATAATTGTCATAGCCGATATACAGAAGAAATAACCTCAACAAAGGTGGAAAACACGAAATATAGACACAAACATGGACACTAACACAGAAACAAACATAGGCACAACTCATCCAACAAGCCCAGCTTATAAAAAAAGATGCAAACAATAAACAACGCCTACCTTTCATTGTGTGTCTGAGATCTTTGAAGAATGACTTCCCTTTACTAACAGACGCCATGCTGGAAGATGGCGACGGGACTACGGTCGCCGCCTCCCTCATCTTATCAGCTGCTTGACAGTCAGTTAGATATTGTCAATTGACTCTGGTTATTTGCAATCCAAACCCTAAACTGTGAGTGTCTTGGCTCCGGTTAAACTAGGCACAGATCACGTGATACAGGTGTAAGTGAGCGTGGTGTGGCAAGTTTCCACTCTCACCGTCTCTAACTAGATACAGCTTTAGGTGCTCAGCGCTAATCCGGACTCAGAATAGCCAAGGGGGGCGATTATAAGGTCAGAGAGAGAAAGAGAGATAGGGAAGAGAAGAGATAGAAAGAGATTTAGCCAACCATTTTAAAGACCGACTGACATTACCGTTGTCTCAAACAAATAGGCCGTGTTTTAAAAGTTGAAACTTTAACCTCGTCATTAGTCTTCACGTTTAATTAGTAGGCCACCGCCCTCTAATGAGGAGTCACGTGACCGAGTGTTTATAAAGTAAAAAAAAAACACAACACAGAAGGCCTATTCCCTCGGGTAAAAAGTCAACTTTTCTCAGTGAAATATCACGATGTATCAAGTTGCAAGAGCTATTATAATGTTACCAAGCTACTGTAGAGATCCTACACTAGATTGGACACCCAACCTTGGCCTGTGTTGGGCTGTTTTAGTTGATACAGAACACAACCATCACAAGATGGAAAAATCCAAGACCACTGATACTCACTAGATCAAGTAGATCGCTAGGTGTAGCCACACTTCGATGAACGATTTGACCAACACTAATATACCAGCCTACCCACCCACCTCTACTCTAGCCACGAAGCTGTCAGACAAGTGAAATAAATGAGACAGTACAACCCGATACACTAGTACCTGCATGCGACACTGGAACCATATGTAAATCAGAACAGGTGGTTTACAGACTGAATCTCCAGGCACAAGACGCTATCAAATGGTCAGACACTGCTCAGAACTTTCTCGACTCTAGGACGGGCCCATTTGTCGAGGCCGTAGTTTGGCCAATAATGACTGGCATTTACGTCATCGGTGTTTAGATAGATGTGTGTTTGTGTCCGAGTGAAATGGTGTGGGTGCGTGTGTGTGTGTGTGTGTGTGTGTGTGTGTGTGTGTGTGTGTGGGTGGGTGTGTGTGTGTGTGGGTGCTTGTGTGTGTGTGTGTATGTCAGGCTGACTGTGTGAACAGAAGAAAAAAACTGACCAATCAATACTCTTCCATGCCAAACTGTTCTGTGGGCTCATGACGTCATAATTACTTTACATAATTAATGCAATTAGAGGAAATCGTCATTATTTTTGTAATGCATTTCCCTTTAATTCAACGCTTACTAACGTTAGAGTTATAATCTACCTAAGCCAGCCTACTGTAAAGAAAAACAGAGCGCTGGGTTGGATTTGATCCCAGTCACGAGCATACCTGAATAGTGTATACGAGCTGATCACCCTGTGTTACACCACGACTTTCTGAGATGGAGGTGGGAAACAGAGAAAACCCAGGGGCTTGAGATGTTACACAAAACAAATGTTAACAAATGTTGACAAAGGTTAACACATAACTCCGAGACGTTTCATCGTCAAATAAAACATCTGGATGCATAAGACCCTATCTTAAAGCCTGTACTCCCCCCCCCCCCCCATCCAACTGGCCGAACACGCGCGCACACACAGGGGAGAAAACCCAAACACACAAGATAGAAAGATGGTGCCCGTAATAAGATCCCTTGAGAGAAAAAACTAAAAACAGAATCTAACGGTGACGAGATGCTAAGGTTAAGTAGCTAAAACAACACTGCCATTAGAGGGATGTTTTCTTTCTGTCAGACCTGATGTCCTTCTTCATTCATGTTTGTGTCTGTCTGTCTGTCTGTCTGTCTGTCGGTGGGAGTCTGAGCTTGTCTAAATCAGATGTGTGTGTATAGTTGTGTGGGTGTGTGTGTGTAAGACGGACAACTTGTGTGAAAAAGATGGGTGTTTCTGTGAGAGACATGACTGTAGGGGGAGGAGAGATGGTGTGTGAGAACGTGTGGGATAGACTATGGCAAGAGACGATGTGTGGGGTAATGAAGAGTGTGTGTGTGTGGGGGGGGGGGGGGTAATGAAGAGTGTGTGTGGGGTAATGAAGAGTGTGTGGGGGGGTAATGAAGAGTGTGTGTGGGGGTAATGAGTGTGTGTGGGGTAATGAAGAGTGTGTGTGTGGGGGGTAATGAAGAGTGTGTGTGGGGTAATGAAGAGTGTGTGGAGACCAGCGATGAGATGCGTGTGAGTTGAGTATGTGTGAGCTGGTGTGTGAGGGAGTTCACCCCCCCCCCCTACACACACACAAGAGGCCAGCAAGACTGACCACACGAGACGAGGCTGCTATTTGCTGGCATCAAACATGAGCTGACTTTGTTGACCGCTGACGTCACGTGACATAACAAACGGCCAGGTGTTCTAGTGACATCAGCATCACACCTGGAAAACGTCATGTGACTTATCAACCTGTCAGGTGACTTATCAACCTACACTCACCTCAGACTGTCACAAGTCAAGCCGCACGCGCGCTATTACATCAACATAAGACCCCCAACTTCCACAAACGGTCCTGGGTTCAAAACAAGCTAGGCCTAGTCCCTATCAGCTTTGACAGCTGACTACAACAACACTACAAGCTCCATCAATTGATCAAATGTTACACATGCTAACTTCTATTTCAAGCGGGCTCCTCTAGCACCATTCATTAACACAGAACTTAGAACACTGAAGCTGGCAACATGATGATCTCATCAATAAGACGGTGTTTACCGCCTACCAACCTCCTTCCTACATATACCGCCACCACAACACAATCCCCACCCTCTGAAGGGGGGGGGGCGGGCATAAAAAAGAAAGTAAACATAGATCTAAACGATGATAAAACTGGGTGAAGAAATGAAAAACGAATCTTGGGTTAACTATGTCTAGGTAAACCCTATGTTCACCGTGTTACTGGGTATTTAGAGTAACCCTCACACTGTAGGGTTCTACTCTCTACACTATCTAGTCGTAAATAAAACACCAGAGTAAAAACAAAGAGTAGACCTACATACAAACTTTAGGAGATATCAACACAATAGAAGACGAAGACGATTTACTTGAGTCCTTTAGAATTCACACAGAAAATAAATGATACAATATTTTATCTTACAGCCGAGACATCACTTCCAATGTGTATATTACAGTAGCTAACAGCATCCCGCTTCTATCTAACTAAAACACCGTCCTTGTAGCTGGCATTAAACCTTACCACACGATCACTCAGTGTGGCCAAACTCTACTAGCTAGACACATCTGGTATTAAATACTTGTTGATTATCTTTTAAAATGGTATTTGTTTTTTCCTAAGTTATGGAGCATCAAAAGAACGAAACAAGATTTAAAAAAGGAAAGTATGTTGTCAAATCCACAAGTGATGGTGTCAGCATGACATTTATCCATCCATCCATCAGCACAACACAACACAGCAGCAACACGGCTCAATATTTACAGCCTGGCCCCTGATAACTCCATCTTCCAGGGGACTTAACTCGCCACATTTGCATCAGCTGTTTCAACATTGTGGACTACGGTGTTGTCTCTCCCAAACTTGTTAGAAATGTATTATACAACTGTAGCTTTCACTTGATCTCATCTATATATAACATTAACTTATACATTTAATGTCCTTGATGAGATGAGCACTCTTCACCACGGTGCAGGTAACATGTATCTCTTCAAATGGTGCCTGCCCTCCATGCCTAACCCCTCCCTACCTATACTCCAGGTGTAGCCACCCCCCCCCCCCCACACACACACACAAATCTGTCCTTTCCAATTTCCCCATCTTTAACTCCAGCCTGCCTGCCCTCCAGGTGTAACACCTCCCCCCGCCTCCCCCCTCTGGTACACAGCATTACTCACGCACTCAAATAGGACGCTGCAATGGGACTCAGCAGATAGAAATATAAGAAGAAAAACACTGGGCACAGGGAAAACACACAACATCCATGTTGTCAAACATTCTATAGAGTAAAAATAGTGATAGAAAGAAGAGAGATTATCTGACGGCACAACTGTTGTATACATGGCGCTCTACTGACACATCACACAGCAAGCAAGTACAAGATCAAACTAGAGAGAGATACATGGACTTAGACAAAAACTTGTTCCCACCATCTAGTTACTATATAAACCAGGTTTACTGCACCCACATTTCTTTGACCAGTCCTTAATATATAGTTTCATTCATATATATATATATATATATATATATATATATATATATATATATATATATATATATATATATATATATATATATATATATATATATATATATATATATATATATATATATATATATATATATATATATATATATATATGGCTACACGATGAATGCACCATAAAACAATGTAAGTTAAAGCCATCTTTTAACCTATCTTAAGCGTTTACAATAACCACACAACAAGAAACTTGTTAATTAAATTGCCTTTTAACTACAAGTCGGAATAGATGACTTCATGCAATATAAAAATCACTTTAACAACAGCGTTTGATACTTAAACTTATGATTGCAGCAACTGGGAATAAGTTTTCCATCCCCCTAATCCACACCGAGTTAACATAGCACATTGCCACTGTCCACCAGAAGAGCCACCACCAACTTCCCGTGTGTGCTAACTAGGGTCATCTCGTGACGTCTGCCTATACACCCAGCACTCCCCTGGTGTCTGTAGAAATCGTGTTCGATCGAGCGTGATTAACTACCGATCGTCGCTCCACTCGATCTATCCAATAGATTCTATGTCAAACAGCGCCAGTGATAGACTCACTTTCTGTCAGGACGTTGTAAATCTGCTACAGGCTTGTAAGCTATGGAATGTCTTAACACCCTTACAGACCCCATTCAACCGTTCTCCAACTCGACACAAGAGGGATCTATAAAGATCAATATTACATTTCTAATCCACTTGAAAAATAAATTCCTGGCTGGCCTCAGCACTCGACCAGCGAATGACGGGGTTACCAGTGTAGGAGAATGTTAGCTATAGACCCAACTACCAAACTCTAATCTAACCGCTTCCAATAACACTTCGGGCACAGGTTGAGGTTGTAAATTCTATTAAACACCCGTTACTTCCAGTTGCATATTCTAATATCATTACGTTTCCAAGCACAAATACAAGACAATTACTGAATGAAATAACGTCATTATTATGTCAACTTGTATGTTTCTGGTCAAGCTAACATCTGTGAGTCACGTCACTGGGCCAGTTGTCCAGTTATATTTGGACCGTGACAATTAGTTTCCTACCTCGCCAAGCTAACATAGGTGAGTTACGTCATTGGGCCAGTTGTCCAGTTATATTTGGACCGTGACAATTAGTTTCCTACCTCGCCAAGCTAACATAGGTGAGTTACGTCATTGGGCCAGTTGTCCAGTTATATTTAGACCGTGACAATTAGTTTCCTACCTCGCCAAGCTAACATAGGTGAGTTACGTCATTGGGCCAGTTGTCCAGTTATATTTAGACCGTGACAATTAGTTTCCTACCTCGCCAAGCTAACATAGGTGAGTTACGTCATTGGGCCAGTTGTCCAGTTATATTTAGACCGTGACAATTAGTTTCCTACCTCGCCAAGCTAACATAGGTGAGTTACGTCATTGGGCCAGTTGTCCAGTTATATTTGGACCGTGACAATTAGTTTCCTACCTCGCCAAGCTAACATAGGTGAGTTACGTCATTGGGCCAGTTGTCCAGTTATATTTAGACCGTGACAATTAGTTTCCTACCTCGCCAAGCTAACATAGGTGAGTTACGTCATTGGGCCAGTTGTCCAGTTATATTTAGACCGTGACAATTAGTTTCCTACCTCGCCAAGCTAACATAGGTGAGTTACGTCATTGGGCCAGTTGTCCAGTTATATTTAGACCGTGACAATTAGTTTCCTACCTCGCCAAGCTAACATAGGTGAGTTACGTCATTGGGCCAGTTGTCCAGTTATATTTAGACCGTGACAATTAGTTTCCTACCTCGCCAAGCTAACATAGGTGAGTTACGTCATTGGGCCAGTTGTCCAGTTATATTTAGACCGTGACAATTAGTTTCCTACCTCGCCAAGCTAACATAGGTGAGTTACGTCATTGGGCCAGTTGTCCAGTTATATTTAGACCGTGACAATTAGTTTCCTACCTCGCCAAGCTAACATAGGTGAGTTACGTCATTGGGCCAGTTGTCCAGTTATATTTAGACCGTGACAATTAGTTTCCTACCTCGCCAAGCTAACATAGGTGAGTTACGTCATTGGGCCAGTTGTCCAGTTATATTTAGACCGTGACAATTAGTTTCCTACCTCGCCAAGCTAACATAGGTGAGTTACGTCATTGGGCCTGTTGTCCAGTTTTATTTAGACCGTGACAATTAGTTTCCTACCTCGCCAAGCTAACATAGGTGAGTTACGTCATTGGGCCAGTTGTCCAGTTATATTTAGACCGTGACAATTAGTTTCCTACCTCGCCAAGCTAACATAGGTGAGTTACGTCATTGGGCCAGTTGTCCAGTTATATTTAGACCGTGACAATTAGTTTCCTACCTCGCCAAGCCAACAAAAAAAAAGTATCGACCGCTCCAAGAACCAGAACTCGGAGGATAACTCGTCCTAACACAACCAAGCAAGCTAGGCTTCCTTCACTAATTTATATTTAACATGCGGGGATACACCGTTTAGGTCCATGTATATTTTTTTTTTACTCTTTTTACATTTTAAATTCAGAAACTACAGAAACAGCACATACATATACTTGCTCCTTTAAACATTAAATTTAAGTATGCTCAAGCACATTTTCCACACCACTGTGAGTAGCCGCCCATGATTGACTTCACCAAAATATATTCTTAAACCATTACGATTTCAAAAAAAATCATGTAAGAAAATATTTACTCTAAAATATAACACGGCCAGTTCATCAATGTAGCGTTGTGTTCATATGTGGCCAGAATTCGTGACTGTTGAGGTAAAGTGACAGAGAGGGGACATACGGGCATCACCTGATTGAATATTCTACTCGGGTCAAAGCTCCTGGTCACGTGACACAATGTATCGATTTTTGCCAATTTACACCCAGCTGTAGGGCTGGCTCACACATACTCATCAAATTAGGGTCATATAGGGCGTGTATAGTGGTCCTGTAGAGGGCATAGAATGGTCCTGTTGGGGGCATATATTGGTCTTATAGAGAGAATACATTTGTCCTATAGAGGGCATATAGTGGTCCTGTAGAGGGCATATACTGGTCCTGTAGAGGGCATATAGTGCTACTGTAGAGGGCATATAGTGGTCATGTAGAGGACATATAGTGGTCCTATATTCAGCATATAGTGGTCCTATACAGAGCATACATGTGTCTCATAGAGTCCTCTACCGATAGTATAGAGGTCCTATCGTGGTTTCAGTAGATCAATGTGCTAGCTGTCCTATAGAGCTCTAATGGCCACAGTATGAGCTCTAAAGGACAGCTAGAACATTGATCTTTAGAGCTCTAAAGGACAGCTAGAACATTGATCTTTAGAGCTCTAATGACCACATTATGAGCTCTAAAGGACAGCTAGAACATTGATCTTTAGAGCTCTAAAGGACAGCTAGAACATTGATCTTTAGAGCTCTAATGACCACATTATGAGCTCTAAAGGACAGCTAGAACATTGATCTTTAGAGCTCTAATGACCACATTATGAGCTCTAAAGGACAGCTAGAACATTGATCTTTAGAGCTCTAATGACCACATTATGAGCTCTAAAGGACAGCTAGAACATTGATCTTTAGAGCTCATACTGTGGTCATTAGAGCTTGTCAGTAATTAATAAGCTGGGGATTACTCCAACCCCTCCCCCCCCATCCTCCCCACCCTTGGCTCAGCAAGGCCAATACTGGCGACAGTGCAGGAAGGTTCAGCTTCATGCATTAATTTGGGGGGGGGGGGAGAGAGAGAGAAGGAGAGAGAGAATGAGAGAAATGGCAGTACAGTAAAAATATACTAGTTCCTTCTAATCCTCTCGGTGAATAAGGTGAATAAGAGTCAATGCCTGGTGCTTGTTATTTAACTCTTTAAACATCACAAAACGTGACATCCACCTACCTTCATAGTCAGCTGTAAGAGTTCATTTGATCTTACAAAAACATTTTTTCAACAGTTTACACAGTTTGCTGGGTTTAACAAGATGTGACATGACATAAACTGACATGACATACAACATGTGACAGGACATAATGTGACATGACATACAACATGTGACATGACATACAAGATGTGACATGACATACATGTGACATGACATGTCAGTGTCCATCTGGTCAGCCCTACCTTCCATCTGGCAGTCATGTTTGTTCCTGAGTTCCTGAATTTCCTCTAGGTGAGATATCCTGATCCCATTCATCTCCAGCTTGCCTTCATTCTTCACCTCAGAGATCTGAAAACCAGGGGAGGCTAGTCTTTGTAAGGGGACACAACCAACATTTTGAGTTCAGAAAAATGTTGACTACAGAGAACAGAACTTCGTGGTAGCAATAACTTATTGAAAATATCCATCTATAGGCTATAGATCTATAGGCTAGAGTGTGTATAGTTGAGAGAACATTTTGATGGCAACACTTGCACAGATTTCCACACTGTAATTTTATTCAAGATCTAGGACTTGGGTCAGAGAAACCAAACATCATACTATCCCTTCTTACACCCAGGTCAGAGGAAAACACTTGTTCACCTGCCCTAAGGGCCTTCTGGTCTGATAGGACACTTACAGGCATATCTAATTAAGTTAATTAGTAAAATGATCAATGTGTTCTCACCTGTCTCTCATGTCCTTGCTTCATAAATTCCATCTGTTTCTCATAGAAAAGTCGAACTAGAGAAAAGAAAACAAAACACTAGTACACATGTATTATAACCCTCACTACCTATAACAACATAGCTAACCAAACATGTTCCCAGTATGAGAGGCCTGTTACACCCAGATGATTACCAAGGTAAAGTTTCAAACCTGTACATTTAGATTGACATCCATCTACATCCCACCTCAATTAACAATGTTAGATATTTTAGCCCAATCAAGATAAAAAAACATGAGGAAACTATTTCATCCCCATCCGCACAATTACATTTTTTTCATTACTTTCTAGACAAAGAAATGTAATGTTTGATTTAGATTTCAAACAAAAAAACACAAATAAAGTTGTGAATAAGTTAATTAACAGATTTAGTGTACACATCCACAAAGCACTCCATCTCCCCCCCCCTATACACACACACACTAAAGCATTGATAGATTTCCTCACCCTTACCTAGCTCCCCACACTCACACCACACCAGTTCCCCACCCCCCATCTCGCCACCATACTCAGCACCGCATCCCCCATCAAAGCCCACAACACCAAGCCCCTCCAACCATACCAAACAGGGCTCACCATCCCCACCCCCCCCCACCCCACCAAAGAACCAAGTACCACCCAGCCAAAGCTCCCCACCCCCACCACACAAACCTTCCCCCCCTCACACCACCCCACCCCCACCAAAGAACCAAGTACCACTCAGCTAAAGCTCCCCCCCCCCACACCACCCCACCCCCACCAAAGAACCAAGTCCCACCCAGCCAAAGCTTCCCCCCACCCCCACCAAAGAACCAAGTCCGACCCCTCCCCAAAGCTTACATTTCTTCATAGCCTCCTCGTGTTTGGATGTCAGTTCATCCCTCTGTGCTGTCAGTGCAGCATTATGTGTGTCGTCCATGTCACGTGTCACCTTGGCATGCTCCTCCCTCTCTGTCTGAGCCGAACACATCGCCTCCTCAATTTTCTTCACGGCCTCATCCTTTTCCTGTATCACCTCACTCAGGTGCTGGCCTAGTGTATCTTTCTCCTTGCTCAGCTCGGCTGATAAAGCAAAACATTTATCTTCAGTGTCAGAACATGGGAGACTACAAGGTTATTTCTAGAAGAAAGTAATTTATTTCGATTAACTCCCCTTGTTTTTAAAAAAAAACGTTACAAGTGTTGATTGTAGTAAATTTTACGTTAGCAACATCTTAATTTTAAAAAGTGTATAAAATACAATTCAAATTAATGCTTTTTTAAGTATGCATCTATTAAAAAACAGATGAAATAACATTAACCCTAATAGCATGACTTACAAATCTGAGCTAGGCAGTCAGCAAGTTGCCTTTGCACTGTCTCAAGCTTCTTGGCCAGTTCCGGGCACTCGAAAGCATTCAACTGGAAAGTATTACAAGTTATCATTTCAATTTGTCTTTTCTTAATTTTATTTTCTAAGCGACAGATCATTAAAATTATTACACAATTATTTTTAAAAATATTTTAGGACGTGACGTTCCATTATATTTTTTTTACTTTCTCGTATATACGAAGTATAGAAAAAGTCTTGTAATCGTGCAAAAAAAAAAAAATCGAGATTTTTACAAATCTCGACGTTTTACACCTCACTGATACGGAAAAACATAATTTTGCAATCTTGTCCGTATGTCTGTGTGTCTGTCTGTGTGTCTGTCTGTGTGTCTGTCTGTCTGTCCGTGTGTAAACACGATAACTTGAGTACCGTTACTGCTAGGTTGATGAAATTTTATATATAAGTATTTTATCAAAATCGTAGATCCGTATCAACTTTTGAGCGATTTCCGATAACCGGATTGGGTACTTTTCCTACTTTGAATTTTTCAAAAGCCTATAACTTGAGTACTATTTCAGATAGATAAACGAAATTTCACATGTAAGTAAAAGATCTAATTTTCTACCTTCTGTTAAATTTTGAGTAATTTCCGTTGACCGGAAGTAGTAATTTACGCTACTTCCGATTTCTCAAAAAACTAATGTAAATTTTAAAAGTACTAATAATATTGCGCACTATTATGCGCTTTTTTATTTGGCGTTCACTTGGTGTGCAATTAATTTGTCTACGAGATTTTATTCTATTTTTAAAACTTTAAGTATTTAAAATGGATAAAAAATCATGTCTATAGCCCGAGTTCCCATCCCCTGTTATTTTATATAAGAATATTCGAGAAAGTTTAGGGGAGATCACTCCCGGTTTATTATAATTACAAATTGGCAACATTTTATCAACACAGACACAGTATATGTCTGGTACAAACAAGTGAAAAGCAAGGGTAAGGGGAGAGAACTGACCTCCGCACAGCAGTAGTTGACCAGGACGGCCATGGCGTCGAAGCCCTGTGAGGTGGCCTTGAGCTGGATCCTGGTGTGGGTCAGCTCCTTGGTCCTGGCCTCACACAGACTCTCCAGCCTCTCGATCTCCTTCTGGGCAGCGCTGGCTGCCGTCGTGCTGGCCTTGGGGGCGCTGGCTGCTGGGGTAGACTTGATGGCTCCATTCAGCTTGTTCTTGCGATCTGTGGGGGAGAGGGTGACACTACAGCCATCTATAGTAGACTCATACATCTAACTCATTGATCAAGGATTGTTTACTGCTTTGTATAGCATGTAATGAGATTGATAGCTGTTTTATAATTAGTGTACTAATTTACCAAAGAACGAAAGCTTCTGCGTTAATTTTTGTAACATTGTTGTTAGTGTTTCACATTAAAATCACTAGTAACATTTATCAATAGACTTTATTTCATTTAATGAGATTAAGTTAATTAGACAACTAAAGCGTCAATACATCAGCGGGGCACATATTTACAAGCGGGAACAGATATTAGATAAGCGACATTTTAGTAGTTTTACAGTGCTGAGAGTAGACTACACAGAGAAGAGAATAGATTAACACTTCACAAGGGATGTAAAGTGGTAAATAAATAGATAATTATTTTAGACTTATCGAGGTTCTATGACAATAATTATTTATTATCATAAAAGTCTAGTAAAAGATTTAAATTAAAGTCTTCAAAATATAAAACATCTGTGTAAAGAGAATGTTTATTTTCTTCTGTTTTTTAAGAATGATGAAACCAGACCTTTAAATTGTTCTAGTCGCTACTCATCTGACGTACAGAATAAGAAAAGCAAACAGAGTCAGTGTAAATAAACAAAAAAAAAATATCCACATGCACATTTGTTATATAGCCTACATTAGGTGTGGGGAAACATCAATGTTTGAAAAAAAAAGGTTTGGATTTTAATAGCAAAAGGGGAAACACTTATTAGAATTAATATTTTTTTTTAACAGCAAAGAGTTTAAAATTGAATGTGGTAAGAAATCTAGTATTTGGGAGTGTTTCATTTACAGCTTTGGTTAGACACCAAGCAGCAAGCATTTAATGGTGACAATAAAAAAAACCACATTGAATACAATAAAATCCATTGAGACAGGAACACGGGCAGTGTGGTTTAACTGTGGTGGTCCAGTGCTTGACGTGACCACGATTTGCTGTAACCAAATATTCTGTACTGTATGTACACAACCCATGTCACTCGTCCCTCCACTGCCGGTAGATTACGACACCGTCACATAGCAACGACCACAATTGTTTGAAACCAAACCATTATAACTCTATCAAGGTTAACTTTGTTTAAGAAAAACACTACACTGGTAGAAAAAAAGGTAAGGATGTGTTTAAAGAAGTAGTGTCGCAGCCTTTTTCACGCATATACAACTGGAACTACTACGTCATACACCAAACAAAAACGGGTCGGTCCACTATCCTGTCCGCATGCATCAGTGTCAGAGAATGTTTTGTCCTACTTCTCTGGCTAACGGGCTAATACAAGATACAGGTGTCATAGACACATTTAGGACGCTTGTCGTCTGTGTGATGTCGTCAGGTTTTCTCTCACCCCCCCCTACATTAGACCCTGGCTGCCAGCAGCTAGGACCACATTTTCTCACTCTCACAACTAGGCGGCATCATCAACACATTTAGCAAGTCCCAAAACTATCGGGCGGTACCTTGTCTACATTTTTAACTAAGGTCATGTTGTCAAAATCATAAACGACTGCCAGGTGTTAAAAAAAAAAAAACAACCAAACGAAATAAAAGTGTCAGTGAGTCTGTGTCGCTAACCCTCTAATACCTGCCCACTACCCACCCACTATCGGCTCACTACCTGCCCACTACTTGCCCACTACCCACCCACTATGTGCTCACTACCTGCCCACTACCCACCCACTATATGCTCACTACCTGCCCACTACCCACCCACTATGTGCTCACTACCTGCCCACTACCCACCCACTATATGCTCACTACCTGCCCACTACCCACCCACTATGTGCTCACTACCTGCCCACTACCCACCCACTATCGGCTCACTACCTGCCCACTACCTGCCCACTACCCACCCACTATCGGCTCACTACCTGCCCACTACCTGCCCACTACCCACCCACTATATGCTCACTACCTGCCCACTACCCACCCACTATGTGCTCACTACCCACCCACTACCTGCCCACTACCCACCCACTATGTGCTCACTACCCACCCACTACCTGCCCACTACCCACCCACTATGTGCTCACTACCTGCCCACTACCCACCCACTATGTGCTCACTACCTGCCCACTACCCACCCACTATATGCTCACTACCTGCCCACTACCCACCCACTATGTGCTCACTACCTGCCCACTACCTACCCACTATATGCTCACTACCTGCCCACTACCTGCCCTCTACCCACTATGTGCTCACTACCATCCCACTACCTGCCCACTACCCACCCACTATATGCCCACTACCCACCCACTATATGCCCACTACCCACCCACTATATGCCCACTACCCACCCACTATGTGCTCACTACCTGCCCACCTGTCTACAACATCGGTTCTACAAACCCAAGCACTTAACAAACCAAACAAGACGTCTATAGCTCTCACGTCTATAGCTCTCACGTCTATAGCTCTCACGTCTATAGCTCTCACGTCTATAGCACGTGCACATGACGGTACTCACTAAGAGCAGACGATTCCTCCCACTCACAGAATGTGTCTGGGTTTCCCCCAGCACATCACATGGCATTAGTCTGTCAATGTCTCTCAGTCAACGTTGTTCTTTTGGCTCAGATCACTTACAATGTCTACACCCGCTTGTATAATCAGTTACCACATCTACACCCGCTTGTATGATGATAAGTTGGTAAATGTTAGTAAAACTCGAAGAAACGCCTACACCAAACAATAACCCTAAACAGGTTGATAATGTACACACAAGCTTTACGATTCAACGAAACGATGGCAGCTATAAGCACACTAATCACATCAAAGGTCAATTAGATCGTGGAACTAATGAGTTCCGTCTTGATTAGCTTCTGCAAGCAACAGGTAGCCAGAAAAGTTTTTTTTCTTTCAATGCTCCAAAAAAGTGTCTTTAATCTTCGTTATTTTTTTTAACAAAACACGCACTTAACAGTGATGTATATTTGCAATGTTTTCATTTATATTTTCATTTCATTTCACTTTTGATACTTTTTTTTTACAAAAATTAATGACACTGACGTGATAAAATTAGTCTAGGCTTATCGAGTAGTCTTCAAGATCAAATGTGTATCTTTTTTAAAACCACAATAGTTTTAATTCTGACATGGATGATTTCCCTTACATCCTGTCTTACCTCCCCTGAATGATACAATAAATGATGTAAACAGATGACTAAATGTTCCCAGCCACTAGCATCAAACAAAAACCAAAGGCTGAAAGTCTGGGGTTAACGCGCTAACAACATGCCTGCTAGTGCTGAAAACTTTAAGAATGGGCTACAGTAAGAAACACAAAGGTAAACTCGGTCAGGGTAAACAACCTGTGGAGCCTTGCAGGTAAATTGGTTACCTGCTTACATCAACAGGGGGAAATAACCAAGGTTTGGGGAGGAATAGAAGGAAAAAAACGCAAATAAAAACTGCTTTAAAAATAAAACAAAGCTTGTTTTTGTGTGTGAATGTATGAGTGGATGGCGAGGAATGAAGGGTGTGGGCGGAACGAATGCAGGTACAAACTTTTTAAAGTCCGTTCTACCCACCTGTAACAAGAGTAAAATATTACAGTACTAGTAAGTTACCAAATGCCACCTAATTTCTATGGCAACATATCCATTAATCCTATTCCCAGCAACACCTGCATTTACTCAGGTAAGCGTATACACTTTCAAAAATTAATCCTTAATTACCGTAATCTATTTTTCTCCCAATCTTTCCGGGTTCCATAGGTCTATTTTAAGAGCGGAACCACCAAGAGCAAGTGTCCCAGCACTGGATGCTCTGTGCTGATAACCTGGTCTGACAATTACAGTAGCCATACCTCACCCTGCCCAAGATAAACACACCCCACCCCCTCCCATCCCCATCACAGTTACACTGCTTTCGAATCAAATGCCGACCTTACAATGGAGATTAGCATAGCCATCAACAGATTGATCTAAATTTACCTTCATCTCGCGATATCTCGTTCGATCTCGTGGTATCACGTGATATCTCGAGAGATCTGTCCTGAACTCTCGCCTCCCTGCTCCCACTGTGGCGCCTGTCGAAAGTTTTGCTAACGTTGTCGGCTGTCTGTTTGTCGCACCTAACGCTTCCATCAGTGGCTCGCCTGCCGGCACCAACACACGGCACCGTCTCACTTCTCTCCTCAACAAACACGTCATCGTTGTCCTTAATACCACACTCCTGCTGTGCATTAGCACCACCGTCTTTCTTCCTCCGAAAATCCCCGAAACTTAGAACCTTAGTCTCTGTACTGATGCCAGCATCGAGTCCCCTCTTATCTTCAGTCACCTCCTGTCCACTCGCCTGCCTGGACAACCTCGCTTCACGAGCTCCAGACAATCGACCGTTTTTCTCATCGAAACTTCCAGAAACTCTTCTCTCATCTTTCACTTCCGGTCTCTGACGCCGTTTGTCTCTTGCAGGATCAGCAGCGTCAACAGACGAGCCTTCAGCCTTGACCTCGATGTTCTCTTTACACCTGCTACCTCGTCTGGTGCTAGAGAGATCAACCTCTTGGGATGTATCTGCTCCACGTTTGGCGCTAGAATAAAGGTCCGAAGACTTCCTCCTCTGGGATAACCCGGACCCCAAGTCTAGAGAGTTTCTACTGGACGAGTAGCCCGAATCTCTTTTACTAGCTTCACCGGAAGTGGCGCTAGTTGAGTAGCTCGTGTAGCTGGAGCGACGGGTCACTGAATCTCCCAGGCCGGTGGATGTTCTACCGGAAGTGGCCGGGTAGAGCCCAGTTCTCGTCGAGTCACCACGAGAGCCCCTGAGCCCAGTGGCTCCCACACTGGTGGGGCTGCTGTAGTCGTGCCGACCGATGGAGCTGCTGAAGGAACCATAGCCACTCAGTGGTCGGCTGCTAGTCACAGCGGCGGTGCTGGAGGCTGAGTCCAGACACCAAGAGGAGCGGTTGCTTCTTCTGTAGGTCACAGACATGACGCGAACCTTCTCTGAGACACGTCTCGCTGGCCTGATCTATCACGTCAACAACTTATCTGCCAGCATTGTGTTCAGGTTGAAAATATTCCAGGAATGATCTCAAATATCACAGACTGAGCAGAACATCAACAGAACACTGAGTAGAATATATCACTCATATCGGCAATGTCCAAAATGTCACTTTGAATGAACAACTTTTTTCAAGCTTAACACTAAACAATGATATTTTTTAACCAACTTGCATTCAATGAAGTCCATTCAGTATATTTTACCTTATCACGGGTTGGAATATAAGAAATCTACCGTAAGCTTATCACGGGTTGGAATATAAGAAATCTACCACAAGATGAATACAACAAAGACCCAACTTCTTAAAGCGTTTGCTAGTTTCTAAGAGATCTAACACTAACTACACCAGATGTGGCTGATGTCTGTACTTGCTAATTACGCTGACACTACACAATCTGTAATCACGAAAATATCTCAAACGTTTAAAGAGGTTTTATAGATTCTAAAAAAAAAACATTATTTACCTTAGCGCGCACATTTTTTATTTTAAAAAATAGGTGTTTATTCGAGAAAAAAGTGGTGTAAAGGAAATATTCTAGTCTGTTACTGGGTCAACCTGTCTCCTGCTGTAGGGGAACGATTCCCACATCTCTGGCAGACGTCCCGAGAATCTTTGGCTAATCTTCTCACGTCCCTGCCCCGTATTGAGGGGATAACACAGACGATGTATTCTACAATACAATTATCTATGGATAACTCGCATAAAAACATGCCAGGTAATGTGTGCATCTAGCTAGTTTGGTGCACCATCATTGAGGTGATCAGGCGAGATACAAACATTCTTCTGTAGAGACTAGCTCTGTACCTAGCCAACCCCTAAACCCAGCACTGTACCTAGCCAACCCCTAAACCCAGCACTGTAGCTAACAAATCCCTAGCCAACTCAACAATCAACTTTCCCGAGCAAATGAGCTCTGAACGCAGCCTAATCTCCCCACTCCTAAACAAGTGATACATCTACACCGTGCAGGACCGTACGCAACCTCCCACAACAGTACCAAATCTAGCCGACACAGCCCCTTCATCGCTCGCCCACCTTGTAACATCCACAACCTATTAACTCATGTCGTCTTAATGATATTTAAATTAGCCACCATCTTTCATGTTTATACTTGATTATCTACAAACAACTTTACCCCATATAATGTGAGTGAAAGGGTTACTTTACTTTCGGAGAGTAATGCGCCCCTTAGTTACAAACGGAACCATCTTTCACATCTCTTTAGAAATCCCCAAACGTATCCCAACCCCATTAAGACATCAAACTATTTATAGCCCGCTCTGTTTTTCTTGTGGCCATTAGATAATTTACTCGCATCTCCAATCTTTCACTTTTTAAACCCAGCATAAAATAATCTTTGATGTGAAGTGCTAGTGACTGAACTAAACCATGGGAAAATATCAAATACAACGGTGTGTGCTAAGTAAGAATACATTTCTCAAGAAATAAATGCATATTTACCTAACACTAATACGTTCACTTTATATGTTATTTCAACTAGCTGAAACATGGACACGCACTAACAACCATGTATCCAATTCAAACGTCCAATTCAACCAAGCAAATGTGTTGCATATAATTTAAAAAAATAAATATGTATATATATAAATCTTGACTTCGCAACAATTACGGATACTGAGCCCAACTTTTATTCCTTAGGTAACTTCCAAACATCGTTTCGAGACTCCTATAAAAAAAAAATTCTAAAGCTCCAACATTTTCAAACAATAAACAAAACTCTAGCTGAAGTCCATCCAAGAAAGAAACACTTGCCAAAACTAAACAACATTCCAGAATGTATCCTCCCTAGATCACGTGATGGCCAAGCATTGTCTCCCAGCATGGCCATCTACTCCAAACATTTCTCCAGTCACATTTCCCGTCCACCGAAACCTTCTGATGGCCAACCTAAGACGTCCATGTCCACACAAAACACTCAAACCTCACCCCTCTAAATACGCAGGCACAGCGTCAACACTTGTAAGCTGAGCCCAAGCTGGGATGAAATAGGGGTGGCAGGTTGATTTGCTTTCCCCTGCTTTAAACACTACAACCACCTGACTATTTACGAGGCAGAAACTCCTCCACCACAGTTTATAGCAACTCGGTTAATCCGCAATAAACAAACAGCCAGTATTGTGATGCGTATTTTAGGTCTAAATGGTTTCTATTTTCGGTTTTAATGAATACTTGTGGTAAAAAAATTACTTTCTGTACTGACATGCACGAGCCTATGCTTACAACTAATGAATGTGAATAAAAACAGGGTTAATTTGAGGTTTGACATTCAACCCTGTACATATATCAGCCTTGTGAGGGGCGTTAACTAATTTATCCGTCCAGTTAAAGAATCGGACACCTTCTTAAAAGATCAAACGTACACAGAGAGGCCCAGCTTTAACCCCTCCCCCACCCCACCCTAAAGTTTACTGGAAAAGGGTGAACGGACCTCAGGCTGAGTAACAGAGCTGGGACCATTCACTTCTCAAGCCTAGAGTACGTACACATGATGTACATTATAATGCAGGCCAGTGTATGAGAACAATGAAAGTACACGTGCCCACAGTATAGTTGGCGTCAAGATGTCCTGTATAACAGGCTCCGGTTAAAGCCAAAGTTTCACCTTTAAAGAGCAGGTGTGCCTGCAGGTAGGACTGGCGCACCATTATAAATAAATGCCCCTCCTTCCTGGTGCGGTGCCATCTAGATTCACTCGCTGACACACGCACTTTTGTGCAGAGATACGTGTGCGACAACAGCCTGGCTGAGACAGCGGTATGGTTGCGGTTGGGGAGGGGGGAGGCTGTATCACACAAGCGGTAACTCAGCTACCTGTCGTTACTGTCAGACTGACGATAAACACAAACCTTTTATAAACTGATTCGCGTTTTGGTTCATCTTTTGTTTACTCAAACATGACTTATGGAGCATTTTGCAACAATTGGCTTAACCGTACTCTAGATATTCTCTACCACTATATGACCCTATCTGGGGCCTTTGACTGCGCTATAGGCTTTGTCATTCAAGCACATAATTTACTTCCTGTAGATTGCAGAGATTATTACAATTACAGAAAGTAGTCTTCGACATAACTTGAATTTACCTCCATGGTGGTGCACCTCAGTCTAACACAATTTGTTACAAAATGCAAACTTTACAAATGTTACAGACCAGATCGATGATCAAGCAGATTTTTCCTAAATATGTCTTAGCGTGACATGTAACACATCTAAAACAGTTACACAACACCTACATCTTTAAAGACTTTTAAAACTTAACTGTCCAAATTGTTCCAAAACTTTAAAACCTTGAGGAAAGATATCGTTTTTCCATAACCAGGACACGCCTATTTATCTTAGGATAGATTGTAATATGTATGATTCACGTGAGAGGAGAATGAAGCCATTGTTCAACTTTTACTTCACTTGTAAATGCGGCTTTAATTATCGTTTTCTATCGTAGTTTCGTATCAACATTATCGTTAAATTGTACTGAACAAGAGTCCTTTGTTATAAAAAAAAACGCTTAATAAATATCTAAGGTAATGAATAAATCTTTATCTCTTTAATATTTGACAATAAAATAGCCGATCTCCCCAAGACCTCCACCTTTCATACCAAGCCAGCTGTTGTTGAGTAAGCCGCCAGTTTCATCCAAGTATTCCAACCATTTTAATAACCCACTCACACCCGTACGTCCTCACCACTTACTTCAACCAACAAAGAATTTACCTGGAGAGCCCAGGTAGACCGGATATTCCAAGCAATCTGTCGTGAGGCTCCGTGAATGTATCAATCCGCCCACCTGGTCACGTGAAGGGAAATAATCAGCACAGGGAGAGGGGAGACTACTCGGCGCCAAACAATTCTTGTATCGTCTCACGCGTCCATCTCACGTTAACCACCTTTTCGCGGCCAACTTTATTTGAGCGCATTCTAGTTTAGTTATCGTTCAATTTTTTTAAAAGAATAACTAGAGCATTATCGCATGTGTTAATGGTTACTCTGTGTATAACGTAGAGTAACGATATGACGTCCTTTTTGAATGATTTTAAGATGTACACTATTCAAAAACTAGCAATACACAAGTCTTCTTTTTAAAACGCCCATTGACGATTTGAGTACAATGTTGGCCAAACGGTAAGGATCAAGCGTTAGGACCAGGGTTAGGATCTAGAGCTTGGTCTAGAATTTGTGATAGGGTTAGACTTGATGACGATATGGAAAAAAATCATTTCTCTAACACATACAGTTCATCAACAGTACTAGGAACAAGTACCAGACAGATTTTGTAGACCCACTGTGACGTATCAGATATCACAAAAAATACCCAGAAGCCATCAGACACCATCTAGACAGAACGCCCAGAATCCGGCACGTGGTAAATGCTAGACGTTCGTCTAACCTGTAATCTTTAGGGGAAATCGTTGTGGCCTTCTCGAGTCATGCAATGTTTGTAGGATTTGTTTTAAGCGCCATGCTGTTTCAATCCGTCCTACAAACCTACGGCAAATGTCAGGCACACGCGCACACCATGATCTATTCATCTAAAGCATTCAGTCTTTTTGTTTAAATTACAAATATTACAGGACGTTTTAGAATCCCGCGCAATAATCCAACGTTTCATATATTTTTAGTTAATTAATATGCAGTCAGAAAATGGTTAAATACTACGTCCCGGAATCAAAGTTACAAGAAATCTTACACTGTTAGGATCATTACAAGAAATCATACACTTTTGGACTGATATAGTACACAAAGCGATGATGCCTCAGTTGACTGTGAGTTACACTTTTATTGGGCAACCAATTCGAAAGTTTGTACACTACAAAGTTTGTAATGTAAGAGAACAAGCCTGTATTATTAGATTTGTTCATTCTCTGATTGTATTCAGTGTAAAATCTTGGCTCGCATCGTGTATACATAGCGCTGTAGGCCAGTCTGTGATCTTTACTAACTAGTACAGGTAACAGGTACAATCAATGACATTTGGACGTCACTAACTAGCCCAGGTAACAGGTACAATCAATGACATTTGGACCTCACTAACTAGCACAGGTAACAGGTACAATCAATGACATTTGGACCTCACTAACTAGCATAGGTAACAGGTACAATCAATGACATTTGGACCTCACTAACTAGCACAGGTAACAGATACAATCAATGACATTTGGACCTCACTAGCACAGGTAACAGGTACAATCAATGACATTTGGACCTCACTAACTAGCACAGGTAACAGGTACAATCAATGACATTTGGACCTCACTAACTAGCACAGGTAACAGATACAATCAATGACATTTGGACCTCACTAGCACAGGTAACAGGTACAATCAATGACATTTGGACCTCACTAACTAGCACAGGTAACAGGTACAATCAATGACATTTGGACCTCACTAACTAGCACAGGTAACAGGTACAATCAATGACATTTGGACCTCACTAACTAGCACAGGTAACAGGTACAATCAATGACATTTGGACCTCACTAACTAGCACAGGTAACAGGTACAATCAATGACATTTGGACCTCACTAACTAGCACAGGTAACAGGTACAATCAATGACATTTGGACCTCACTAACTAGCACAGGTAACAGGTACAATCAATGACATTTGGATCTCACTAACTAGCACAGGTAACAGGTACAATCAATGACATTTGGACCTCACTAACTAGCACAGGTAACAGGTACAATCAATGACATTTGGACCTCACTAACTAGCACAGGTAACAGGTACAATCAATGACATTTGGACCTCACTAACTAGCACAGGTAACAGGTACAATCAATGACATTTGGACCTCACTAACTAGCACAGGTAACAGGTACAATCAATGACATTTGGACCTCACTAACTAGCACAGGTAACAGGTACAATCAATGACATTTGGACCTCACTAACTAGCACAGGTAACAGATACAATCAATGACATTTGGACCTCACTAGCACAGGTAACAGGTACAATCAATGACATTTGGACCTCACTAACTAGCACAGGTAACAGGTACAATCAATGACATTTGGACCTCACTAACTAGCACAGGTAACAGATACAATCAATGACATTTGGACCTCACTAGCACAGGTAACAGGTACAATCAATGACATTTGGACCTCACTAACTAGCACAGGTAACAGGTACAATCAATGACATTTGGACCTCACTAACTAGCACAGGTAACAGGTACAATCAATGACATTTGGACCTCACTAACTAGCACAGGTAACAGGTACAATCAATGACATTTGGACCTCACTAACTAGCACAGGTAACAGGTACAATCAATGACATTTGGACCTCACTAACTAGCACAGGTAACAGGTACAATCAATGACATTTGGATCTCACTAACTAGCACAGGTAACAGGTACAATCAATGACATTTGGACCTCACTAACTAGCACAGGTAACAGGTACAATCAATGACATTTGGACCTCACTAACTAGCACAGGTAACAGGTACAATCAATGACATTTGGACCTCACTAACTAGCACAGGTAACAGGTACAATCAATGACATTTGGACCTCACTAACTAGCACAGGTAACAGGTACAATCAATGACATTTGGACCTCACTAACTAGCACAGGTAACAGGTACAATCAATGACATTTGGACCTCACTAACTAGCACAGGTAACAGGTACAATCAATGACATTTGTACCTCACTAACTAGCACAGGTAACAGGTACAATCAATGACATTTGGACCTCACTAACTAGCACAGGTAACAGGTACAATCAATGACATTTGGACCTCACTAACTAGCACAGGTAACAGGTACAATCAATGACATTTGGACCTCACTAGCACAGGTAACAGGTACAATCAATGACATTTGGACCTCACTAACTAGCACAGGTAACAGGTACAATCAATGACATTTGGACCTCACTAACTAGCACAGGTAACAGGTACAATCAATGACATTTGGACCTCACTAACTAGCACAGGTAACAGGTACAATCAATGACATTTGGACCTCACTAGCACAGGTAACAGGTACAATCAATGACATTTGGACCTCACTAACTAGCACAGGTAACAGGTACAATCAATGACATTTGGACCTCACTAACTAGCACAGGTAACAGGTACAATCAATGACATTTGGATCTCACTAGCACAGGTAACAGGTACAATCAATGACATTTGGACCTCACTAGCACAGGTAACAGGTACAATCAATGACATTTGGACCTCACTAACTAGCACAGGTAACAGGTACAATCAATGACATTTGGACCTCATTAACTAGCACAGGTAACAGGTACAATCAATGACATTTGTACCTCACTAACTAGCACAGGTAACAGGTACAATCAATGAAATTTGTACCTCACTAACTAGCACAGGTAACAGGTACAATCAATGACATTTGGACCTCACTAACTAGCACAGGTAACAGGTACAATCAATGACATTTGGACCTCACTAACTAGCACAGGTAACAGGTACAATCAATGACATTTGGACCTCACTAACTAGCACAGGTAACAGGTACAATCAATGACATTTGGACCTCACTAAGTATCACAGGTAACAGGTACAATCAATGACATTTGGACTTCGTGCCAGATGGGAGCCGTGCTATCAGTGCCGTGAGCAAACACGTGCACGTGCACAAGATGATGGCTGTTATGACGTAAGACTGGGCTGCATCAAATATCAGCCGGTAGGAGAATGTGTACTAGATAGACAGGGGAATTAGAATTGGGATGGTCATCTATTGAACCTGACAGAGTTTTGTATGTCACAATATATTTAGACAGAACAAAAGTCCTAAACTGTTCAATTCAATAGCCCTACACTATACAAAGCTTGACAGAGACTTGTCTCAGCAAAGAAACCAAAATGTGATAGCTGTGGCCCAGTAACCTTTAAAAAGAACAGTGCTCTTTAAAACATGGGTATCACATCCCACCCCTAAAAGGTCCCACATCGCTCTACAATAAGGTCCCACAACCCAGTCCGATAAGGAACCTCACTCCTCTATAATAAAGTACCACATCCCACATATCCGTACCACATAGTCCCACAATCCATTACGATATGGTCCCTTATTTCCGTACCACACGGTTGCACAACCCAGTACAACAAGGTCCCACAACCCATTACAAAAAGGTCCCACAACCCATTACAACAAGGTCCCACAACCCATTACAACAAGGTCCCACAACCCATTACAAAAAGGTCCCACAACCCATTACAACAAGGTCCCACAACCCATACAACAAGGTCCCACAACCCATTACAAAAAGGTCCCACAACCCATTACAACAAGGTCCCACAACCCATACAACAAGGTCCCACAACCCATTACAACAAGGTCCCACAACCCATTACAACAAGGTCCCACAACCCATTACAACAAAGTCCCACAACCCATTAGATATGGTCCCACATATCATTACAACAAGATCCTGCACCTAACTCAGATATTGTCCCGCACTTCTACAGGTAGAAGCAGATAGTCAGGTAGAGGCAGATAGGGTCAGGTAGAGGCAGACAGAGCCAGGTAGAGGCAGAGAGAGCCAGGTAGAGGCAGACAAACGAGATAAGAACTAAACAACGTAGCACACATGCTGGAAGTTGTAGCAGTGCTGGTCTGGCTACTTAACGGTTTAGCCAAATAAAATCAATAAAAGCAGGTGTACAGTTGCCATCTGATAGCAAGCACACTAAGAAGTTGGTTCGAAATCTTTTAACGGTTCCCGCATTCAAACATTTATAAAACAATTGTAATGTATGTCACATTGATGAGAAAAGTTGATTTTAATGATAGTATCAATTACATAATTATCAAGAATGGATTATTAAATGCAAGTGTTCATTTATACATTATAATATAGGGATTAAATGAGTCTTATGAAAACCTGCATTTGAATCGCATAACATGTGGTAAAGGGCAATAACACAGGATAAACAAAAGCACGGCTAAACAAATTCCAAGACTTAACACACATAACAAATATCACCTCCGGCGTTATTAAAATGCCAAAGGTAAAAAAAAAAAACCACAAATGTCGGACTTACCCCAGTCAACGGTTAGCTTATCGTCAGCTGCTAACAATATGTGACACGACGCGTGCTTGACATCTTCATCTTCAGCAAGCCCGCAGCTTAAAGAACTGTTCAAGAACGCTCCGGGAAATGAGAGTATTCTCTCTATCATCCTCTTACTTCCTTTCATACCGGGCTGGTTTGTACAGCTTGCATTAGCCACTTCCGGTTGAGGATCAGTCTGGAGTGGGTTATGAGCAAGAGTTGTCGGTTCTTTGTTCAGAATTCCGGTATACTGTGTCTTGTTACGCCGGGTAACCAACGTATCAGGTCCAGTGTCTGGAGACTGTGGGTGGAGCAGGCTTTTAACGTGCCCATTGGCACTAGATGGCTCTGGTCTCTTGAAGAAGTTCTCTGTCAACACTTGCCCCACGTCTTGTCGCTCAGTCCTACAAACATTAGCGTTGGTCCACTTCCTGTCCTCGCTGTTATTGTTGGTCAGCTTGACCTCCGGATGACCATCGATATGACCATGGTTGGTGCCATTAACTTTCTGGCCCCACCTGCCCCACGTCCACCTGAGCAGGTATGACAAAGGTATCAAAAGGTGCGCTGTCAGAAAGAGAACGGCAGCGTAGACAAATATGTCCAGAACATAGTCTACAGTGCTGGAAAACTTGAGCTCAGTCAAAGACATGATTTGAAATATGCGCTTCAGTTTGCTCTTCCTATTTTAAGTCTCCATGTCTTTCACACTTAACAAACACGTTTTTCTACCTAGCACATCTTCAATCACAAATAAAGAATGTATCATGACCGAGGTAGCTCCATAGAATGAACAAACTACACGAAACTTGAGTTCACTTATTTACGGCACCAGCTAGCCCTTGTCCCTCCAATGAGGAAATGGAGGGCCGAGAAAGGTGCATATGCTTTACCTCATCGGTCACGTGATCTAGGATAAACTTCAGGTAAAAAAAGGTTTGTATAAAATCTAGGCCGGAAAAAAAAAGAATAAAAATAGCCGCTCTCACTCGCCCCACCCCTCACAGCCCCGCGCACCCCCCCCCACCTCACCCACTCACACCCCTAGGCTTCGAGTCAGATCATCCTAAATATGAGGCGTGCCTCCGATTTTTTTTTAAAACAACATCTGAGTCCCTCCACCTCCCCTCTACACGTGCATGGCGTTGCATGACCCAGCATCGTGTTATGAGCCGTGAGGGGCCAAGCGCGATAACCGAGCATAAAGAATGCAGGGGCAGATAACTGTACCGCATGTCTTCAATATGTTCTCCGTGGAGTAGATTATTTCTCACCCATGGTATCCGTGGACTAAACGAGGCCTTCATCCCACCAGTCTCGTAAACTATACCCTGCAACTGACCAACACACAACAGTGTTGTATCGCATGCACCAAGTTAACCTTCATGCTTAATTGAAAGTATTTTCTCTTACTGAAAATATGATTGGAAAACCCGTATTTTATCAATGGACTGGTGTATCAGTCAGATCGTGAGCTCTATTGTAAGCACAACCAACCGTCTTTCAAATACTCAAAACCGAGTGGTAACAAGATGAAGGTCAAGGTCGAACCTCTCAACTCACAGTGCCATTCCCCAGACACCAGTCCAAAGTTACAGCATTTCTACGACGTCCTGACGGCTGGGAGTTTAGGCGTGAGTGCAACATGCGCTCACGGGCTCGCCATCTGCAGTGAGGTCAGCACTTATGCGGCTCTACCTGCACGGGTCTACTCGGGGTAAACGGTGTGTCATTTGATCAGGCCCGGGGGGGGGGGGGTCAGGCTGTAGCAGCTAGCCTAGATAACGGTAGCTTTCCTGGTGTGCAAGACCAACTTGTCTGTACATCACCATTCTCTGACCATAACAAATGAAACAACCAACACACAACGACCCTGCTAGTTTCCAACTACCATATGCCCACCTGATACGAGCAGATCAACAGGAGAAGATGGGTCCAGTGGATAACACGTTTCACCACTCACCTCGTCTACACAAGTGACTCAGGATGCGTCACGCTATGACGCCACGACCCCAGATTAAATAAACTAGACGCGTCACCCCATGAGTCACTGAATAGTTAAAAAACTGGAAGCGGATCTTTATTTGGCACCAATAAAATCGATGTCCATGTATCGACCAAACAGATCGATGATTAACTGCGTTAATTAACCACTATGTGCTGGGTGTTTAAAGATATCAGTTGGATACACACGCACTACATCTGGATACTTTATCCACATTATCCACAGCATGTTCGTTGTTAATGTTTTACTAAAGTCTAATGACGTGTTTATGGATATCATAACAAAGTTTTTAAACGAGCAATCCAAAGCAATAAAGAAATCCAGAAACAAAGCAGTACAAAACAGCACTATCAACCTAGCGCCCGTTGTATCCTTCCTCAACAAAGCAGCTCACATTGAACAACATCACCAGTAACTGCTACACACGCAACATCACCAGTAACTACCGCACACGAAACAACATCACTAGGTACTGTCACACACGGAACAACATCAACAGTCTACTCAATAAACTCCAGCAGACGGCGACATTTGGTGTAACAGCTAGCTGATGGAGCTGTTCATAGCTCAAGTACTAATGCAGTCACCAGAAACTCAACACCTGTAACTTTACCTGACAACGGCGTTTTAACACATTCACCACCTGAAATGGATACCAGACAGGTATAAAAACACCTGTCCACACAGCACATTTATGTACAACTATACCGTTGTAACTCTTAGAGTTGTATTATAACTTTTATTACACCGACACTACTATAACCTACTTCAATTGTAATATAGCTTTCAACTTGACCACAACTTGTCCCTTTGGAAGATATCCCAATATGCAGTACACAAGAAACCTACCGCCATAGATATTTTTTTTACCAGATCTTAAACTAAATATAGATTTCACAGGTTTTAATCAAGATACTCTTCATGCTCAATTATCCATTAAGTAAATCAATAATTATTGTTGAACTATCGATCCCTACACAAAACTCTAAATCGATAGGGCCGCGGAATGACGCAGACAAACAGTTATCGTGTCGCCTTGGAACCTTTGTCACACAAGGGATCTCCTGAAATTGTCTCACCCAATGGAATAAACTTGACTGGATAAACTTCTCAAACTTATGGGGTGGGTGAGATTAACATTAATTACGGCATCGATATCAAGTTAAACAATGAGACGATACCAACAATATCAACTCTAACCAGTGACTAAATGTATCACAACGATACCAAACTCTAACCAGTGACTAAATGTATCACCACGATACCAAACTCTAACCAGTGACTAAATGTATCACCAAATTCTAACCAGTGACTAAATGTATCACCTAACTCTAACCAGCGACTAAATGTATCACCAAAATCTAACCAGTGATTAAATGTATCACCTAACTCTAACCAGCGACTAAATGTATCACCAAAATCTAACCAGTGATTAAATGTATCACTAAACTCTAACCAGTGACTAACTGTATCACCACGATACCAAACTCTAACCAGTGACTAAATGTATCACCACGATACCAAACTCTAACCAGTGACTAAATGTATGACCACGATACCAAACTTTAACCAGTGACTGAATGTATCACCAAACTCTAACCAGTGACTAAATGTATCACCAAACTCTAACCAGTGACTAAATGTATCACCAAACTCTAACCAGTGACTAAATGTATCACCAAACTCTAACCAGTGACTAAATGTATTACGACGACGTAATAACTCCACCCCGCGTCACCATGCAACCAAAATTAGCCGAGACACATAATTAAAAGAATGAGCCTTCTAAAGGATATGTGTAAACAGTCGTATATTATTAAATACCACTACTTAGCATCACTAACCTATTCACATGTATCACCACAACACACCATTAGCCTATCCACCTGTAAGTATCACCACAACACACCATTAGCCTATCCACCTGTAAGTATCACCACAACACACTATTACCCTATCCACCTGTAAGTATCACCGCAACACACCATAAGCCTATCCGCATGTATCACCACAACACATCATTAGCCTATCCACCTGTAAGTATCACCACAACACACCACTAGCCTATTCACCTGTAAGTATCACCACAACACACCACTAGCCTATCCACCTATAAGTATCACCGCAACACACCACCAACCTATCACACACAAGCACCGGAACGGAACCCACCGATCCCACGTATCACACACAGCGACACCAATCCGACAAATCAAACATGCTGGCACCGAGATCAATGAATTATCCCGCATCGATCCTAGTTGATTACCATATCACAGCGATCAGACTGTCCAATAAATCACGGCCCTCGGGCAGCATTGATTGACTGCTACCTGACCCAGCTGGTAGGTCCCGTGTAGGTCATGTGACACGGCTAAAAGGGCCAGGTAGATCACAATAGCCCCCCCCCCGTACCAACAAAAGTAATTCCCCCAACGATAAATGTGTCGTCGCTATGTGTATACAGATAGTTCAACCGTGTTTACAAGAATCTAATCCACAGCTTTTTCATATATCAGAACTATTCAAAGAGAAATAAAACATGCTATTCTTACAACGTCTTTGATTTAAAATACAGGCTAGACTGAAATTTATAAAGAACAAAGTCCTACAGTGTAAAAATACACACAAAATAATGTCTCATTTTGTGTGATCACATCATTGAGAACACACACACAAAATGTCTAAAACATGGATTAGTACCACGCACAAAGCAAATCATCCATCATTCTTTACGACAGTTACATCGTGTTGTACTTAGATTCTCTGAATCAGGTCATGTTAATTGGGTCAGGTTATCATAAGTATTTATGTTGTCAAACAAAGGAATACAATTAGGTCGATTGGGCATATTCGCCTCATTATGGGGTATGTCATCTAGGTTTCAGTGTCTTGTGTAGAATAATTATTAGAAAAAAAGAACAATGAGAGGCAATTAATCAAGCAGCTAATTAGCAGCACGTGACATTAAAACTCAGTGGCGGAGAGAAAATTGGTTTCCGCCTCTGTCGTTGTGGGGGTTGTGGTTGATGGTGGTAGAGGCGAGAGGACAAGGTGTAATGATCAGGGGGGGGAGGGTGTCACAAAGTCTGACACTGGGTAACATACATTAAAAACATAAAATCACACTCAACACATCATCATCAATAAGCGCAAGCACATATAAAAACAAGTGTAGAGGCTTCTGGCTATGTGCTATTTAATTATTTATTTTTTTATTTTAGTGGGGTAACACACGTCGGTAAGAAATATCAGTAACGTGTATAAATAGTCTCAACTTGGGAAAGCTGGCAAAATAAAATTTAAAAATCAGGCGAAATGTAAGGGATCAAACTGGCAACTAAGGGAAGCAATCGAGAAAATCACACGGGTACAACACTGAACTTACTCGCGCTCGAGTCGCGTCCCTTGTTCAATGCACTAACCGGCGGGGGCGCTGGCTTGGTGGCCCCCCAGGCCGGTTTACTTGGACTGTTCTTAGCGTTAGCGTTAGACTTTGGCTTAGGTTTAATGGGTTTGATAATAACGGGGGTGGGGGATGACCGCTGTGAGGAGATGCTCGAGGCGTCACCTAGCCGGATCTCCATGGCCCGAGACGGGAGTTTGACGGGGGCTACAGAAGAGCGAGGAGGAACACGTCTCGTCAGGTCAAAGGTCACATGAGATAAACATGAAATCAAATTCTCTGATCTAAAAATGATAAGATGGGGTGAAGCCCGTAACCAGGTTTATAAGTTAGGGCACCAGGTCTGGCTGTGGTTGATTAGTATATGAGTACAAAGTTAATGGGTTAATTAAAAACAACCATTACCAATTATAATGCTATTTACTACAAACTAAACTCAGCATGCATTATCTTAGTTTGCCAAGGCGAATTTTTTCTATGCTTATTTGGTTATTTATAAGTACGTTTAAAACTGCTTATGAGAGGGAATTAGCTTGTTGACGAGTCAGATCACCTTTGTTTTCTTCAGTTTGTTTGGAACTCAAATTGTTTATATTATGACTCCTATCTTTAAAGAATGGTGAATTGTTTCTCCCCAGAACAGCCGTTAACTAACACGCTTAATGTATCTTACAGCACAGCGTCTGCTGAAAGAAGTTAGAAAAATGCGACTCACTGTGTGGGGGGATGGTGCTCTTGACCTGGCTCCTCCTTGATCTACCCTCCTGGTTCAGCTGGGCGTGGTCAGGTTTGGTCCTCTACAGAAAACATAGTCTTTCATTATTTAATACAAGTGTAAACATTGGCTCATATAGATACAACATGGGGGGGGGGGGTACTACATCAAAGAATATGTGATTTAGGCTAATGACTGACCACAGGGAATATGTGATTTAGACTAATGACTGACCACAGATAATATGCTATCTAGGCCAATGTCTGGCCACAGGGAATATGTGATTTAGGCTAATTACTGACCACAGGAAATATGTGATCTAGGCCAATGACTGACCACAGGAAATATGTGATTTAGGCTAATGACTGGCCACAGAGAATATGTGATTTAGGCTAATGACTGACCACAGGAAATATGTGATTTAGGCTAATGACTGGCCACAGAGAATATGTGATTTAGGCTAATGACTGACCACAGGAAATATGTGATTTAGGCTAATCCTGACCACAGGGCATATGTGATTTAGGCCAATGACTGACCACAGGGAATATGTGATTTAGGCTAATGACTGACCACAGGAAATATGTGATTTAGGCTAATGACTGGCCACAGGAAATATGTGATTTAGGCTAATGACTGACCACAGGAAATATGTGATTTAGGCTAATGACTGACCACAGTGAATATGTGATTTAGGCTAATGACTGACCACAGTGAATATGTGATTTAGGCTAATGACTGACCACAGGAAATATGTGATTTAGGCTAATGATTGACCACATAGAATATGTGTTTTTGGTTAATGACTGACCACAGGGAATATGTGATTTAGGCTAATCCTGACCACAGGGCATATGTGATTTAGGCCAATGACTGACCACAGGGCATATGTGATTTAGGCCAATGACTGACCACAGGGCATATATGATTTAGGCCAATGATTGGCCACAGGGCATATGTGATTTAGGCTAATCCTGACCACAGGGCATATGTGATTTAGGCCAATGACTGACCACAGGGCATATGTGATTTAGGCCAATGACTGACCACAGGGCATATGTGATTTAGGCCAATGACTGACCACAGGGCATATGTGATTTAGGCCAATGACTGACCACAGGGCATATGTGATTTAGGCCAATGACTGACCACAGGGAATATGTGATTTAGGCTAATGACTAACCACAGGAAATATGTGATTTAGGCTAATGACTGGCCACAGAGAATATGTGATTTAGGCTAATGGCTGACCACGGGAAATATGTGATTTAGGCTGATGACTGACCACAGGGAATATGTGATTTAGGCTAATGACTGACCACAGGAAATATGTGATTTAGGCTAATGACTGACCACATAGAATATGTGATTTAGGCTAATGACTGACCACGGGAAATATGTGATTTAGGCTGATGACTGACCACAGGGAATGTGTGATTTAGGCTAATGACTGACCACAGGAAATATGTGATTTAGGCTAATGATTGACCACATAGAATATGTGTTTTTGGTTAATGACTGACCACAGGGAATATGTGATTTAGGCTAATGACTAGCCACAGAGAATATTTGATTTAGGCTAATGACTGACCACAGGAAATATGTGATTTAGGCTAATGACATGCCACAGAGAATACGATCTACAGCAGACAAAAACCAGAGCTGAAAGAAAAAACCTTTTTTTTAACCTTTTAATTTCCAGTCACTAAAGCCTACGGATGTTTTATCATCCCATAAATCGGGCACGGTAAGTAAGACAAATGAGAGCATCAAGGTCGAAGGGAGGTAAGCTTTAGATATTTGTAAAAAAGGGAAGTCATTACTAACTCCCAGCGGCTGCAGCTAAGTTATATAGGCCGAGCCAAAATGGGGGAAGATGAAAATAAGACAGGATGCCAGCACAGAGTTTAGAGCCGGCTGATTACTGCACGATTACAAGTTTACGCTCAAATTATCGGACTTGATGGAACAGGAAACACTCAAGGGAGGTCATTATATTACAATTCAAAAACGTTTTGTGGGCGTGGGTTTTTTATTTAACTTTAACAGACTGGTTTTTATTTTAAAAATAGAGAGGTGAATTATATTTCTCTCAGACAGATAAATAATACTTCTGTAATAATAAAGGATATGGTGGAATTCTTCAGACGACGAGAACAAAATAGCACTAGTCACGCATATGGACAGTTAGATCAACTTACATCAGAGAAGTCGGACTTGATGCTGTTTGTACTGAACCTTCTGTCCACCTTCATGGCCACGTCCACTGAGCCTCGTTTTGAAGTGTTCCCTAAATCGGCACGAGACAAAAAAAAAGTGTGTTAAAACTAAGCCCCAAGAGACATCCTATATATAGTATCAAACAAAGGCCAGTCGAGTAGATTCGGGTAGAGTAGGATAGATGTACCAAACCGTGTGAGTAACTTCTGATCTAAGAAAAAAAAATTAATTATAACCCAAGCCCTAACTATTAAACTTGTGTGTTTTATACCTAAACCAACAGAAACATCATTGAGAATTCTTAAAGTGGATTCTTAAATTACTATATGTTGTTGTAACTAAACATTCGCCTTGCTAACAACCATAACATAAGGGGCACATTTTTTAGGATTGGATTCAAAGTTAGAGATTATAAAGGGAGATAAATTTGTCAGCCTGAGTAAATCATATATAACTTATGGGTGTCTACAGCTGTCTTAAAATGAGTGCACGTCTACACCTGTCTCTGTCTAGTACCTCTCCTCCTTACTCACCACACTTATTCACGCGAGCTGACGTCACTTCCGTTGACTAAATATTTATCCGATGCTGATCATTACAAAAGCAGACGCGAGCTCAAAGCCATGCACTTAGTGCTAACAAGGGGAGACTAGTGCAGTCAGGGAAGTTAGGAAGGGCAGATAAGTCAATAGCAGGAAGTCAATAGCAGATTGAACAGAAGGGCACAAAATGTGGCGATCTAATCAACCGGATTTTTTTTTAATTATAAAAAGTATTCATTTAGAAAATGTAAAAATCTAAAAGTTGGCCTGCTTGTAAAAACAAATACATCCAAAAAAAAGGAAAGGGGAGGGGTAGATAAGTGTCTAGTGTGAAAGAAAAGTGAAATTAGATCAAGAGACCAAACCAGACTTTGATCAAGATGGACAGTTGTTTTTAAAAAACAGTAATTTTAAAATGAACTGATAAATTAATAATGTACAGCTAGTCAAGAGGTCGTAGATTAGTAAAATCAGATACAGCCAACCCCTAATAATGATTATAATTCTCGTTGGAGGGGGGAGGGGGGGTAAATTTGGTAAGATATTTAACAAAGTATGTCCGCTTCTTTGTGGCCACGTGAGGCGACGGCTTTAGATGGGGGTTTAAATCAGATAAATTCGTCTCAATCTTTACGGACGACCCTTAAATACATACAACAACGATGCTAATAAAACTGAGAGTTGCTATACTACCTTCTTTGTGTCCCCAGGACCAGACCCTAACAAAACTGAGAGTTGCTATACTACCTTCTTTGTGTCCCCAGGACCAGACCCTAACAAAACTGAGAGTTGCTATACTACCTTCTTTGTGTCCCCAGGACCAGACCCTAACAAAACTGAGAGTTGCTATACTACCTTCTTTGTGTCCCCAGGACCAGACCCTAACAAAACTGAGAGTTGCTATACTACCTTCTTTGTGTCCCCAGGACCAGACCCTAACAAAACTGAGAGTTGCTATACTACCTTCTTTGTGTCCCCAGGACCAGACCCTAACAAAACTGAGAGTTGCTATACTACCTTCTTTGTGTCCCCAGGACCAGACCCTAACAAAACTGAGAGTTGCTATACTACCTTCTTTGTGTCCCCAGGACCAGACCCTAACAAAACTGAGAGTTGCTATACTAGCTTCTTTGTGTCCCCAGGACCAGACCCTAACAAAACTGAGAGTTGCTATACTACCTTCTTTGTGTCACCAGGACCAGACGCTAACAAAACTGAGAGTTGCTATACTACCTTCTTTGTGTCCCCAGGACCAGACCCTAACAAAACTGAGAGTTGCTATACTACCTTCTTTGTGTCCCCAGACGCTAACAAAACTGAGAGTTGCTATACTACCTTCTTTGTGTCCCCAGGACCAGACCCTAACAAAACTGAGAGTTGCTATACTACCTTCTTTGTGTCCCCAGGACCAGACCCTAACAAAACTGAGAGTTGCTATACTACCTTCTTTGTGTCCCCAGGACCAGACCCTAACAAAACTGAGAGTTGCTATACTACCTTCTTTGTGTCACCAGGACCAGACGCTAACAAAACTGAGAGTTGCTATACTACCTTCTTTGTGTCCCCAGGACCAGACCCTAACAAAACTGAGAGTTGCTATACTACCTTCTTTGTGTCCCCAGACGCTAACAAAACTGAGAGTTGCTATACTACCTTCTTTGTGTCCCCAGGACCAGACCCTAACAAAACTGAGAGTTGCTATACTACCTTCTTTGTGTCCCCAGGACCAGACCCTAACAAAACTGAGAGTTGCTATACTACCTTCTTTGTGTCCCCAGGACCAGACCCTAACAAAACTGAGAGTTGCTATACTACCTTCTTTGTGTCCCCAGGACCAGACCCTAACAAAACTGAGAGTTGCTATACTACCTTCTTTGTGTCCCCAGGACCAGACCCTAACAAAACTGAGAGTTGCTATACTACCTTCTTTGTGTCCCCAGGACCAGACCCTAACAAAACTGAGAGTTGCTATACTACCTTCTTTGTGTCCCCAGGACCAGACCCTAACAAAACTGAGAGTTGCTATACTACCTTCTTTGTGTCCCCAGGACCAGACCCTAACAAAACTGAGAGTTGCTATACTACCTTCTTTGTGTCCCCAGGACCAGACCCTAACAAAACTGAGAGTTGCTATACTACCTTCTTTGTGTCCCCAGGACCAGACCCTAACAAAACTGAGAGTTGCTATACTACCTTCTTTGTGTCACCAGGACCAGACGCTAACAAAACTGAGAGTTGCTATACTACCTTCTTTGTGTCCCCAGGACCAGACCCTAACAAAACTGAGAGTTGCTATACTACCTTCTTTGTGTCCCCAGACGCTAACAAAACTGAGAGTTGCTATACTACCTTCTTTGTGTCCCCAGGACCAGACCCTAACAAAACTGAGAGTTGCTATACTACCTTCTTTGTGTCCCCAGGACCAGACCCTAACAAAACTGAGAGTTGCTATACTACCTTCTTTGTGTCCCCAGGACCAGACCCTAACAAAACTGAGAGTTGCTATACTACCTTCTTTGTGTCACCAGGACCAGACGCTAACAAAACTGAGAGTTGCTATACTACCTTCTTTGTGTCCCCAGGACCAGACCCTAACAAAACTGAGAGTTGCTATACTACCTTCTTTGTGTCCCCAGACGCTAACAAAACTGAGAGTTGCTATACTACCTTCTTTGTGTCCCCAGGACCAGACCCTAACAAAACTGAGAGTTGCTATACTACCTTCTTTGTGTCCCCAGGACCAGACCCTAACAAAACTGAGAGTTGCTATACTACCTTCTTTGTGTCCCCAGGACCAGACCCTAACAAAACTGAGAGTTGCTATACTACCTTCTTTGTGTCCCCAGGACCAGACCCTAACAAAACTGAGAATTGCTATACTACCTTCTTTGTGTCCCCAGGACCAGACCCTAACAAAACTGAGAGTTGCTATACTACCTTCTTTGTGTCCCCAGGACGCTAACAAAACTGAGAGTTGCTATACTACCTTCTTTGTGTCCCCAGGACCAGACCCTAACAAAACTGAGAGTTGCTATACTACCTTCTTTGTGTCCCCAGGACCAGACCCTAACAAAACTGAGAGTTGCTATACTACCTTCTTTGTGTCCCCAGACGCTAACAAAACTGAGAGTTGCTATACTACCTTCTTTGTGTCCCCAGGACCAGACCCTAACAAAACTGAGAGTTGCTATACTACCTTCTTTGTGTCCCCAGGACCAGACCCTAACAAAACTGAGAGTTGCTATACTACCTTCTTTGTGTCCCCAGGACGCTAACAAAACTGAGAGTTGCTATACTACCTTCTTTGTGTCCCCAGGACCAGACCCTAACAAAACTGAGAGTTGCTATACTACCTTCTTTGTGTCCCCAGATGCTAACAAAACTGAGAGTTGCTATACTACCTTCTTTGTGTCCCCAGGACCAGACCCTAACAAAACTGAGAGTTGCTATACTACCTTCTTTGTGTCCCCAGGACCAGACCCTAACAAAACTGAGAGTTGCTATACTACCTTCTTTGTGTCCCCAGGACCAGACCCTAACAAAACTGAGAGTTGCTATACTACCTTCTTTGTGTCCCCAGGACCAGACCCTAACAAAACTGAGAGTTGCTATACTACCTTCTTTGTGTCCCCAGGACTAGACCCTAACAAAACTGAGAGTTGCTATACTACCTTCTTTGTGTTCCCAGACGCTAACAAAACTGAGAGTTGCTATACTACCTTCTTTGTGTCCCCAGGACCAGACCCTAACAAAACTGAGAGTTGCTATACTACCTTCTTTGTGTCCCCAGGACCAGACCCTAACAAAACTGAGAGTTGCTATACTACCTTCTTTGTGTCCCCAGGACCAGACCCTAACAAAACTGAGAGTTGCTATACTACCTTCTTTGTGTCCCCAGGACCAGACCCTAACAAAACTGAGAGTTGCTATACTACCTTCTTTGTGTCCCCAGGACCAGACCCTAACAAAACTGAGAGTTGCTATACTACCTTCTTTGTGTCCCCAGACGCTAACAAAACTGAGAGTTGCTATACTACCTTCTTTGTGTCCCCAGGACCAGACCCTAACAAAACTGAGAGTTGCTATACTACCTTCTTTGTGTCCCCAGGACCAGACCCTAACAAAACTGAGAGTTGCTATACTACCTTCTTTGTGTCCCCAGGACCAGACGCTAACAAAACTGAGAGTTGCTATACTACCTTCTTTGTGTCCCCAGGACCAGACGCTAACAAAACTGAGAGTTGCTATACTACCTTCTTTGTGTCCCCAGGACCAGACCCTAACAAAACTGAGAGTTGCTATACTACCTTCTTTGTGTCCCCAGGACCAGACCCTAACAAAACTGAGAGTTGCTATACTACCTTCTTTGTGTCCCCAGGACCAGACGCTAACAAAACTGAGAGTTGCTATACTACCTTCTTTGTGTCCCCAGGACAAGACGCTAACAAAACTGAGAGTTGCTATACTACCTTCTTTGTGTCCCCAGGACCAGACCCTAACAAAACTGAGAGTTGCTATACTACCTTCTTTGTGTCCCCAGGACCAGACCCTAACAAAACTGAGAGTTGCTATACTACCTTCTTTGTGTCCCCAGGACCAGACCCTAACAAAACTGAGAGTTGCTATACTACCTTCTTTGTGTCCCCAGGACCAGACCCTAACAAAACTGAGAGTTGCTATACTACCTTCTTTGTGTCCCCAGGACCAGACCCTAACAAAACTGAGAGTTGCTATACTACCTTCTTTGTGTCCCCAGGACCAGACCCTAACAAAACTGAGAGTTGCTATACTACCTTCTTTGTGTCACCAGGACCAGACGCTAACAAAACTGAGAGTTGCTATACTACCTTCTTTGTGTCCCCAGGACCAGACCCTAACAAAACTGAGAGTTGCTATACTACCTTCTTTGTGTCCCCAGACGCTAACAAAACTGAGAGTTGCTATACTACCTTCTTTGTGTCCCCAGGACCAGACCCTAACAAAACTGAGAGTTGCTATACTACCTTCTTTGTGTCCCCAGGACCAGACCCTAACAAAACTGAGAGTTGCTATACTACCTTCTTTGTGTCCCCAGGACCAGACCCTAACAAAACTGAGAGTTGCTATACTACCTTCTTTGTGTCCCCAGGACCAGACCCTAACAAAACTGAGAGTTGCTATACTACCTTCTTTGTGTCCCCAGGACCAGACCCTAACAAAACTGAGAGTTGCTATACTACCTTCTTTGTGTTCCCAGACGCTAACAAAACTGAGAGTTGCTATACTACCTTCTTTGTGTCCCCAGGACCAGACCCTAACAAAACTGAGAGTTGCTATACTACCTTCTTTGTGTCCCCAGGACCAGACCCTAACAAAACTGAGAGTTGCTATACTACCTTCTTTGTGTCCCCAGGACCAGACCCTAACAAAACTGAGAGTTGCTATACTACCTTCTTTGTGTCCCCAGGACCAGACCCTAACAAAACTGAGAGTTGCTATACTACCTTCTTTGTGTCCCCAGGACCAGACCCTAACAAAACTGAGAGTTGCTATACTACCTTCTTTGTGTCCCCAGACGCTAACAAAACTGAGAGTTGCTATACTACCTTCTTTGTGTCCCCAGGACCAGACCCTAACAAAACTGAGAGTTGCTATACTACCTTCTTTGTGTCCCCAGGACCAGACCCTAACAAAACTGAGAGTTGCTATACTACCTTCTTTGTGTCCCCAGGACGCTAACAAAACTGAGAGTTGCTATACTACCTTCTTTGTGTCCCCAGGACCAGACCCTAACAAAACTGAGTTGCTATACTACCTTCTTTGTGTCCCCAGGACCAGACCCTAACAAAACTCAGAGTTGCTATACTACCTTCTTTGTGTCCCCAGGACCAGACCCTAACAAAACTGAGAGTTGCTATACTACCTTCTTTGTGTCCCCAGGACCAGACCCTAACAAAACTGAGAGTTGCTATACTACCTTCTTTGTGTCCCCAGGACCAGACGCTAACAAAACTGAGAGTTGCTATACTACCTTCTTTGTGTCCCCAGGACAAGACGCTAACAAAACTGAGAGTTGCTATACTACCTTCTTTGTGTCCCCAGGACCAGACCCTAACAAAACTGAGAGTTGCTATACTACCTTCTTTGTGTCCCCAGGACCAGACCCTAACAAAACTGAGAGTTGCTATACTACCTTCTTTGTGTCCCCAGGACCAGACCCTAACAAAACTGAGAGTTGCTATACTACCTTCTTTGTGTCCCCAGGACCAGACCCTAACAAAACTGAGAGTTGCTATACTACCTTCTTTGTGTCCCCAGGACCAGACCCTAACAAAACTGAGAGTTGCTATACTACCTTCTTTGTGTCCCCAGGACCAGACCCTAACAAAACTGAGAGTTGCTATACTACCTTCTTTGTGTCACCAGGACCAGACGCTAACAAAACTGAGAGTTGCTATACTACCTTCTTTGTGTCCCCAGGACCAGACCCTAACAAAACTGAGAGTTGCTATACTACCTTCTTTGTGTCACCAGGACCAGACGCTAACAAAACTGAGAGTTGCTATACTACCTTCTTTGTGTCCCCAGGACCAGACCCTAACAAAACTGAGAGTTGCTATACTACCTTCTTTGTGTCCCCAGACGCTAACAAAACTGAGAGTTGCTATACTACCTTCTTTGTGTCCCCAGGACCAGACCCTAACAAAACTGAGAGTTGCTATACTACCTTCTTTGTGTCCCCAGGACCAGACCCTAACAAAACTGAGAGTTGCTATACTACCTTCTTTGTGTCCCCAGGACCAGACCCTAACAAAACTGAGAGTTGCTATACTACCTTCTTTGTGTCCCCAGGACCAGACCCTAACAAAACTGAGAGTTGCTATACTACCTTCTTTGTGTCCCCAGGACCAGACCCTAACAAAACTGAGAGTTGCTATACTACCTTCTTTGTGTTCCCAGACGCTAACAAAACTGAGAGTTGCTATACTACCTTCTTTGTGTCCCCAGGACCAGACCCTAACAAAACTGAGAGTTGCTATACTACCTTCTTTGTGTCCCCAGGACCAGACCCTAACAAAACTGAGAGTTGCTATACTACCTTCTTTGTGTCCCCAGGACCAGACCCTAACAAAACTGAGAGTTGCTATACTACCTTCTTTGTGTCCCCAGGACCAGACCCTAACAAAACTGAGAGTTGCTATACTACCTTCTTTGTGTCCCCAGGACCAGACCCTAACAAAACTGAGAGTTGCTATACTACCTTCTTTGTGTCCCCAGACGCTAACAAAACTGAGAGTTGCTATACTACCTTCTTTGTGTCCCCAGGACCAGACCCTAACAAAACTGAGAGTTGCTATACTACCTTCTTTGTGTCCCCAGGACCAGACCCTAACAAAACTGAGAGTTGCTATACTACCTTCTTTGTGTCCCCAGGACGCTAACAAAACTGAGAGTTGCTATACTACCTTCTTTGTGTCCCCAGGACCAGACCCTAACAAAACTGAGTTGCTATACTACCTTCTTTGTGTCCCCAGGACCAGACCCTAACAAAACTCAGAGTTGCTATACTACCTTCTTTGTGTCCCCAGGACCAGACCCTAACAAAACTGAGAGTTGCTATACTACCTTCTTTGTGTCCCCAGGACCAGACGCTAACAAAACTGAGAGTTGCTATACTACCTTCTTTGTGTCCCCAGGACAAGACGCTAACAAAACTGAGAGTTGCTATACTACCTTCTTTGTGTCCCCAGGACCAGACCCTAACAAAACTGAGAGTTGCTATACTACCTTCTTTGTGTCCCCAGGACCAGACCCTAACAAAACTGAGAGTTGCTATACTACCTTCTTTGTGTCCCCAGGACCAGACCCTAACAAAACTGAGAGTTGCTATACTACCTTCTTTGTGTCCCCAGGACCAGACCCTAACAAAACTGAGAGTTGCTATACTACCTTCTTTGTGTCCCCAGGACCAGACCCTAACAAAACTGAGAGTTGCTATACTACCTTCTTTGTGTCCCCAGGACCAGACCCTAACAAAACTGAGAGTTGCTATACTACCTTCTTTGTGTCCCCAGGACCAGACCCTAACAAAACTGAGAGTTGCTATACTACCTTCTTTGTGTCACCAGGACCAGACGCTAACAAAACTGAGAGTTGCTATACTACCTTCTTTGTGTCCCCAGGACCAGACCCTAACAAAACTGAGAGTTGCTATACTACCTTCTTTGTGTCCCCAGGACCAGACCCTAACAAAACTGAGAGTTGCTATACTACCTTCTTTGTGTCCCCAGGACCAGACCCTAACAAAACTGAGAGTTGCTATACTACCTTCTTTGTGTCCCCAGGACCAGACCCTAACAAAACTGAGAATTGCTATACTACCTTCTTTGTGTCCCCAGGACCAGACCCTAACAAAACTGAGAGTTGCTATACTACCTTCTTTGTGTCCCCAGGACGCTAACAAAACTGAGAGTTGCTATACTACCTTCTTTGTGTCCCCAGGACCAGACCCTAACAAAACTGAGAGTTGCTATACTACCTTCTTTGTGTCCCCAGGACCAGACCCTAACAAAACTGAGAGTTGCTATACTACCTTCTTTGTGTCCCCAGACGCTAACAAAACTGAGAGTTGCTATACTACCTTCTTTGTGTCCCCAGGACCAGACCCTAACAAAACTGAGAGTTGCTATACTACCTTCTTTGTGTCCCCAGGACCAGACCCTAACAAAACTGAGAGTTGCTATACTACCTTCTTTGTGTCCCCAGGACGCTAACAAAACTGAGAGTTGCTATACTACCTTGTTTGTGTCCCCAGGACCAGACCCTAACAAAACTGAGAGTTGCTATACTACCTTCTTTGTGTCCCCAGACGCTAACAAAACTGAGAGTTGCTATACTACCTTCTTTGTGTCCCCAGGACCAGACCCTAACAAAACTGAGAGTTGCTATACTACCTTCTTTGTGTCCCCAGGACCAGACCCTAACAAAACTGAGAGTTGCTATACTACCTTCTTTGTGTCCCCAGGACCAGACCCTAACAAAACTGAGAGTTGCTATACTACCTTCTTTGTGTCCCCAGGACCAGACCCTAACAAAACTGAGAGTTGCTATACTACCTTCTTTGTGTCCCCAGGACCAGACCCTAACAAAACTGAGAGTTGCTATACTACCTTCTTTGTGTTCCCAGACGCTAACAAAACTGAGAGTTGCTATACTACCTTCTTTGTGTCCCCAGGACCAGACCCTAACAAAACTGAGAGTTGCTATACTACCTTCTTTGTGTCCCCAGGACCAGACCCTAACAAAACTGAGAGTTGCTATACTACCTTCTTTGTGTCCCCAGGACCAGACCCTAACAAAACTGAGAGTTGCTATACTACCTTCTTTGTGTCCCCAGGACCAGACCCTAACAAAACTGAGAGTTGCTATACTACCTTCTTTGTGTTCCCAGACGCTAACAAAACTGAGAGTTGCTATACTACCTTCTTTGTGTCCCCAGGACCAGACCCTAACAAAACTGAGAGTTGCTATACTACCTTCTTTGTGTCCCCAGGACCAGACCCTAACAAAACTGAGAGTTGCTATACTACCTTCTTTGTGTCCCCAGGACCAGACCCTAACAAAACTGAGAGTTGCTATACTACCTTCTTTGTGTCCCCAGGACCAGACCCTAACAAAACTGAGAGTTGCTATACTACCTTCTTTGTGTCCCCAGGACCAGACCCTAACAAAACTGAGAGTTGCTATACTACCTTCTTTGTGTCCCCAGACGCTAACAAAACTGAGAGTTGCTATACTACCTTCTTTGTGTCCCCAGGACCAGACCCTAACAAAACTGAGAGTTGCTATACTACCTTCTTTGTGTCCCCAGGACCAGACCCTAACAAAACTGAGAGTTGCTATACTACCTTCTTTGTGTCCCCAGGACCAGACGCTAACAAAACTGAGAGTTGCTATACTACCTTCTTTGTGTCCCCAGGACCAGACGCTAACAAAACTGAGAGTTGCTATACTACCTTCTTTGTGTCCCCAGGACCAGACCCTAACAAAACTGAGAGTTGCTATACTACCTTCTTTGTGTCCCCAGGACCAGACCCTAACAAAACTGAGAGTTGCTATACTACCTTCTTTGTGTCCCCAGGACCAGACGCTAACAAAACTGAGAGTTGCTATACTACCTTCTTTGTGTCCCCAGGACAAGACGCTAACAAAACTGAGAGTTGCTATACTACCTTCTTTGTGTCCCCAGGACCAGACCCTAACAAAACTGAGAGTTGCTATACTACCTTCTTTGTGTCCCCAGGACCAGACCCTAACAAAACTGAGAGTTGCTATACTACCTTCTTTGTGTCCCCAGGACCAGACCCTAACAAAACTGAGAGTTGCTATACTACCTTCTTTGTGTCCCCAGGACCAGACCCTAACAAAACTGAGAGTTGCTATACTACCTTCTTTGTGTCCCCAGGACCAGACCCTAACAAAACTGAGAGTTGCTATACTACCTTCTTTGTGTCACCAGGACCAGACGCTAACAAAACTGAGAGTTGCTATACTACCTTCTTTGTGTCCCCAGGACCAGACCCTAACAAAACTGAGAGTTGCTATACTACCTTCTTTGTGTCCCCAGACGCTAACAAAACTGAGAGTTGCTATACTACCTTCTTTGTGTCCCCAGGACCAGACCCTAACAAAACTGAGAGTTGCTATACTACCTTCTTTGTGTCCCCAGGACCAGACCCTAACAAAACTGAGAGTTGCTATACTACCTTCTTTGTGTCCCCAGGACCAGACCCTAACAAAACTGAGAGTTGCTATACTACCTTCTTTGTGTCCCCAGGACCAGACCCTAACAAAACTGAGAGTTGCTATACTACCTTCTTTGTGTCCCCAGGACCAGACCCTAACAAAACTGAGAGTTGCTATACTACCTTCTTTGTGTCCCCAGGACCAGACCCTAACAAAACTGAGAGTTGCTATACTACCTTCTTTGTGTCCCCAGGACCAGACCCTAACAAAACTGAGAGTTGCTATACTACCTTCTTTGTGTCCCCAGGACCAGACCCTAACAAAACTGAGAGTTGCTATACTACCTTCTTTGTGTCCCCAGGACCAGACCCTAACAAAACTGAGAGTTGCTATACTACCTTCTTTGTGTCCCCAGGACCAGACCCTAACAAAACTGAGAGTTGCTATACTACCTTCTTTGTGTCACCAGGACCAGACGCTAACAAAACTGAGAGTTGCTATACTACCTTCTTTGTGTCCCCAGGACCAGACCCTAACAAAACTGAGAGTTGCTATACTACCTTCTTTGTGTCCCCAGACGCTAACAAAATTGAGAGTTGCTATACTACCTTCTTTGTGTCCCCAGGACCAGACCCTAACAAAACTGAGAGTTGCTATACTACCTTCTTTGTGTCCCCAGGACCAGACCCTAACAAAACTGAGAGTTGCTATACTACCTTCTTTGTGTCCCCAGGACCAGACCCTAACAAAACTGAGAGTTGCTATACTACCTTCTTTGTGTCACCAGGACCAGACGCTAACAAAACTGAGAGTTGCTATACTACCTTCTTTGTGTCCCCAGGACCAGACCCTAACAAAACTGAGAGTTGCTATACTACCTTCTTTGTGTCCCCAGACGCTAACAAAACTGAGAGTTGCTATACTACCTTCTTTGTGTCCCCAGGACCAGACCCTAACAAAACTGAGAGTTGCTATACTACCTTCTTTGTGTCCCCAGGACCAGACCCTAACAAAACTGAGAGTTGCTATACTACCTTCTTTGTGTCCCCAGGACCAGACCCTAACAAAACTGAGAGTTGCTATACTACCTTCTTTGTGTCCCCAGGACCAGACCCTAACAAAACTGAGAGTTGCTATACTACCTTCTTTGTGTCCCCAGGACGCTAACAAAACTGAGAGTTGCTATACTACCTTCTTTGTGTCCCCAGGACCAGACCCTAACAAAACTGAGAGTTGCTATACTACCTTCTTTGTGTCCCCAGGACCAGACCCTAACAAAACTGAGAGTTGCTATACTACCTTCTTTGTGTCCCCAGACGCTAACAAAACTGAGAGTTGCTATACTACCTTCTTTGTGTCCCCAGGACCAGACCCTAACAAAACTGAGAGTTGCTATACTACCTTCTTTGTGTCCCCAGGACCAGACCCTAACAAAACTGAGAGTTGCTATACTACCTTCTTTGTGTCCCCAGGACGCTAACAAAACTGAGAGTTGCTATACTACCTTCTTTGTGTCCCCAGGACCAGACCCTAACAAAACTGAGAGTTGCTATACTACCTTCTTTGTGTCCCCAGACGCTAACAAAACTGAGAGTTGCTATACTACCTTCTTTGTGTCCCCAGGACCAGACCCTAACAAAACTGAGAGTTGCTATACTACCTTCTTTGTGTCCCCAGGACCAGACCCTAACAAAACTGAGAGTTGCTATACTACCTTCTTTGTGTCCCCAGGACCAGACCCTAACAAAACTGAGAGTTGCTATACTACCTTCTTTGTGTCCCCAGGACCAGACCCTAACAAAACTGAGAGTTGCTATACTACCTTCTTTGTGTCCCCAGGACCAGACCCTAACAAAACTGAGAGTTGCTATACTACCTTCTTTGTGTTCCCAGACGCTAATAAAACTGAGAGTTGCTATACTACCTTCTTTGTGTCCCCAGGACCAGACCCTAACAAAACTGAGAGTTGCTATACTACCTTCTTTGTGTCCCCAGGACCAGACCCTAACAAAACTGAGAGTTGCTATACTACCTTCTTTGTGTCCCCAGGACCAGACCCTAACAAAACTGAGAGTTGCTATACTACCTTCTTTGTGTCCCCAGGACCAGACCCTAACAAAACTGAGAGTTGCTATACTACCTTCTTTGTGTCCCCAGGACCAGACCCTAACAAAACTGAGAGTTGCTATACTACCTTCTTTGTGTCCCCAGACGCTAACAAAACTGAGAGTTGCTATACTACCTTCTTTGTGTCCCCAGGACCAGACCCTAACAAAACTGAGAGTTGCTATACTACCTTCTTTGTGTCCCCAGGACCAGACCCTAACAAAACTGAGAGTTGCTATACTACCTTCTTTGTGTCCCCAGGACCAGACGCTAACAAAACTGAGAGTTGCTATACTACCTTCTTTGTGTCCCCAGGACCAGACGCTAACAAAACTGAGAGTTGCTATACTACCTTCTTTGTGTCCCCAGGACCAGACCCTAACAAAACTGAGAGTTGCTATACTACCTTCTTTGTGTCCCCAGGACCAGACCCTAACAAAACTGAGAGTTGCTATACTACCTTCTTTGTGTCCCCAGGACCAGACGCTAACAAAACTGAGAGTTGCTATACTACCTTCTTTGTGTCCCCAGGACAAGACGCTAACAAAACTGAGAGTTGCTATACTACCTTCTTTGTGTCCCCAGGACCAGACCCTAACAAAACTGAGAGTTGCTATACTACCTTCTTTGTGTCCCCAGGACCAGACCCTAACAAAACTGAGAGTTGCTATACTACCTTCTTTGTGTCCCCAGAACCAGACCCTAACAAAACTGAGAGTTGCTATACTACCTTCTTTGTGTCCCCAGGACCAGACCCTAACAAAACTGAGAGTTGCTATACTACCTTCTTTGTGTCCCCAGGACCAGACCCTAACAAAACTGAGAGTTGCTATACTACCTTCTTTGTGTCCCCAGGACCAGACCCTAACAAAACTGAGAGTTGCTATACTACCTTCTTTGTGTCACCAGGACCAGACGCTAACAAAACTGAGAGTTGCTATACTACCTTCTTTGTGTCCCCAGGACCAGACCCTAACAAAACTGAGAGTTGCTATACTACCTTCTTTGTGTCCCCAGACGCTAACAAAACTGAGAGTTGCTATACTATCTTCTTTGTGTCCCCAGGACCAGACCCTAACAAAACTGAGAGTTGCTATACTACCTTCTTTGTGTCCCCAGGACCAGACCCTAACAAAACTGAGAGTTGCTATACTACCTTCTTTGTGTCCCCAGGACCAGACCCTAACAAAACTGAGAGTTGCTATACTACCTTCTTTGTGTCCCCAGGACCAGACCCTAACAAAACTGAGAGTTGCTATACTACCTTCTTTGTGTCCCCAGGACCAGACCCTAACAAAACTGAGAGTTGCTATACTACCTTCTTTGTGTTCCCAGACGCTAACAAAACTGAGAGTTGCTATACTACCTTCTTTGTGTCCCCAGGACCAGACCCTAACAAAACTGAGAGTTGCTATACTACCTTCTTTGTGTCCCCAGGACCAGACCCTAACAAAACTGAGAGTTGCTATACTACCTTCTTTGTGTCCCCAGGACCAGACCCTAACAAAACTGAGAGTTGCTATACTACCTTCTTTGTGTCCCCAGGACCAGACCCTAACAAAACTGAGAGTTGCTATACTACCTTCTTTGTGTCCCCAGGACCAGACCCTAACAAAACTGAGAGTTGCTATACTACCTTCTTTGTGTCCCCAGACGCTAACAAAACTGAGAGTTGCTATACTACCTTCTTTGTGTCCCCAGGACCAGACCCTAACAAAACTGAGAGTTGCTATACTACCTTCTTTGTGTCCCCAGGACCAGACCCTAACAAAACTGAGAGTTGCTATACTACCTTCTTTGTGTCCCCAGGACGCTAACAAAACTGAGAGTTGCTATACTACCTTCTTTGTGTCCCCAGGACCAGACCCTAACAAAACTGAGTTGCTATACTACCTTCTTTGTGTCCCCAGGACCAGACCCTAACAAAACTGAGAGTTGCTATACTACCTTCTTTGTGTCCCCAGGACCAGACCCTAACAAAACTGAGAGTTGCTATACTACCTTCTTTGTGTCCCCAGGACCAGACGCTAACAAAACTGAGAGTTGCTATACTACCTTCTTTGTGTCCCCAGGACAAGACGCTAACAAAACTGAGAGTTGCTATACTACCTTCTTTGTGTCCCCAGGACCAGACCCTAACAAAACTGAGAGTTGCTATACTACCTTCTTTGTGTCCCCAGGACCAGACCCTAACAAAACTGAGAGTTGCTATACTACCTTCTTTGTGTCCCCAGGACCAGACCCTAACAAAACTGAGAGTTGCTATACTACCTTCTTTGTGTTCCCAGACGCTAACAAAACTGAGAGTTGCTATACTACCTTCTTTGTGTCCCCAGGACCAGACCCTAACAAAACTGAGAGTTGCTATACTACCTTCTTTGTGTCCCCAGGACCAGACCCTAACAAAACTGAGAGTTGCTATACTACCTTCTTTGTGTCCCCAGGACCAGACCCTAACAAAACTGAGAGTTGCTATACTACCTTCTTTGTGTCCCCAGGACCAGACCCTAACAAAACTGAGAGTTGCTATACTACCTTCTTTGTGTCCCCAGGACCAGACCCTAACAAAACTGAGAGTTGCTATACTACCTTCTTTGTGTCCCCAGACGCTAACAAAACTGAGAGTTGCTATACTACCTTCTTTGTGTCCCCAGGACCAGACCCTAATAAAACTGAGAGTTGCTATACTACCTTCTTTGTGTCCCCAGGACCAGACCCTAACAAAACTGAGAGTTGCTATACTACCTTCTTTGTGTCCCCAGGACGCTAACAAAACTGAGAGTTGCTATACTACCTTCTTTGTGTCCCCAGGACCAGACCCTAACAAAACTGAGTTGCTATACTACCTTCTTTGTGTCCCCAGGACCAGACCCTAACAAAACTCAGAGTTGCTATACTACCTTCTTTGTGTCCCCAGGACCAGACCCTAACAAAACTGAGAGTTGCTATACTACCTTCTTTGTGTCCCCAGGACCAGACCCTAACAAAACTGAGAGTTGCTATACTACCTTCTTTGTGTCCCCAGGACCAGACGCTAACAAAACTGAGAGTTGCTATACTACCTTCTTTGTGTCCCCAGGACAAGACGCTAACAAAACTGAGAGTTGCTATACTACCTTCTTTGTGTCCCCAGGACCAGACCCTAACAAAACTGAGAGTTGCTATACTACCTTCTTTGTGTCCCCAGGACCAGACCCTAACAAAACTGAGAGTTGCTATACTACCTTCTTTGTGTCCCCAGGACCAGACCCTAACAAAACTGAGAGTTGCTATACTACCTTCTTTGTGTCCCCAGGACCAGACCCTAACAAAACTGAGAGTTGCTATACTACCTTCTTTGTGTCCCCAGGACCAGACCCTAACAAAACTGAGAGTTGCTATACTACCTTCTTTGTGTCCCCAGGACCAGACCCTAACAAAACTGAGAGTTGCTATACTACCTTCTTTGTGTCACCAGGACCAGACGCTAACAAAACTGAGAGTTGCTATACTACCTTCTTTGTGTCCCCAGGACCAGACCCTAACAAAACTGAGAGTTGCTATACTACCTTCTTTGTGTCCCCAGACGCTAACAAAACTGAGAGTTGCTATACTACCTTCTTTGTGTCCCCAGGACCAGACCCTAACAAAACTGAGAGTTGCTATACTACCTTCTTTGTGTCCCCAGGACCAGACCCTAACAAAACTGAGAGTTGCTATACTACCTTCTTTGTGTCCCCAGGACCAGACCCTAACAAAACTGAGAGTTGCTATACTACCTTCTTTGTGTCCCCAGGACCAGACCCTAACAAAACTGAGAGTTGCTATACTACCTTCTTTGTGTCCCCAGGACCAGACCCTAACAAAACTGAGAGTTGCTATACTACCTTCTTTGTGTTCCCAGACGCTAACAAAACTGAGAGTTGCTATACTACCTTCTTTGTGTCCCCAGGACCAGACCCTAACAAAACTGAGAGTTGCTATACTACCTTCTTTGTGTCCCCAGGACCAGACCCTAACAAAACTGAGAGTTGCTATACTACCTTCTTTGTGTCCCCAGGACCAGACCCTAACAAAACTGAGAGTTGCTATACTACCTTCTTTGTGTCCCCAGGACCAGACCCTAACAAAACTGAGAGTTGCTATACTACCTTCTTTGTGTCCCCAGGACCAGACCCTAACAAAACTGAGAGTTGCTATACTACCTTCTTTGTGTCCCCAGACGCTAACAAAACTGAGAGTTGCTATACTACCTTCTTTGTGTCCCCAGGACCAGACCCTAACAAAACTGAGAGTTGCTATACTACCTTCTTTGTGTCCCCAGGACCAGACCCTAACAAAACTGAGAGTTGCTATACTACCTTCTTTGTGTCCCCAGGACGCTAACAAAACTGAGAGTTGCTATACTACCTTCTTTGTGTCCCCAGGACCAGACCCTAACAAAACTGAGTTGCTATACTACCTTCTTTGTGTCCCCAGGACCAGACCCTAACAAAACTCAGAGTTGCTATACTACCTTCTTTGTGTCCCCAGGACCAGACCCTAACAAAACTGAGAGTTGCTATACTACCTTCTTTGTGTCCCCAGGACCAGACGCTAACAAAACTGAGAGTTGCTATACTACCTTCTTTGTGTCCCCAGGACAAGACGCTAACAAAACTGAGAGTTGCTATACTACCTTCTTTGTGTCCCCAGGACCAGACCCTAACAAAACTGAGAGTTGCTATACTACCTTCTTTGTGTCCCCAGGACCAGACCCTAACAAAACTGAGAGTTGCTATACTACCTTCTTTGTGTCCCCAGGACCAGACCCTAACAAAACTGAGAGTTGCTATACTACCTTCTTTGTGTCCCCAGGACCAGACCCTAACAAAACTGAGAGTTGCTATACTACCTTCTTTGTGTCCCCAGGACCAGACCCTAACAAAACTGAGAGTTGCTATACTACCTTCTTTGTGTCCCCAGGACCAGACCCTAACAAAACTGAGAGTTGCTATACTACCTTCTTTGTGTCCCCAGGACCAGACCCTAACAAAACTGAGAGTTGCTATACTACCTTCTTTGTGTCACCAGGACCAGACGCTAACAAAACTGAGAGTTGCTATACTACCTTCTTTGTGTCCCCAGGACCAGACCCTAACAAAACTGAGAGTTGCTATACTACCTTCTTTGTGTCCCCAGGACCAGACCCTAACAAAACTGAGAGTTGCTATACTACCTTCTTTGTGTCCCCAGGACCAGACCCTAACAAAACTGAGAGTTGCTATACTACCTTCTTTGTGTCCCCAGGACCAGACCCTAACAAAACTGAGAATTGCTATACTACCTTCTTTGTGTCCCCAGGACCAGACCCTTACAAAACTGAGAGTTGCTATACTACCTTCTTTGTGTCCCCAGGACGCTAACAAAACTGAGAGTTGCTATACTACCTTCTTTGTGTCCCCAGGACCAGACCCTAACAAAACTGAGAGTTGCTATACTACCTTCTTTGTGTCCCCAGGACCAGACCCTAACAAAACTGAGAGTTGCTATACTACCTTCTTTGTGTCCCCAGACGCTAACAAAACTGAGAGTTGCTATACTACCTTCTTTGTGTCCCCAGGACCAGACCCTAACAAAACTGAGAGTTGCTATACTACCTTCTTTGTGTCCCCAGGACCAGACCCTAACAAAACTGAGAGTTGCTATACTACCTTCTTTGTGTCCCCAGGACGCTAACAAAACTGAGAGTTGCTATACTACCTTCTTTGTGTCCCCAGGACCAGACCCTAACAAAACTGAGAGTTGCTATACTACCTTCTTTGTGTCCCCAGACGCTAACAAAACTGAGAGTTGCTATACTACCTTCTTTGTGTCCCCAGGACCAGACCCTAACAAAACTGAGAGTTGCTATACTACCTTCTTTGTGTCCCCAGGACCAGACCCTAACAAAACTGAGAGTTGCTATACTACCTTCTTTGTGTCCCCAGGACCAGACCCTAACAAAACTGAGAGTTGCTATACTACCTTCTTTGTGTCCCCAGGACCAGACCCTAACAAAACTGAGAGTTGCTATACTACCTTCTTTGTGTCCCCAGGACCAGACCCTAACAAAACTGAGAGTTGCTATACTACCTTCTTTGTGTTCCCAGACGCTAACAAAACTGAGAGTTGCTATACTACCTTCTTTGTGTCCCCAGGACCAGACCCTAACAAAACTGAGAGTTGCTATACTACCTTCTTTGTGTCCCCAGGACCAGACCCTAACAAAACTGAGAGTTGCTATACTACCTTCTTTGTGTCCCCAGGACCAGACCCTAACAAAACTGAGAGTTGCTATACTACCTTCTTTGTGTCCCCAGGACCAGACCCTAACAAAACTGAGAGTTGCTATACTACCTTCTTTGTGTCCCCAGGACCAGACCCTAACAAAACTGAGAGTTGCTATACTACCTTCTTTGTGTCCCCAGACGCTAACAAAACTGAGAGTTGCTATACTACCTTCTTTGTGTCCCCAGGACCAGACCCTAACAAAACTGAGAGTTGCTATACTACCTTCTTTGTGTCCCCAGGACCAGACCCTAACAAAACTGAGAGTTGCTATACTACCTTCTTTGTGTCCCCAGGACCAGACGCTAACAAAACTGAGAGTTGCTATACTACCTTCTTTGTGTCCCCAGGACCAGACGCTAACAAAACTGAGAGTTGCTATACTACCTTCTTTGTGTCCCCAGGACCAGACCCTAACAAAACTGAGAGTTGCTATACTACCTTCTTTGTGTCCCCAGGACCAGACCCTAACAAAACTGAGAGTTGCTATACTACCTTCTTTGTGTCCCCAGGACCAGACGCTAACAAAACTGAGAGTTGCTATACTACCTTCTTTGTGTCCCCAGGACAAGACGCTAACAAAACTGAGAGTTGCTATACTACCTTCTTTGTGTCCCCAGGACCAGACCCTAACAAAACTGAGAGTTGCTATACTACCTTCTTTGTGTCCCCAGGACCAGACCCTAACAAAACTGAGAGTTGCTATACTACCTTCTTTGTGTCCCCAGGACCAGACCCTAACAAAACTGAGAGTTGCTATACTACCTTCTTTGTGTCCCCAGGACCAGACCCTAACAAAACTGAGAGTTGCTATACTACCTTCTTTGTGTCCCCAGGACCAGACCCTAACAAAACTGAGAGTTGCTATACTACCTTCTTTGTGTCCCCAGGACCAGACCCTAACAAAACTGAGAGTTGCTATACTACCTTCTTTGTGTCACCAGGACCAGACGCTAACAAAACTGAGAGTTGCTATACTACCTTCTTTGTGTCCCCAGGACCAGACCCTAACAAAACTGAGAGTTGCTATACTACCTTCTTTGTGTCCCCAGACGCTAACAAAACTGAGAGTTGCTATACTACCTTCTTTGTGTCCCCAGGACCAGACCCTAACAAAACTGAGAGTTGCTATACTACCTTCTTTGTGTCCCCAGGACCAGACCCTAACAAAACTGAGAGTTGCTATACTACCTTCTTTGTGTCCCCAGGACCAGACCCTAACAAAACTGAGAGTTGCTATACTACCTTCTTTGTGTCCCCAGGACCAGACCCTAACAAAACTGAGAGTTGCTATACTACCTTCTTTGTGTCCCCAGGACCAGACCCTAACAAAACTGAGAGTTGCTATACTACCTTCTTTGTGTTCCCAGACGCTAACAAAACTGAGAGTTGCTATACTACCTTCTTTGTGTCCCCAGGACCAGACCCTAACAAAACTGAGAGTTGCTATACTACCTTCTTTGTGTCCCCAGGACCAGACCCTAACAAAACTGAGAGTTGCTATACTACCTTCTTTGTGTCCCCAGGACCAGACCCTAACAAAACTGAGAGTTGCTATACTACCTTCTTTGTGTCCCCAGGACCAGACCCTAACAAAACTGAGAGTTGCTATACTACCTTCTTTGTGTCCCCAGGACCAGACCCTAACAAAACTGAGAGTTGCTATACTACCTTCTTTGTGTCCCCAGACGCTAACAAAACTGAGAGTTGCTATACTACCTTCTTTGTGTCCCCAGGACCAGACCCTAACAAAACTGAGAGTTGCTATACTACCTTCTTTGTGTCCCCAGGACCAGACCCTAACAAAACTGAGAGTTGCTATACTACCTTCTTTGTGTCCCCAGGACGCTAACAAAACTGAGAGTTGCTATACTACCTTCTTTGTGTCCCCAGGACCAGACCCTAACAAAACTGAGTTGCTATACTACCTTCTTTGTGTCCCCAGGACCAGACCCTAACAAAACTCAGAGTTGCTATACTACCTTCTTTGTGTCCCCAGGACCAGACCCTAACAAAACTGAGAGTTGCTATACTACCTTCTTTGTGTCCCCAGGACCAGACCCTAACAAAACTGAGAGTTGCTATACTACCTTCTTTGTGTCCCCAGGACCAGACGCTAACAAAACTGAGAGTTGCTATACTACCTTCTTTGTGTCCCCAGGACAAGACGCTAACAAAACTGAGAGTTGCTATACTACCTTCTTTGTGTCCCCAGGACCAGACCCTAACAAAACTGAGAGTTGCTATACTACCTTCTTTGTGTCCCCAGGACCAGACCCTAACAAAACTGAGAGTTGCTATACTACCTTCTTTGTGTCCCCAGGACCAGACCCTAACAAAACTGAGAGTTGCTATACTACCTTCTTTGTGTCCCCAGGACCAGACCCTAACAAAACTGAGAGTTGCTATACTACCTTCTTTGTGTCCCCAGGACCAGACCCTAACAAAACTGAGAGTTGCTATACTACCTTCTTTGTGTCACCAGGACCAGACGCTAACAAAACTGAGAGTTGCTATACTACCTTCTTTGTGTCCCCAGGACCAGACCCTAACAAAACTGAGAGTTGCTATACTACCTTCTTTGTGTCCCCAGACGCTAACAAAACTGAGAGTTGCTATACTACCTTCTTTGTGTCCCCAGGACCAGACCCTAACAAAACTGAGAGTTGCTATACTACCTTCTTTGTGTCCCCAGGACCAGACCCTAACAAAACTGAGAGTTGCTATACTACCTTCTTTGTGTCCCCAGGACCAGACCCTAACAAAACTGAGAGTTGCTATACTACCTTCTTTGTGTCCCCAGGACCAGACCCTAACAAAACTGAGAGTTGCTATACTACCTTCTTTGTGTCCCCAGGACCAGACCCTAACAAAACTGAGAGTTGCTATACTACCTTCTTTGTGTTCCCAGACGCTAACAAAACTGAGAGTTGCTATACTACCTTCTTTGTGTCCCCAGGACCAGACCCTAACAAAACTGAGAGTTGCTATACTACCTTCTTTGTGTCCCCAGGACCAGACCCTAACAAAACTGAGAGTTGCTATACTACCTTCTTTGTGTCCCCAGGACCAGACCCTAACAAAACTGAGAGTTGCTATACTACCTTCTTTGTGTCCCCAGGACCAGACCCTAACAAAACTGAGAGTTGCTATACTACCTTCTTTGTGTCCCCAGGACCAGACCCTAACAAAACTGAGAGTTGCTATACTACCTTCTTTGTGTCCCCAGACGCTAACAAAACTGAGAGTTGCTATACTACCTTCTTTGTGTCCCCAGGACCAGACCCTAACAAAACTGAGAGTTGCTATACTACCTTCTTTGTGTCCCCAGGACCAGACCCTAACAAAACTGAGAGTTGCTATACTACCTTCTTTGTGTCCCCAGGACGCTAACAAAACTGAGAGTTGCTATACTACCTTCTTTGTGTCCCCAGGACCAGACCCTAACAAAACTGAGTTGCTATACTACCTTCTTTGTGTCCCCAGGACCAGACCCTAACAAAACTCAGAGTTGCTATACTACCTTCTTTGTGTCCCCAGGACCAGACCCTAACAAAACTGAGAGTTGCTATACTACCTTCTTTGTGTCCCCAGGACCAGACGCTAACAAAACTGAGAGTTGCTATACTACCTTCTTTGTGTCCCCAGGACAAGACGCTAACAAAACTGAGAGTTGCTATACTACCTTCTTTGTGTCCCCAGGACCAGACCCTAACAAAACTGAGAGTTGCTATACTACCTTCTTTGTGTCCCCAGGACCAGACCCTAACAAAACTGAGAGTTGCTATACTACCTTCTTTGTGTCCCCAGGACCAGACCCTAACAAAACTGAGAGTTGCTATACTACCTTCTTTGTGTCCCCAGGACCAGACCCTAACAAAACTGAGAGTTGCTATACTACCTTCTTTGTGTCCCCAGGACCAGACCCTAACAAAACTGAGAGTTGCTATACTACCTTCTTTGTGTCCCCAGGACCAGACCCTAACAAAACTGAGAGTTGCTATACTACCTTCTTTGTGTCCCCAGGACCAGACCCTAACAAAACTGAGAGTTGCTATACTACCTTCTTTGTGTCACCAGGACCAGACGCTAACAAAACTGAGAGTTGCTATACTACCTTCTTTGTGTCCCCAGGACCAGACCCTAACAAAACTGAGAGTTGCTATACTACCTTCTTTGTGTCCCCAGGACCAGACCCTAACAAAACTGAGAGTTGCTATACTACCTTCTTTGTGTCCCCAGGACCAGACCCTAACAAAACTGAGAGTTGCTATACTACCTTCTTTGTGTCCCCAGGACCAGACCCTAACAAAACTGAGAATTGCTATACTACCTTCTTTGTGTCCCCAGGACCAGACCCTAACAAAACTGAGAGTTGCTATACTACCTTCTTTGTGTCCCCAGGACGCTAACAAAACTGAGAGTTGCTATACTACCTTCTTTGTGTCCCCAGGACCAGACCCTAACAAAACTGAGAGTTGCTATACTACCTTCTTTGTGTCCCCAGGACCAGACCCTAACAAAACTGAGAGTTGCTATACTACCTTCTTTGTGTCCCCAGACGCTAACAAAACTGAGAGTTGCTATACTACCTTCTTTGTGTCCCCAGGACCAGACCCTAACAAAACTGAGAGTTGCTATACTACCTTCTTTGTGTCCCCAGACGCTAACAAAACTGAGAGTTGCTATACTACCTTCTTTGTGTCCCCAGGACCAGACCCTAACAAAACTGAGAGTTGCTATACTACCTTCTTTGTGTCCCCAGGACCAGACCCTAACAAAACTGAGAGTTGCTATACTACCTTCTTTGTGTCCCCAGGACCAGACCCTAACAAAACTGAGAGTTGCTATACTACCTTCTTTGTGTCCCCAGGACCAGACCCTAACAAAACTGAGAGTTGCTATTACTACCTTCTTTGTGTCCCCAGGACCAGACCCTAACAAAACTGAGAGTTGCTATACTACCTTCTTTGTGTCCCCAGGACCAGACCCTAACAAAACTGAGAGTTGCTATACTACCTTCTTTGTGTCCCCAGGACCAGACCCTAACAAAACTGAGAGTTGCTATACTACCTTCTTTGTGTCCCCAGGACCAGACCCTACAAAACTGAGAGTTGCTATACTACCTTCTTTGTGTCCCCAGGACCAGACCCTAACAAAACTGAGAGTTGCTATACTACCTTCTTTGTGTCTCCAGGACCAGACCCTAACAAAACTGAGAGTTGCTATACTACCTTCTTTGTGTCCCCAGGACCAGACGCTAACAAAACTGAGAGTTGCTATACTACCTTCTTTGTGTCCCCAGGACCAGACCCTAACAAAACTGAGAGTTGCTATACTACCTTCTTTGTGTCCCCAGGACCAGACCCTAACAAAACTGAGAGTTGCTATACTACCTTCTTTGTGTCCCCAGGACCAGACCCTAACAAAACTGAGAGTTGCTATACTACCTTCTTTGTGTCCCCAGGACCAGACCCTAACAAAACTGAGAGTTGCTATACTACCTTCTTTGTGTCCCCAGGACCAGACCCTAACAAAACTGAGAGTTGCTATACTACCTTCTTTGTGTCCCCAGGACCAGACGCTAACAAAACTGAGAGTTGCTATACTACCTTCTTTGTGTCCCCAGGACCAGACGCTAACAAAACTGAGAGTTGCTATACTACCTTCTTTGTGTCCCCAGGACCAGACCCTAACAAAACTGAGAGTTGCTATACTACCTTCTTTGTGTCCCCAGGACCAGACCCTAACAAAACTGAGAGTTGCTATACTACCTTCTTTGTGTCCCCAGGACCAGACGCTAACAAAACTGAGAGTTGCTATACTACCTTCTTTGTGTCCCCAGGACAAGACGCTAACAAAACTGAGAGTTGCTATACTACCTTCTTTGTGTCCCCAGGACCAGACCCTAACAAAACTGAGAGTTGCTATACTACCTTCTTTGTGTCCCCAGGACCAGACCCTAACAAAACTGAGAGTTGCTATACTACCTTCTTTGTGTCCCCAGGACCAGACCCTAACAAAACTGAGAGTTGCTATACTACCTTCTTTGTGTCCCCAGGACCAGACCCTAACAAAACTGAGAGTTGCTATACTACCTTCTTTGTGTCCCCAGGACCAGACCCTAACAAAACTGAGAGTTGCTATACTACCTTCTTTGTGTCCCCAGGACCAGACGCTAACAAAACGTATCTTAACGAGCGCCGTTTGTAACGAGGTTGGGCCGGGCCCATGGAGAAAATGTCACGGGTCAGAGGTCACCCTAAGCCGATTAGACCCCGAACAGTTTTTAGTTGTAGAAACTGCTTACTAAATGCCAGGGCTGGGCACTCCAGTCCTGTAGGAGCATGGAGCGTATCAAAGGTGAGGTGTTCCACTAAGATCATTTAACACTCGAGTGTTAGTGGCACGTATGGTGGCGTCATGAGATTTGGGCTGTTGGACATCTACCTGACTCCACTAAGATCATTTAACACTCGTGTGTTAGTGGCACGTACGGTAGAGTCATGAGATTGGGGATGTGGGACATCTACCTGGCTCCACTAAGATCATTTAACACTCGAGTGTTAGTGGCACGTATGGTGGCGTCATGAGATTTGGGCTGTTGGACATCTACCTGACTCCACTAAGATCATTTAACACTCGTGTGTTAGTGGCACGTACGGTAGAGTCATGAGATTGGGGATGTGGGACATCTACCTGACTCCACTAAGATCATTTAACACTCGAGTGTTAGTGGCACGTACGGTAGAGTCATGAGATTGGGGATGTGGGACATCTACCTGACTCCACTAAGATCATTTAACACTCGAGTGTTAGTGGCACGTATGGTGGCGTCATGAGATTGGGGATGTGGGACATCTACCTGACTCCACTAAGATCATTTAACACTCGAGTGTTAGTGGCACGTACGGTAGAGTCATGAGATTGGGGATGTGGGACATCTACCTGACTCCACTAAGATCATTTAACACTCGAGTGTTAGTGGCACGTATGGTGGCGTCATGAGATTGGGGCTGTTGGACATCTACCTGACTCCACTAAAAGTTACGGCCAATATAAAATATCTGCAATTTTCTCAGACAGAACTTCATAACAACACTCAAATAAAACTACGGTCACGTTGTGGAGCATTCAGATTTTTCATAAAATAAAACTTTCCTCAAAAACTGGACTATGCGCATTGCTTAGTTTACTGAATAGATAGAGTATTACTTAATGTTATTTTTTAAACCGTTTCAATAACTAGGGGACAATGAATGCGGCCTGGTGAACAGTTGGCCAAGTTCTACTTTACATGCATAACATATTGTGGTAATGGTGGAAGCACAGCTAGTACACACACAAACATACGCACGGAAACACGAATCCCATATTGATTTAAGGCTTACTGACACACAAGAGCTGCGATAGTTAACAATAAAATACATCAACCTTGCGCCAAGTTTAACACATTAAAAACTGTAACTGCAACAACTTTCTTGTCATTAAAGATACAGAGATAAATATTAAATAAGGGTAGTTTTGTTCAGGTAAATTTAGCTTCGTGATGAAATGCCACTTGTTATACTATATAACATTTAACTCGGATATATAAGTTTAAATAATAAAATAAATGTATGTCACTAGCAACGCGGCCTAATACAGGTGTGGAGGTATTGTTGGGTACTACGTTAGGGTTAGGTTTACGTGAGGGTAGGTCTACACTATAAAGTACCAGCATAAGACCACATGTAAACTAGACACCCTACCATTATATCACAACACTCTATATCTCTAATGTAACTCATTGGAAGGACCTTGGCATTGCTATGTGCTCACAATGTACCACCCCCAGCAGTTGCCATCAGCTGTCAATAAACACAGACCGCATACATTATAACACAACACGGTGCGATCATCCTCGGCTACAAGACCATCTATAAACGGTTAAACCAGTAGACCAGTATCATACTCACTGCAGTATGGAGCTAAACCACATTGGTAGACTGGTATGGAGCAAAGAGGTCCTGTGGTCTTTCACATCACAATTCACAACCCCACCCAAAACTGTCTTCAACGTAATTTACTTTCAGTTTTTTTATAACGGCTCATTATGGGATTACAGTTGGGATAGGGGGGGGGGGGATAAGATCTCTAATCTAAGATAACTAAAGGCAAAAAGTGACCCTTAACATAAATGACTGGGCGCGCAAGCCCTGACTACAACACAAATATAGATCTAGTTTTACCGAACCAATTATCTACATGGAACATTTTAACGGCGTCAAGCCAAAAAAAAAAGAACGCTTGTTAAAAAACAAAAAATATAAATTTAAAAAAAGCTAGTTTAAAACTGAGCACCTACCTCCCATGTTTGACTTGGCTCAATGAGAACTAAAGCCACATAACCAGGAGTGAAATACAGTTGTTAACAAAGTTTTTGAAATAAAAACCTCCCCAATATGAAGGAGTAGATCCTAACACAGTCAGGAAGTGCTCGCGTTTCTGACTAGCGGCCCCACTGCCTAGAGCGTCTCGCTTTTTAAACAGCTGTTCTTTAAACAACACGCTAACAATATTGGGTCAGAGTTGAAAGGTTGCGTCCAGAACGAGACAGCTCTCACGGTAAACGAAGTACGGGTAAATTCTCTTTAGTAATTTTCTCAATGAAACTTTTTTCCCCGTAAATCTAGGCCTAGGTCTAGCCAGCCCGTATAAACAGGGGGAAGCAGAATTTAAACTTTATACAGCGGACTTGTGAAAGTAAGTCGACACTTGGCTGAATGGGCGCCCCATTACCTCAAACAATCAATAACCGACAGTTAGACTATTTTAAAACTAAAATAACAAGTATGTTATATGTCTTTGCGTGATGGCAATAAGTCTTGAAGTATGCCTAAGCCCTGACCATAATCGTCCAACATAGCAGTACCAGGTGAAAATATGTGTATCCTATTTATAAATATATAAATAAAAATATTAATCTAATAAAATACTTAAATTATATTAAAATGAGATATTCTTGAATTGTCATCCAAGATTTACCAATGCTCCAAATTTCAGCTCAATCGGACAATGGGGAGTGGTTTACATTAATTAAATATTCCAAGATTTGCGGAGCCATAAACATACTTAGAGAACGTAATAAAAGCCATTAAAATGAAAGTATAGGTTTGTCTGTCTGTCTGTCTTGTATGCATCACTACACCTTTCATCCGATTGCCATGTGGTAAATTAATGAGGATACTCCTGGGATGGTTTCTGCAGGACCCACGGGCTTTCCGTTGAGCACTGTGGCGCCTACAATCCTTTTAAAGACACTACTGACACGATAGGTCATTACAACCAATGACTAAACCGAACTGGAAGTCGTACCCGGCGCTCTGCAGTAATGTAACTGGTGGCTCACGGGTGCGCCCAGTAACGTCAACGATGCAGTCAAGGAGGGGCGTTCTACCTCACCCTTGCGAAGGTTGATTAACGTACACTGATGGTCTGTGGGTTTTTTTCTGATGCAGTAAGCATCTTTGCAATTTATAGCTATATATGTGTAAAAGAAAATTACGTAACTCTTCTAAAAGTACATCATTTTTAACAATTGATTGTTATCACAAAGTGTGTCTTGAATTTCTTTTGAGATCACAGCAATGCCCTGGGGTGCGCCAGTATAAACCAAATGGCACAAAACTTCTATGGACTTGTTTAAGTAAAAAGAAAAATAAAGTACCACTTTCACTCCTCGGATCTAACAGATGTAACACCAACCAGCCGAAACATAAACAGTAGATAAACAAGCTGGTGGGGACCGTTGGCGTCCCGTTACAACAATCAGTAACTTTAATCTTCCATCGACAGGTTTAGTTAACTGATGACTTTTTAATGTTAAATTATTCTATGCCTGGGTGCTGAACTAGGACAAAAAAATGTATAGCTAGGCTGAAAGGTTGGTTGTAACTGCTAAGTAGGCAGTACACTAGGCATAAAACTACATACGGTATTAGGACTGATGGTCACGTGAACTAAAGATGGAAGACCTGCTGGTCACGTGGTGAATTAGATGGGAGACCTGCTGGTCACGTGAATTAAAGATGGGGGGCCTGCTGGTGACGTGACAAATTTAAAGCTGAGAAAGCTGCCTAGCTACCGGATGTACTCACCTTTACTGTCGGCGACACTCTCCATGCTGACACAGCCACTGAGGTCGGTGCGGCTGGTCCTCACTGAGCTGACCGTAGTGGACAGCTCCTGCCTCAACAAGACAATGTGCCCGTCCGACATCCTCTTCTTCAGCCCGTCCTGCAGCATGGCCGAGCTCCCCCCGGGGGAGTTGTCCCTGGACACCCGGTTCTTGACCTTACCGTGCCCGGGGGACACGTCCCTCTTGGGCATCGCCTTGACGGCAGACGCCGCTGTGGGCACGTTCAGTTTGCTCTTGATCTTACTCAGGTCAATTTTAGGGGGCGGCGGGGGGAGCGGCTTGATCCTTTTGACAAACTCCCTTTTCTTGGGCGGCTGCTGGTCGTTCTTGACCACACCCACCACGGCGTTGTTGTCAGTTGGAAGCTGTGGGGGTGGGGTGCTGAGGTAGGCAGCCAAAGAACTTTTGATGTCAGATTTTGGCTTCGGTTTGGTCGTGTCCTTGCTCTGTTCAATCTGCGACATGATGTTGTCCCATTTGGACTTCGGCTTTTCCCGTTTGATGATCGGTTTGGGTTTTTCCGGTTTTTCGGGTTTATCCACTTTTTCCCGGTCAACACTATCCACAGACGACGCCCGGCTTATTTCCGCTTTCGTCTTGTTCTCGTTCCCACGTTTCTGCATTAAATTTTTGGCGTTTTTGTTGAAGACTTTCTTGGGTTCTCTTTCCTCCCTGGGTTTGACTGGCGTCGGCGCCTTGATGTAGTCCGCCAACTTGGACGTAACGTTGATGTTTGGCATTTTGTGATCGACATTTTCTGATCGTTTTTTCGTGATCGTGATCGGCTTCTTCTGACGGCCTGTCCTCTGCTGGGCCGCGTCGTCTTTCTTAGAACTTTTCCCATCGTCCTCCTCTCTAGGACTAGAGCCCCTGTTGGGGGCGGGGCTAGAACCAGCTGCCGAGTCACCACACACGTCGTGGGTGTCGTCAGCACCAGACGAGTGGGCGTGGTCGTCCATGTCAGTGGGAGGGGGCAGCTCGGGGGTGAGGCTGCCCGTCCCGTCATGTCCGTACAGCTGGTCGGCCTCTATCCGGTCATCTTCTGTGTTGGTCTGCAGGTCACTGTTGTAGTCCTCGTCCTCGGTGTTCTTGGCGGTGCCCAGTGAGTGACCGGAGCAGGTCGGGGTGGTCTCTGTCAGGCTGGGGGTTGAGAGCTGGGGACCAATGGAGACACAGATATTATACACACACCATAGAACAAGGTCTCAATAAGATATGTTTCTTGTTTAAACGTGTACACAGGACAGCCACACATGGTCGGGAGATAGAGCACATGGCTACTAACCATTAAGTCTCAACCCAGTACTCAAGTCTGTGTGGTACGTAACCGAGTCCACCTAACTATAATGGGTATAATTTTTATTTTAGACATTTTTTTTCTCCAGAGGGGGGAGGGGGCACTTGAAACTTTCAGGGGAAGCGCACTTAAATTTTGGTGGGAGGGGGCGGACACTGGTTCAAGTACATATTTTCTACATAAAATATGCTTTTCTATTTCGTTCGAAGGGCGGACATGCTTCGGGTTCTTTCAAAGAGGCTCCTGAACTAAACTCTGAATGGGTATCTGACCTTAAATTTGCCGTGCATACAGAAACAGGTAAACTCTACTCTATCTGCCCCAGTGATCGTCAGTTTCGAATAGGGTAACACAAAATATCAATGTCAGAACTTTCAGCTTATCGATGCGCCGGCCTACAGAAGTATAAACTGCTACATTTTGTTAAGTACATTCCGGGTGAACGTTTTTAATTTTCCGAATGAGAAAACAACAATTATCCTGACCAACTCCACATGTTGCAGTATGGTAAACAGATTTGTATCACACATCTTTTTTTTTATACTTGAACATTAAGTTCTAAGCATCATTGAACTAATTTTTAATAGATCGATACACAAATGTCTGAGTTGTGCTTGAAACCCCTGTACAGACAGATACGTAACTTATGAGAGGTGTGTACATCTCTGACAGGCCCACCCCGGGGGAAGATGAAACTAGAGCAAGATTTAGTTCAAAGAACAGGTAGCTGAAACTAAGCCTATGACTATTAGAGAAGACTTCGTTATTTTGTTTCGGACCCAACAGGAAAGCATCAAAGTTATAACAATTTCTTTACCATGTTAATAAGAAAAACAATATTTACGACATACCTTGTCGTCCATGTCGATGTCCATTTGTTGCAAACCTGCAAACAATTAAAGTGAAACCTTGACAACTGTTTAATGAACTGTATCCGTGTGTGTATGTGTGTCGTGTGTATAAAAGTGTGGGATTACATATTTAATTAATTTTAGTCTCTTTCGATAATGCCATAACAGGGTATCCAATGTAAATCAAGCATGGATGAGCAGAGACAACTCACCCCTCTCTGTGGGAGCGTGTGATGTTGGGTGGGTTACTCCCCTTCGATCAACCCAGTCCGTGTTGGGGGAGTTGGTTGTCAGAGTCCCAAGCTCCGAGTCCGTGTCGGGCACATAGCCTGCAGAGGGTGGGGTAACAAATCGGGTTAGAACCTTCTAGAACAACACCACGTGTACATGGTACAGTTGTTGAGAGGTGTGTGGATGGTTTAGTGATAGACATCAGAGTAAGGTTAGACATGCTTTGGTTGTTACATTACATCAAAATGTTTATGAAATGACTGAAGTTCATTTGTATACTTAAGATTTGGATGTAGGCGGTGTGGGAAGATGCATGAATAAGAATGCAAGTTATTGTTGATATAATGCTATGGCTGAGTTAGTGTTGAAAGTTATAAATGTGACCTTACCACTGTAGGTGAAACAGAAGCAGTTAGACAGGTGGGTGTTACTGTTTAGAGAAAGTAAAGACCTGGGTGAAACAGTTCAGTGAAAGTAAGTTTTTATGTTGTGTGTTTTAAAACATTGTGGCTGTTGACTGATGACGTACTCAACAGATAGCTAAATGTTAAACATTGTGACAAGTTTGGGTGGCGTGGTGTGGTAAGAGACAAAATAGACCTGAATGTTAAAAGTTTGTTTGGTGTGGTATAAGACAAGACAGGCCTAAATGTTAAACAGTTTGACAAGACAAGCTTAAATGTTAAACAGTTTGACAAGACAGGCCTAAATTTTAAACAGTTTGACAAGTTTGTGTGGTGTGGTGTGGTATAAGACAAGACAGGCCTAAATGTTAAACAGTTTGAGTGGTGTGCGGTGTGGTATAAGACAAGAGATGGCTAAATGTTAAACATTTTGACAAGACAAGCCTAAATGTTAAACAGTTTGAGTGGTGTGCGGTGTGGCATAAGAAAGAGATGGCTAAATGTTAAACATTTTGACAAGACGAGCATAAATGTTAACAGTTTGACAACAAAAACCATGAACACATCAATACATTAATCAATACATTCATTACACAACACCAATAACACGAAAAAAAAAATTCTCTCAAATATTACATAATCTGCTTTTGTTTAGTTATTAGTTGTAGAAAATATATTCATAATTTACTATTCTTTGCATCTTGCTATTTAAAACTCAAGTAAATGTAATTGTATGTCACCCGACTATGCGGTAGACAAAACGGTACGAATTGTTTAAGTAAACTTTGGCTGCTACCTCCCTCCCGCATCCTTTGGGTCAAGGCTGACAGCAAGTGGCTGTCCTAACGTGTCAGCTGTCCGTCAGCTTAAGCCATAGAGTTACTGACGGTTCAGTTAACGTCAACTTTTTACTGACGGGTTTTAGCTTAAGTCATTTAATTTGTCAGTTAATTAACATGCGCCATTGGGTCTTCGACTTGTATGAAGTCTTCTGTCAGTAGTAAAACCACGCCATGCTTGACTCTAAAACATTCACTATGACTAGATCTTGTCTTACACTCATGCTGTTAAAAAGGTTTTCATTTCATTTTAAAATTAAAACAAAACATTCGCATTTCTGAAAAAAAATTCTTTAAAAACCTTTTCTATATCAAAACATGCCTAGTAAAATGTGCACCCGTTGATGCCAAAAATTTGTAAATATAAAAAAATAAAATAAAAAATAGAACAGAAAAAAAAACAATATAAAAATAAAAACTGACTCCAATGCATGTGCGAACTTAAAAGTTGGGGAGGGGCGGGACTCGCAAGCTGCCGTCTCTAAAACACGTCATGCAAAACTAAAAAAATCAAATCTAGACTTCTCATTTCCCTGCTGAACATTGAACATAGAACGTCCACTACAACTGGTGGTTTGACATTGAACACATAACGGCCGGCTGCTGACAATACGTATATCTACCTGTATCGGCGCTGGTGCTTGAGATTAGCGAGATGGGTCTCTCCCTCCGGCCAAGCGACCTGCCGTCCGCACCACCCATACGCCCGCCCGGGGACAGAGCGGTCATCTCGGTGTCCAAGCCTGTGTCCGCCATCATCAGCAGATCCTCGCGACTTCCGTCCCTGTTGTCCGAGTCCATGTCGACACTGACGTCATCCGACATCAAAGTTTTGTCGTGCATGCCGCTGACGTCCTCCATGGATACCACCGAAGCGGGTGAGTTGGAGTTGTCGTCTCCAAACGAGTCCATCCGGCTCAGGTCGTCATAGCTGGCTACCTGTGACGTGGGGCAGATGTCCTCAGACAGGAAGTCCTTGTCCTCTATGGAACCAGGCGTGTCCGCGGCGCACTCGGCTGCCAGGGTTTCCTGGGACGAGTCGGAGCTGATGGCCCTGGTGGTCGTGTGAGACGAGGCGTCGTCCTCGCGCGAGCACTCGTCTGAGGAATTCCCACACACCGTGGACGATGAAGATTTGTTGGGGCAGAACTCGAAACTTTTATCGGAAATTCCCGAATCTGTCATTATTGTCTTGGCGTCTTTCCCGAAAATGGGAAAATCTTCCAGACTGTCAATGTTCTCAAATTCGTTATCGGGCGCTTCAAAGAGATCCGAGTCGTCTATAACGCTGGAGGCGCCTTCTGGCTCGATGGGGCCGTCACTGTGTTCTGAGATGTCGCGTAACACATCGCTCAGCGACTCGGAGGTCCCTGTGCTGGCTGATGTCGTCATGGTGTTGTCCTGCTGGCTCAGCGGGATCTTGCCGTCAAACTCCTGCCCGTAGTCCCACTCCAAGGCTTGCGACACTTCCGGTGAGGCTCCAGTCGAGCTGTCGTCTAGGTTTTCGCCCTTGACCTCACCTGATGAATCTGTCTTGGGCTCCGTGCCACTGGACGAGGAATCACCTCCGTCATTAGCCGAGCTGCCCGTCGAGATCTTCCGATATTTCTTCGAGGGCGAGGACGTGGTCGAGTTCGACTTGGATATAGAATAGCTCTGAGACGCCGTGGCGCTCCTATCAACCTTGGAGTGGTCTCTCTTGTTGTCCGTCTCTTGACTACATACGGTGTAACTTTGGGACTGACTTAAGCCAACGCCACTCTGCGCTTGTGTAACAATGCAACTCTCAGCCTTTCGGCTGTCTAGGGGTCGGGTAAGGTGCAAGCCACCACTACAGCCATCACCGTTATTAGCAATGCGATACCCACCTTCTGAAATCCGGTCGTCGTCACCTGTATCGCTATCCGCCGGGAACCCACCCAGGCTACCATCGTCCACACGGGGCAGCATCTCTGGGGGCAAGTCACTCTCTGATATGGACCGAGTCGCTGATAGCCTCGTCGCGTCGTCGTCCGACTCGGAACCTGAAAAACTCATACTTATCACTCGCCTCTCATTCGCCACACCTATCGTGTAACTGTCAGATCTGATCGCCCCTGGGACTCGACTAGAATACACAGCTGAGGTCACAGTGGGTAACTCTTCACTAGGAAGATAAGAGCTGTGCTCCGCTAACGTCACTGACTGAGACGACGCTCGCTGACAGTGGACACCGTCGTCTGAAGATTCTCCTGAAATGTCTCGAATGAAATGCGGGTCCACATACAGAGGGTTCACGGTGCTAGGGGGGTTGGCCGCCCGGTACGTTTCTACATCGCTGTCGTCACTGTCGTCTGCATCTTGCGACTGGGTGATTTCTTCCGGGTCAAAGGTAAAGTTCAAGTACTGCCGGCTGTCAGCTCGCAGCTGCTTCTTGATGCCTCTGCTGAGCGTGTCCCTGACAAACCCGTCTTCCTCGGAGTCTTCTGACGACCTGGCACTTCCGGTCTTGTATCTCTCACTGTCAACGTCAGAGTCTGTCAACACAGGGGCGTTCTGGGATTTCTTCAGCGACTCTTGGATTTGTTGCTCATACGGCTGGCCCGAATACGTAATGGTGCGAGCATACAGTGAGGGAGGCTCGCTGTATTTGGCGTAAGACCGTGAGAACGTCGGCAGCTTGGACTGTGAGACGGGAGGGGCGGGCAGACTTGACCTGGCTCTGGGCAGGCCTGACTTGGCCCTTTTCTGTGGAATATCCTCTAGGTCCGGCGGCTCAAGTGGCTCGGGGGACAAGTCAGCACCGCGGTAAACACTGGCTAGCTTGGACTTGCTGGGCAGCTTGGACGCTCTGTGTTGCCGCGTCACCACGTCGTCATCGACCTCCTGCGGGCTGATGATGGGGCTCAGCTTGGTGCAGTCGATCGCTTCCAGCTCCCCTTCCTCGTAGCATTTAAACGCCTTGCTAGTCCTCTCGTGCAAGCTCTCGGAGCTGCTGTAACAGCCCTCCGAGTCGGACGCTAACCTCCCTAGTGCACTGGCCGTCTCAAGACACACTTTTTCTTTCGGAGCAAATATCCCATAATTTGGGGCGCAGGTGAAGTATCGATGTCCGTTAACCTCGCCATCGTGGTTACCATCAGGATCGAAGAGCTCAATACCACAGAAAATCCCAGGCGCTAAGTGTGTGGTGCCGAGGTATCGTAGTATCCCCGGCTTGATACCGCCGATCTTAACCCGAGCCCCGACACGGAGGCCGACACCAAAGGACAAGTTTTCTTCTTTTTCTTTCTTCGGCAGCTGGACTGGCCGGTGCTGCTCTCTATCGCTGTATGGGGCAGTCACTGGCCGGTGCTGCTCTCTATCGCTGTATGGGGCAGTCACTGGTCGGTGCTGCTCTCTATCGCTGTATGGGGCAGTCACTGGTCGGTGCTGCTCTCTATCGCTATATGGGGCAGTCACTGGTCGGTGCTGCTCTCTATCACTGTATGGGGCAGTCACTGGCCGGTGCTGCTCTCTATCGCTGTATGGGGCAGTCACTGGTCGGTGCTGCTCTCTATCGCTGTATGGGGCAGTCACTGGCCGGTGCTGCTCTCTATCGCTGTATGGGGCAGTCACTGGTCGGTGCTGCTCTCTATCACTGTATGGGGCAGTCACTGTCCGGTGCTGCTCTCTATCACTGTATGGGGCAGTCACTGACCGGTGCTGCTCTCTATCGCTGTATGGAGCGGCACGACCAGTCACTGGAGGTAGTTGAACGATAGGTGAGCTTGTCAATGACGTCACGGAGCTTAGGTTGGATAGAAGAGCTGGGGTGCTGGAGCTGGGAGGAGCTTGAGGTGAAGGCGGCGATATACCAGAAGACTTCTTAAAGGAGGGGAGGAAAGACCTCCTTTTCTTGCCCTCCTGTGAAGCCTGGAAAAAAACGGAGAACAAATTAATTCGACTATAAACCTTGATATAAAACTATGGGAAATCGAGAAATGAAAAAGAAAAGCTTCACAAAGTAATAAAAATAGCAACCAACTGAAGTTTCGACCCAAAAATGTGCATTTGTTTGATACAGTGTCATACAATACAAATAATCAAACCACTAAAAGATATGAATAATGTGAGACATTTAAAGGCTTTGTAACAAAGTGACATTGGTAAATAAAAGTTTGTTTTCTTACTTATTTTTTTTTTTAAATTTGAATCTTAAAAAAAAAAAGCATTATATCAAATTTGTAGATCTGTATCAACTTTTCAGCGATTTCCGATAACCGGTTGTGGAACTTTTTCTACTTTGCATTTTTCAAAAGCCTATAACTTGAGTACTATTTCAGATAGATAATGAAATTTCACACGTAAGTAAAAGATCTAATTCTCTGCCTTCTGTCAAATTTTGAGTAATTTCCATTGACCGGAAGTAGTAATTTACGTTATTTCCAATTTCTCAAAAACGCATGTGAATTTATAAAGTACTAATAATATTCCGCAATACTATACACATTTTGTTTGGCGTTCACTTCGTGCGCAATTCTTTTTTCTACGCAATTATTATAATTTTAAACGTTTGAGTAATTAAAAATGGATTTAAAATATTGTCTTTATCCCGAGTTGCCATCCCCCATAGTGTTATATAAGAATATTCAAGAAAGTTTAGGGGAGATCACTCCCTGTTTGTTTGTTTGTTTGTTTGTTTGTTTAAACATAGTCATTCATTGCGCAATGTAAAGGAAAATTGAGAGACTGTTATAAGAAAACAGAAAACTGAATTGAAGACGATCATTTTTACCTACAACTCTACATATGTAAAACAAAATTGTAATCTATAGAACCGCCATCAGGTGTGATTAAACGGATGTCCACACAAGATTACTAGCTGACAGGTAATACAGGTGGGCAACACATGGGACTGTCACGACAAAGGTATAGGAGGAAAATACATTCGTTTCGATCAACTTGATGTCATCACAGTATATATCACAGATTGTACAGAACGTAGACATAAAACTAACTCCCCAAAACTTTTTTTTATTGACGCTCAACTATGGTTCAATTGTTGAATTGAAAATATAATGATGACTATAATATCAATATGTACACATTTAATCGTGTTGTATATCCAAGTATTACACCTCAAGGCTTCAAACTACGATACATTTGTTTAATTAATCACACCATAGCCGTACACAAATACCAGAACAAACGCACCTCGATACAACTAAATAGTAGGCTAAACACGTTACACACTTTCATAGTCCAGACCCACATTGATGTCCTTCATTTAAAAGGTGAAATTAACTGAAGCTTGAGGTAACACAATTAACCTCTACCTGACACTAACCCTGAACACGACCCTTTCACCAGTTAATCCACCTAGATCCATATCCAGCCACTGTTCTCAGCCGTCGCAATTGGGCTGTAACTTCTAGACCAACCCCATTAGTCACGGCCAACAATTAGTGGCCCACTCGACATGCTATCTAAATCAGCATGTATCATTAGACCTAGAGGCCAAACGGTATGGGTGGCCCGGGACAGGCCGTGTGTCGGTTCTAGCGTCGCCAGACACCAGGACAGATAACATACCTGCGGTGCCCAGGTAAAGGAAAAGTTCGTACACGAAACGTCACATTCAAGTGGATCAATACACTTCTAAAGATAACTCGCCCAAAAACATTTCCGTGTGATCCCCCTCACTTGTGTGACGTCACAACAAACATTAGACTGTTGCTCGGACCATCAGCTACTATTTCCATTGTCACAAAATTCAAATGAACATGATACGGAATTTTTAACGTCCACAACATGGAAAAAACTGTTCTTTATCCCATACATGTATAATTTGACAGACCCACCATTCCATCATTATACTGACTCACACACACCATCACATCACTGACTGACGCACATATTCCATCACACAACTGACCCACACACTCCATCACATGACTGACCCACACACGCCACCACACGACTGACCCACACACTCCATCACACGACTGACCCACACACTCCATCACACGACTGACCCACACACTCCATCACACGACTGACCCACACACTCCATCACATGACTGACCCACACACTCCATCACATGACTGACCCACACTCCATCACATGACTGACCCACACTCCATCACATGACTGACCCACACTCCATCACATGACTGACCCACACACTCCATCACACAACTGACCCACACACTCCATCACATGACTGACCCACACACTCCATCACACAACTGACCCACACACTCCACCACGCAACTGACCCACACACTCCACCACACAACTGACCCACACACCCCACCTACATGACTAACCCACACACTCCATCACACAACTGACCCACACACTCCACCACTCAACTGACCCACACACTCCACTGACCCACACCCTCCACCACTCAACTGACCCAGACACTCCACGACTAACCCACACACCCTCCTTTCATAAACTGATCTGTTGACTCAAACAGAGCATGAAATCTCCCAACAATTCAGCTAGTGTTGGACTGACAGCTGCGGCCAGCGGTCAGAAATCAGAGGCCAGTTTGTGTGCTCGCCTCCATACACGGACATGGAATGTTTTGTCTTAAATCTTTTTTTTTTAAAACATCATAACAGTCTCTTAGCTTTCTGTCTTTGAACGTCAGGTGTGCCGAGTAATTCGTCCCGTCGCGTTAACTTTCTCTCCTTTGATATGAGGTGTGACGTGTAATCAGACCTCGTCACATTTCTCCTACTACATGGTTTTACGAGCCCTAGCTCTATGTTGACAATTTACTTTATTATCTTGTTTAACTCCTGCAGTAAATGTACGGTACGTATTGTACATGTATCAATTACTGCACACCTTAATACATTCAAATGTGTTAGTTGATCAAATGGAAATTACTAGCACTTGGTTGAAATAAAAACGACTGGTTTTTGTTTGTTTGTTTTTTTTGTTTTGTTTTGTTTTTGTTTTTTTTTGGGGGGGGGGGATATATTTTACTGCAAGAAATCGACTTTTATATTTCAGATACCTCCCATTACATTTTATCAGAGGTCAACATGAACGTATGCCGTTATATCAAAGGTCAAGTTGAACCGATTTCCTAATGTCAGAATGCCATGACATGCACTGATACCATTCCCACGCCATACAATTATGTAAATGATCGAGGTACACATAGACGGGTGTGACACGATCAACCAAACTATCATATCAACCATTACACCATAACCCAGCAGGACGCTCAGACAAATCAGCCAAACACCGACAATCAATACGATCTGTTTTTTTTTATTCATAAGATTTGGATCAGGCCCTTTGGTTACCTTCCATTAAAAAGCAACTGACAGCGCTACGTCTACCGTGTATACTTAAGCAGGGTACTTCAGTATGGGTAGTTTCCCATTAGTTCTTCAGCCCGTTTGATCATAAGATTACAACAAACTACACCAACAAATGATTCGCCCCACTACTACACCGACAAGCTTAATCCCAACCTCTACACCGACAGACCCATTCACCCAACCCCCACAGTCTCATTCATTCAACCCCTACACCGACACATTTATTCACTAAACCCCTACACCGACAGATTATCCATCCAACCCCTACACCGACAGATTATCCATCCAACCCCTACACCGACAGATTATCCATCCAACCCCTACACCAACAGATTATCCATCTAACTACTACGCCTCCAGTCTTATCGCTAAAATTTTATCTTCCAACAATTATCACTGATTAACCAAATCTGATTCGGTCCCTAATGAGGCTAATATTTGCTCGTTAGAGTGGTCTGAGGCTCTTCACACGCACTAAACTAGGTTAAGTCCTCCTTTAAGAAAGTCACCAGTAGGCCGTATGTCTCACTATTAATAGAACCAGTTGAGTCCAACTTTAGGTAATGGAAAACCATCATTCGTCATGCATCTGGCACTGGATATTTCCACTAACTGTAGTACAAGAGTTTTTTAATGAAAGCGTCACTTAACCCTATCATTTCATGGTGAGGGTCCTACATCACATGGCCTAACACCTACTATTTACATCAACAGTGTGAGAACCACTGTAATTGATCCACAAAGCCCGGCTGCCATTATCAAAGAGAGAAAAGGTGTCAACCGTTGCATAGAGTTAACAAATGTTTATAGTTGTCAGGCATTCACACGGCCCTTACCTAACGTCTCTAGACCTGATCTTTCTACGCCAATACAACAGCCAGACGGTTCTATACAGTGTTGTATAGACCACGCGGGGAGGGGGAGGCGCGGCACCCACTATTGGACCAATACAGTCGTATAATATGCACGGTAAAGAGTTCAAAGTTCAGAGTGCAACAGCCCTGTAGGAAACAGCGCCGTGACACTCTAGACGTCTGAACGTTCATTGTCCTGCTATTGTTGTGCCAGTGTGTAAGCCAGCCATGACCGTCATACAAAGGAGGGGAGTCGGGACATAATGAGGTTGATAGGCCTTTAGGAATGTACCAGTACTGACCGCTAGTTGTACTACGTGCGATACAAAAATAGATATGCTCTTTCTTTGTTTAAAAATCACTTTTAACAATATTAACACATTGGAAGTTTTATTAACTCGTATACTATCGACTTTTAATTAATCAATGATAAAGTTTGAAAGAACTAAATGTACCAATCAACAAGGCAAAATATAATGCTCCACTAATTACAAACACGAGAATAAAAAAAAACCACTGACATAACAATAGAGGAATGCGAGTAACGTTTAAATCATGTCAAACAGCTTGATACTTTCAAATTCTCCTGGAGCACATGGTACACTGTTCCTGTTGATAATTTATTGTCTGTGTGTGCGTGTGTGAGTGTGTGTATGAGTTCAACACTAACGGATCTGACTTTACTAAAAAAGAAAACTCTCCCACTTGACAAACTCGACATCAAACAACTAGCTAAAACTTGAGTGACAAGATTTACGCTCAATTAACCGTGAAATATGCCAGAAATGTTCAGCCACTAAGCTTGTAACTAAAGGACTATTCGGGAACACATATAAATGAAGTATTTACTCCATCTTTACATAACCACGTTGTTATAGACACAAGCACGCGGAGTCTCGGTCCAGTCACTAATGATATTATCACCTACCTGTAACCAAACACACGTCGGTTCCAAATCCTTTTCTTCAAATAATTCCCACACCAGACCGAACAGTTACACAAATATGACTGGTGTCCAGTCTGAAATCAGCGTCCAGTATGTCCAGTGGCAGGCCAAGTGGCCAGATATGTTGAGAGAGTGCCGTGTTGTGACAGCACCTGTAGAACACCTCCACACAAATACCGCCCGAAACAAAACCGTCTACCACAGTTGACTGCACCGTCACAATCCCCCCGACACACAGCCCAAGGTTTTGGGACCAATCAAAACACAAGGCCGGTTATATCCGCGCGGTAAATGTGAACTGCACATCGAGGACCTGTAGGTAGCAACCACGTGACACCGTGGGAACTTCACGCTCTTACCTTCTACACCTCGCGTTACCTGATAAGATTTTTTTTTCAGGATTTATTTTTTACGTCTCGACACCGGATGTTGACTTGCTCCTGTAGTTTGAATGTTTACATTTGACGACAACGAGGGGAGAGAATTATTGGCAATAATATATTGAACCCAACTGTATTTTGAAATGTACTTGACTAAACCGATATAATAAAAGTCACCTAGAACTTTCATAGTTCGTGTATAAACTAGAGCTGGGTTATACCACACAACTATATCAGTCTAACACCACACTCTATAGTGAGTGAAGGTAGTGTTACTAGCTGTCACAAAGTTTCCTGTATTTATCTACATCTCCCACTTTAGACAACTATTTTTTGGGTATACCCGATTACCCGGCAATTCGCGTCATGCCGCAGGTTTGATTCTAAATATAGGTGACATACTTTGTCAATCTTATCTCGAAGCTAAAAATCACAAGCGACGCAAACCCATAAATAAAGATGGCAGCTTACTTCTGATGAGGTCCACTGCTAATTTATAGAATTATTAACGGGTAATTAAGGCATGACTTGCAATAAGTGAATTAACCTTCCGAGGTCAAGTACAATTAACGGACATGAGAAAGACCAAAACATTTAAATTAGTAAACACTCCAACTCAGACCCTAACACAAACCCCAGCACGCCATCGGTATAAAGCACAAACAGAAGCCCCTTTAAAACTTAAAAAAAAAAACAATATTTAAAAAATTGTTATTAAACTTTGTGAGGAAGCGATAACTGAACCGTTTTCGTACAAGCCTGGCTAATATCAGGGGGAGAAATCAAATACATTAGAAACTTTACACTATCTGAAGGCGAAGGCAGGTACAAATCAAAGTAAAACTGTATTTTTTTAAAAGGCATAAACGAGCTAAGAAGCGCATCTGGTTTTACTGGAGTTTAAAGGGTGCAGATTAAACCAACAAGAGTTAGCAGATTTGAAGGTTGCTGACCCACTAATTAAAGAGAAGTTGCAGACAACCACATAAAAAGCACATCGATGTGAAACATTCGTCAAACAAAGAAAACTTTGGCCCAACATTTTACTTGCTGTTTTTTTCTGTATTTTTGGTGCAGACTTTCCCATACTCAACCTAATACACTTTCAAGTTTGTTTGTTTTTTATAATCTTATTCTGCGCCAGGCTTAGAGTAGAAGGGGGTTGTGTTGGGTGTTTATAAAAGACGACATTGCAATCATGTTTAAAAAATCTTAATCATGAGATTTCCATGCGATCCGAATTCTGTTTAGATGTTACAGATAACGAATGCAACTATTTTAATTCAACCTCTCGAAGCGCACCCCTTCCCACCCCGTTCCCACATTTTCACCTTGCTGCAGATAATGTGTGCAATAATTAAAGAGAGATATGCAGGTGTACGTTTCAAAGGCTGACACCAAGATGATCCCGCTGCAGCAAACGAGCGGGCCTACAAGGCCACAAGGATGGGACGTACACAAGACAGCTATAGGCGCATAGCACTTTTTTATCCTCAGTCATCAGGCTATCCATGTCAGCACTAAGCTCCTTCATCTACAGCCAATGGTGTTATGGGCCACTGATACAGTCAATGGTGGTATGGGCCACTGGTACAGTCAATGGTGTTATGGGCCACTGATACAGTCAATGGTGGTATGGGCCACTGATACAGTCAATGGTGGTATGGGCCACTGCTACAGTCAATGGTGGTATGGGCCACTGATACAGTCAATGGTGTTATGGGCCACTGATACAGTCAATGGTGGTATGGGCCACTGATACAGTCAATGGTGGTATGGGCCACTGATACAGTCAATGGTGGTATGGGCCACTGCTACAGTCAATGGTGGTATGGGCCACTGATACAGTAAATGGTGGTATGGGCCACTGATACAGTCAATGGTTGTATGGGCCACTGATGCAGTCAATGGTGGTATGGGCCACTGATACAGTCAATGGTGTTTTGGGCCACTGATACAGTCAATGGTGGTATGGGCCACTGATACAAGCATTGGTGGTATGGGCCACTGATACAGTCAATGGTTGTATGGGCCACTGATACAGTCAATGGTGGTATGGGCCACTGATACAGTCAATGGTGGTATGGGCCACTGATACAAGCAATGGTGGTATGGGCCACTGATACAGTCAATGGTGTTTTGGGCCACTGATACAGTCAATGGTGGTATAGACCACTGCTACAAGCAATGGTGTTATGGGCCACTGCTGAGGCCAATGATGTTATGGGCCACTGCTACAAGCAATGGTGTTATGGGCCACTGCTGAGGCCAATTGTGTTATGGGTCACTCAGAAAATCAATGGTTTTATGGGTCACTCCAAAAATCAATGGTGTTGTGGGCCATTCATAAAATCCATGATGTTATGGGCCACTCCTAAAACCAATGGTGTTATGTTACACACTACAATTAATGGTGTGATGTGACTCTGCTATAGTCAATGATGTCACTGCTACTGGATCTAATAGGAACGGAGCTTTAATCTCTTTGTACTAACAACGTTTTACTTGCGATGATCTACCACAAACATATTAATTCATTTTTAACTATCCAGTGTTGGCCTTATTGTCTCATCTGACTGTGAACTGTTAGGAATTATAATTAAGATTTTTTTTTTAATTAACTCAACATTCTGTAACGTGTATGTCTCTAATTGTTGTACCGTAGAACAAGACCCAGATCACGAAGATATAATTAACCACTAACTAGACGCAAAAGAAAATAGATTAAACAAAAGGTGATCGTGAAATATTCCTAGCACCACATTCTAAATTAAAATATCACATTTTTCGTTGCATATTTCTACGTTAAACACTTGAATGTCACGTGTAAGATGAAACAGTTTTCGAGACAACCAATACAACTAAACATATAAAAAGGTAGCAATTTGTTTTTAAAGTAGCTTCTCATTGTGAAAACAAACAAAAATGTGTTGAAGTGTTGATGTCGTCTGCTGAAATCTTGTAAGTGCCGGGCGAATGACAGTCATCGACACCAGCAAAGTCACAGACACCAAGTTGGTTTTTTCTTTTGTTGTTTCTTGTTTGTTTTTGGCAAGGCCTTTTTATTTTTTAATAGATGGGGAAAAGTTTGAAAGGGGCCAGCACACAATTCTAAAGATATGGACACAGTGACCAAACGTTATATGATCATAACCTACGTGTCTTAATGAAATTAATCAACCGCATTTTATGCCGTCAAATTAAACGGAAAAAAACCCAACTAGCAGTACAGACCTAACATATGCACCACGAGGGCGCAGCCATTTCTCGCTCGTGAGCGTTTGATCGATACCAGAGCCCAGTGATCCAATCTAGATTTCCATAGCAGGGATGGGCTATTTGTACTAACGATGTTCTAATTAAAACCACGGAGGGGAAGGTGGTGTATGAATGCTGCAATAAACAGATAACACTATTGCAAAAATTAATTGAAGCAACATAATTATGAGAAACACGTAACAGTATGAACAGGAGGATGTTTGAATAGTTGAACAACAATAAATACCAGAGGTCCTGTTTTCATTCGTTACATGCTTACCATCTCAAATCTTTATATAAATCTTAATGCTACATGACATAGACCACTGTGAGCACAAGGCTGGGACCGATACAAAGGCAACAAGAGGCTGTGAATTAGAAAGTCATAGAATCCACAAAGGGGATGAATTACCCATTCATAGAACGGACATGGCATTAGACATTCATAGAACGGACAAGTCTACATCAGATCACCAGTAACAGGGAGAAGAACGGGGAGGCCACTCAATGGGTTATTGAACTCACTGTTGTGTTCTGTGCTGGATTCTCTAGCATTGGTCTGGATTACATTGGGTATTTTTAGCGTGGGTTTTAGGCAAATATCATACCGTGGATGTAATGAACTGCCTCAAACACAACAAGAATCGCGACAATGTATTGAATGATTTACGTGGACAAACAATAACTTGAAGGTAAACAATGAAGCACCTCCAGACACACCATTGTAATCCCCACACATTCCCACACACTATCATTGACTCGTATGAATTCACAACATTCATAGTACTCCTATTTTACTCATATTACTCCGTCAATTCCATGCACACCCGTACACTCGTCATACTCACACAAAATCCGACAATCCCATGTACTCCCACATATTCTTAATACTCCCACACATTTATAGTACTCCCACTAATTCATATTACTCCCGCACATTCCGACAATCCCATGTACTTACACACATTCATATTATTCCTATTCATATTACTCCCACACAACTCCATGTACTCCCACATACTATCATGTACATACTACCATGCACATGACTCCACACAATCCCACACCTGTGTATTCCTAGAGAAGGTAGACATACAAACCAAACTTTACTGGACATCTCTAGAGATATGACCCACCTCTATTCTTACAAAACATTTGACCGATCTTAATATTAAACCACTTAACCCATTTCTCGGTAATCAAAACCATTTCCCAATCCACCCCCATACATCAACACATTCTCTATATTCTCGGATTATTGGATCACGCAATTTATGATCTGATCAAGGCGCTTTCAACTTTTCCAACCAGAGTAAAACCACAAAAGTTCAAAGGTTATCAAACTGTTGGTATCTTTTTATAAATCGATATACAAGTGGTAGGCTCTTGTAAATCGATATAATTCATGTAGAGAGACTTGAGTGCATCTGTAAGGTTGTATTAGTTTAGCCATTGCTTCACATACTAACCACATACATAACAAACAAGCATAATACCATGCTATCAACAACAAATAAACACATGAATACGTCCGTAAACAACTGTTTACATCTCATAATTACTGTCAGGTCTATCGGTATCAACCAGTCAACAGATCATTTCAATACGAGAAAACACGTCAGTCCTAATTACTGCCATGGCCATTAAAATCTACCCACCATTTTGTTGAGTTTCTGTCTTTAGACTTGCCACGACAGATGGAAAGCTCTAGAAGCGAACCGATGAGTCACGCATTCTGACGCCACTCCGGCCAGAAGAAAATAATCCTCAAACACCGAGCACAAACTATTCCAGAAGGAAAACACCAGGAGACATCTTCAACAAATGGTTGGGATGTGGGGCCCAATTCCAGACCAGCATCTGATCGTCCTAGTGGTGGCCGTCAGGGGGAGGGCGGGGAAGGCTGGGGGACTGTGCTCCATCGATCGATAAGCGGACAGGCTGGGACTGGTGCTGTAGGGAGATGGGGTACACCCGGGCAGCTCAGATCCTGTGGGGTGGGGGCCTACCCTACCATAACTAACACAACTGATCTTATTTCATTTTAATGGGCAATGAAAGAGGAGGTTTCTATGGTTTTACTTATCCACGTACCCCATCCCTTTTGGTAGAACAACAGAACTAGGTCAAGAGAAACTGTCATTGATCAGTGGTTCCGCCCCTGTACGACGACGTAATAGTGCGATACGCAGCTTCACTCACGCCATCTCGTGCGTGTTCACGTGTGTACCAGCAGAGTTGACGGGAAACTGTTCTGGCATGGTGCACTCCGGGGGTGTAGGGTTTCATTGTGTGTGTGGGGGGGGGGGGGGGGGGGAGTGGGGCATCTAATTAATAGGACAATCATCACTGACCCAAACTAAATTTTCTGTATTCACAAGCAAACCCATTTCCGTCACGACAAACAAAATCACAGACATCCGCCACGGCAGACAAAACCACAGATATCCGTCACGACAGACAAAACCACAGACTTATGTCACGACAGACAAAACCACAGACTTTTGTCACGACAGACACAAAACCACAGACATCCGTCAGACACAAAACCACAGACGTCAGACACACAACCACAGATATCCGTTACGACAGACAAAACCACAGATATCCGCCACGGCAGACAAAACCACAGATATCCGTCACGACAGACACAACCACAGACTTTTGTCACGACAGACAAAACCACAGACATCCGTCACGACAGACACAACCACAGACTTTTGTCACGACAGACAAAACCACAGACTTATGTCACGACAGACAAAACCACAGACATCCGTCACGACAGACACAAAACCACAGACATCCGTCACGACAGACACAACCACAGACTTTTGTCACGACAGACAAAACCACAGACATCCGTCACGACAGACACAAAACCACATACATCCGTCACGACAGACAAAACCACAGACTTTTGTCACGACAGACAAAACCACAGACATCCGTCACGACAGACACAAAACCACAGACATCCGTCACGACAGACAAAACCACAGACATCCGTCACGACAGACACAAAACCACATACATCCGTCACGACAGACACAAAACCACAGACATCCGTCACGACAGACACAAAACCACATACATCCGTCACGACAGACACAAAACCACATACATCCGTCACGACAGACACAACCACAGACTTTTGTCACGACAGACAAAACCACAGACTTATGTAACGACAGACAAAACCACAGACATTCGTCACGACAGACAAAACCACATACATCCGTCACGACAGACACAACCACAGACTTTTGTCACGACAGACAAAACCACATACATCCGTCACGACAGACACAACCACAGACTTATGTCACGACAGACAAAACCACAGACATCCGTCACGACAGACACAAAACCACATACATCCGTCACGACAGACACAAAACCACAGACTTATGTCACGACAGACAAAACCACAGACATCCGTCACGACAGACACAAAACCACAGACATCCGTCACGACAGACAAAACCACAGACATCCGTCACGACAGACACAAAACCACATACATCCGTCACGACAGACACAAAACCACAGACTTATGTCATGACAGACAAAACCACAGACTTTAGTCACGACAGACACAAAACTACAGACTTCCACCCTGTCATTAAGTGACATCGTGTCACCTAGCATTGACTAGCATTGACCTGAGTTTACCTGGAGCAGGCTTGCACGTGCCAGCTACTGGGAGTGTCAGCGTTATCTGGCCTTATATCTTTGACCCATCAAACAAACACTGATGGGAATGTAAACTTTAATACCCCAGTGTCGGAATGAGGTGCTCTTGTTAAATTATTACCAAAAATATAGATAGCGAGTTAAAAGCTTAACTGGCTAACCCTAAGCGATGTTAAGGGCGGTAACTAAAGTTCGATACCAGCATAACCTGGACGGAATCGATCAGACGATACAGCCCACGTGCGTCATATTCCCGCCAGTCGCGCGTGTGCTGTGTGCAGTATTGACCCGTCACAATCGATAGCGGCTTCACGGGTACTCACACACGTATCGCTCACGTGATTCGTTGTACTAGGTAGTAGACTCGACATTTCGTTACAGGGTGCTAAAATCGACATTGCGGTACAGAGAGATAAAATCGACTTTGTGTTACAGAGTGGTAGACTCGACATTTTGTTTGTTACAGAGCAGTAGAGTCGACATTTCGTTACAGAGTGGTAGAGTCGGCATTTCGTTACAGAGCAGTAGAGTCGACATATCGTTACAGAGCAGTAGAGTCGACATTTCGTTACAGAGTGGTAGAGTCGGCATTTCGTTACAGAGCAGTAGAGTCGACATTTCGTTACAGAGTGGCAAAATCGACATAGCGTTAGTTACAGAGGGGTATAGTCGACATCTCGTTACTGAGTGGTAGAGTCGAAGTTTCATTACAGTTACAAAGTAGTATAGTCGACATTTCGTTAGAGTTACAGAGAATTAGAGTCGACATTTCGTTACAGAGTAGTAAAATCAACATCGACATTTCGTAACAGTTACAGAGTAGTAGAGTCGACGTTTCGTTAAAGACTAGTTAAGGCACACATACAAACATAAGCATCCACATAAAAAGGTTGGGGATGAAAAATGCTTGAATCAGTATGTGACCATTCAATAGAAACGTAACGCTTTAAATGACTAACTTGCTATTGAAATGAGTGTACTAGGTAACATAATGTGAGTGGCTCGCAGTGTAAGAACATGCTGGTCGTGATGACGGTACTAAGGGTGACCTGGTAAAAAGGTGACTCAAACAATACGAGCAGCCAACAGATAGATCTGTTCTAAGTCACCACATGAGTCAGGACAGAAATGGAAAATTGAGCTCCTGGTATCTGAGCAAGGTTTTTAGTGGATATTTCAACACTGACTTAATCTGACATCATACAATTATTTACAGTTAACAACACTGACTTTATGTAACAATCATACACTTATTTACAGTTAAAAACACTGATTTTATCTAACAATCATATAATTATTTACAGTTAAAAACACTGATTTTATCTAACAATCATATATTTATTTACAGTTAAAGAATGTTTAACAATTGGGCACTGGGTTAATTTTGTCTGGTCAAACTTCAAACAACTGCTGAGTGGAGACTTTACAGTGCAAGCAGCCAGCGATGTGTAAGCCAGCTGATGAAGGCGATCTAATCAACATTGATGGATAGAAGGTTTAGTTGGGCGGAGAGATCAAAGACCTGATCGAGTGCTAAAACCAGACTATCACAAGCCTAGACTGGACAAGGCTTAACTCTATCAACTATGCTATTACTTTAGTTGATATGGGAGCTCTTGGGGCGACTGTATACTTATATTCATGTATTCTTTTTTTGGGAAACAGCAATTGATATTCATCAAAACTTTCTATAAAATATTGCACCATTTGGGAGATGTCTATGAACTAGACGGTCCTCTCGCCAAGAAGCCCCTACAGAAATAGCTAGGCTAATGTCACCAGTGTGCTGTAGTCAAGAGGCAAGTACTGACAAGATACATAGACCACCCCGGACCTTCTAGCCACATGTTTCAAATGGAAATTTGGTCTTGTCATAATGAACTTATTCATTATGTATTGCTACACCAATAATACACCATATTTACCGCTTTTTGTCTCGCTTTGTCAAATCGTGATTTTAAGTTAGTAAAGTACCAAGACAATCCAAATGGTAGATAAAGTAGAGTTAATTTATTTCTTTAAGATCGGCGGATAAAGGAACTGTTTAATCAGCATTGTATCCTACGGAGTTAACTTTCCCCGACTCGAATCAGACTCATCTCACATGGTGAACTTAGAAAAATTCTACTGGCTCGAGTCCTGGAATCGAACTCGAAACCTCGCACTTGTGTGCTCTACCACACAACGAATGGTAAGCCTCAAAATAGTGCTGGCTCATTAGAGGTTGATTAGACATGAATGGCTAAAGATAAGTCGTTAAGTTCGATTCAAACTTCCTGAACAAAGATCTATCAAGCATTTATGTGGGCTTCAAAATCAAACATTAAAACAGACAAAATCTAGATCTATATAGGAGACTAAACATCGTTCATGTCAAGACCATCTGGGCGACAGTATGATTTTATTTTATAACATTTTTTTTTAACCTAAGGAAATATTTTCTTTAAGATAGGTTTACCTTTGACTTCATGGTGAGCGATACAGAACTAGCCAATCGATGGAAGAAAGAAAGACAAATCCGTGACCACTAAATTAATTACGCACATTATTACCTTCATGGTGAAGTTTTAGAAAGACATAAGTGTAAGGACGATAACAATAGCCAAACAAGGGACATTACTCAATGATAAGATAAGCAGATATGACGATATCTAACTTAAACAAAGATTGCATCTCAACTGTCTACTTTTTATTTAAATGTCAGATTTAAAACCTGTACTTCTACACTCAATTATGATAATGCTTGGCTATCTATCTTAGATGTTGCTTTGTTATTTGTTTTGACCGAGGTTTATACTACCAATGCTAACTCAGATAAAGCATGTACACACAAATCATATAATCCATAGCTGGGTGGTATAAGAAACTATGACTTAAAGGGATTAAAAGTTGTTATGGATTTATTTATGTCATCCGTATACATCCCTGGCTGGCTTTCAGCGTTCAGCTTGGTATTTGTAAACAGCATTATTAAAATCTGCATATAGTCGTTAGCTGCAACCTACTATAGAAATGTGTTACGATACATGTGTGTATACATCTACTTGATTACTCTGACTAGTGTTTCTAACACTGTCAGCATTATGTACTCCCTAAATGTCAAATAAAAGATAGGTAACTCTTTAACAACTTTTAATCCCTTTAAGTCATAGTTTCTTATACCACCCAGCTATGGATTATATGATTTGTGTGTACATGCTTTATCTGAGTTAGCATTGGTAGTATAAACCTCGGTCAAAACAAATAACAAAGCAACATCTAAGATCGATAGCCAAGCATCTCAAAAGTTGATACGTGCGGTTATTCTGATCATCCAATTTGACCACATCTTCTACTCAAATATTTAGTAGTGACATCTAATGAAACAGTGACAAACAAAACCTACCATTAGATTCCTGACGAAATAATCCATCAAGGAAACGGAACAAATTTTACAACCATCGTATAGGACACAAGATGAATGTACAAAGCCAGAGAGCGGCCTCCATTACAATTGATTTTCTCGGCTTGTCGGGGAAATTTGATGCGTTTGTCATACAATATGTGGCGGATAAGTGAGGTGGGGTGAGGGGGTTGTAGACTTCATAGGGGAGAACTAAGCTCCGCGGGCTTTTCATTATAAGCAGTATAAACATCATCTCTATTTGTGAAACTGCTGAGTAAAGGCTGCGAGACGGCCAATGATATGCTTCTACAGGCGTGAGTTATGTCGTGTTATTCACGGCTCATGGGGAGGTAATGCTGGGGTCAATGACATGAGGGGTGGGGGTTCAAGAGAACATATTCAGTGTGTAACAAATATATAACAGACTATGTGTAGTTCAAGCAATGTTATGGGGACATGACAAGATTACATTGAAGTATTTCTGCAGACCATCAACAGACATCTCAGTTACGATTTTTCCCATTAAAAAATTAAATGTCATGTAATTGAACCTTATTATGATACTTTATGTTTATTTTGTAAGGTAACACTTTACAAAACCGTGTTAGCGGTAAATATAGAACAATACACGAGTAAGGTGTCAAAAAGTTATTAAAATCATCAAAGAGTTGGGGGGTAAAAGTTTTTCAACGTATTCATATAGCAACCATTCACTAGATCAAACGTGTTTCATTAGACCACCATCTTTACGTATTGATTCCTAAAAAAAAAATGTTAATAATCTGAGCGCACATGATGATGTCTAAATGAGATCAACCCGCCATCCGGTCTCAGACATTAGGTCAAAATGACATTCCAACATCAAGCAACCACCGGGGAAAAGTATCTCTATAGTATCTCTATAGTGATAAAACTCGGCTCTAGCGAATACGTTTCCTTAAGGAAACCTCTACTTTTTAAACCACTAGAGATCCCTCTTTCACGCGATTAAATCCGAAGTTAATCTATTGGATTATTGTAAGCTGGTTCAGATGCCTCATTCTCCGCTCTTTGGTTGTATGGGTTTTTTAAGCCGTTAGGTGGGTGTGTTTCTGGTGAAATCTTATTAATCAACTCTGACTCACTTATAATGGAGCGATTTCTTTCAAACTTTCCATATTTCAAATGAAAATAGAAGAAATCTAATTTTTATTCTAATTAGATATTTAATTAGTTATAAAAAGTTACTCTTTCGGACCTGGCGATCCATGAGGCAGATGAAGTAGAGTGCGTCTATTTCTATGACATCAGCACAAAAAGGGATAGTGCAAATATGCCCGTCCGCATTTATTTTGAGTGAGTCAGGTACCCAATTAGTCATAAACATTAATGAAATTATTGCAAAATATATTAACAAAAGGGGAGATAACATTGCTGGTAGAGATCACTGATCAGGCAAGAGAGTTGTCTTCCACGAATGAGGTTAACAAATCTTAGAGACAAGAAGATCGTTATCAAATGTCTGTTAACAACATCTGTTCACAGCACTATTAGAATAAGGGAATATTAGGACAATAGCTCAATCGGGTATAAAAGGAAACTTTTTTTTCTAGTAAAGTAGTAATGAGGGATGTCGTCTCAAGATATATCGACTAGTAAATAATAAATGTATTAGGCTGTTCTTTATTTTTATGATTAGGTATTAAGTTACTATATTATTTTACATTACCTAAATATTAAAAAGAAAGTAAAGCATGCGTAAAAATATTTTCAATGCAGTAAAATTAAGAATACAAAGTTCTTATTAGTTATAATAATTAAGTTAAAGCGTTGATCGCTTTAGAAATTGTATCAATACATTTCCCAACCAATGCTTTTATTTTGTTTCTAATATAGCTAACTATATTGATAAGCTTCCTATTACATAATTTGACGCTCGTAAATAAATAAAGAGGCACTAAACGATTGGTTTTTGTTGTCAATACCCCTCGCTCAAACAGATTGTTGTTTTTTTTTTGTGGGTTTTTTTTTTTTTTTTTTTTTTTATGAGTTCTCTTTTAAAGCTGGTTCCTGCAGTTAATACCTTTTGGCAGGTCGGACTTTACAAGTATTAATCGGCCAGCATTCTATGACATGACATGACATCAAAAGCCACGAGAAGATCTATTGACCTTTCCTTTCGGCCACACTACACGAATCCTATTAAGTCATACCGTGTCAATTATTGCAGACAATTATATAACCGTGCTGCTCTGGCTATCGAAGTCAACAGCTACTAAATGATTCTACTGCAGCATTTCATTTGAAAACATTGGATTCTCCAACATGTGAAATGTATGGAAGAAATGCCTGATGTAGCCTGTCACCTGACATGATTGTGAGCGTCGTGTAGGACTATTAAAGAAAAACTTTGTCAGCGGCTAACTGATTGTTCCCGTTTCAGATATCAAGATAGAATTTTTACACATCAGATGTCAGATTAAAAACAGCTTTTCTCGTGATAGTTGAAATGTAGAAAGTTGACAGTTTCCCACGCAGTAGGTCAAGATAAACTTGAATTAAGAACAAAAGTAAACCAGGTCAGGGAAAGTAGGTCACCGACAGGTGGTTCCGTGTTTATTGTGTGTAGAACAGGTGTGCAGTCGCGCGCACAGCTTTATTTACCTTCAGCCATGAGGACACAAGAAACTCTAGACGGAGAAACATTGAATGAAAACTAAGACCCGACCATTAAAGACAGCCTACACTCCAGGTTTGTACTACATGGGACAGACAGGGTCACCCAAGTAAACTACACGCAACTCACAACTACCACAGTAAGGTTATAGATAGGACAATAGAACACACTTATCATTTTGATAAAACAACACAGCCAAAACGTATTTTGACACAGCATAAAGTAGAATTTCGCTCCTATAATCGGCTTTCTTTCAGCTGTAGACGATCGCTGGGGTTTCACCTCAAATGTTGCAGTCGTGGTGTAGAGGAGGCGTTTTGCCTCCAGCGACACACATTATTTCTATACACACCTGTGTAGCAATGAAGGGAGTGACGTCATGATGGAAAGTCTTGTGGATGTATAGCTAGGCCATGAAGTGGTGCTTCAGGTCTGTCTGGAGGGTCCCAACCCTTCAGGTCGTGGCTTTCAATGTTGTTAGTTACACCAAGGAGCCACCTCACCAAAACCAGTCGCACCTTAGGCACCAACTGTTAACATTTCCATGTTTAATTCAAAGTGCAGCTGAAAATAGTTTTATTCTCACAGAAAGACGGCGTTACCTCCCTGTAAAACTCCAGGTGGTGACGCACACATCTCAGGTGGGTTTAAAGTGAGCTAATTCGTATGAGCCAGGATGAACCAATTGAAAAGGTCAAGTCATTTTATTTCTTAACTGGGCTACTTAAAGTATTGCCACATAAACATCACGGATGTGGGGGCTATTAAAGCACACGCTTTCATTAGACCAAGATTAGATTATCTATTAACTCAAACTTAAGAAAGCTGAACTGGAATCCACATGTTTTAGAGTAGAGCAGCAACTCAAAAGAACGTAGCTATGGTGATGTAGATATTTAACAGTAACTGCTTGAAACAATAACAGAAAATTTCAAACAAGTTCTGAATACCCGTGACTAAAATACCCATCAACAAATACAAATTATTAATGTACACAAACCAACAAATAAAACAACGTGTGTGGAAGATAGATAACTGCAGACAGCACATAGACACTGAGAAACTCTCAAAAGCAAAAGTTAAGCTGACCTCAGCAAACGTTAGTTGGAGCCAGACAACCCAGCCTATTATAACGTAGCTGATGTGGAGAAATCGATAGTTCTAAATATAGATGCAACCCCCCCCCTCCCCTCCCCCCTGGTTTACTTTGTATCCATGGCTTTTATTTATAACATTTATCTCTTAGAACTGAGTTTCGTATTTGCACTGGCCATGTAAGCCTCATTTTGCATGGATTTTTCCTTCTCGCACACACACTAGAATACCGTGTACCAACACATACACACTCAAAGACCTTGTAACAACACATACACCCTCACAGACCTTGTAACAACTCATACACTCACAGACCTTGTAACAACACATACACCCTCACAGACCTTGTAACAACACATACACCCTCACAGACCTTGTAACATCACATACAGAGACCTTATAACAACTCATTGACAAATCTAGACCATGCTTGCTAGCCCCATATTGCATGAATGTTTATTTCTCTCATGCACATTCACAGATCGTGTCACTCTTCGTACACACAACACATTGTAACCACCCACACAGACATCTAGACATTGTAACCAGCCACACAGACACCTAGACATTGTAACCACCCACACAGACATTTAGACATAGTAACCACCCACACAGACATCTAGACATTGTAACCACCCACACAGACATTTAGACATAGTAACCACCCACACAGACATCTAGACATTGTAACCACCCACACAGACATCTAGACATTGTAACCAGCCACACAGACATCTAGACATTGTAACCACCCACACAGACATCTAGACATTGTAACCACCCACACAGACATCTAGACATTGTAACCACCCACACAGACATCGAGAATTGTAACCACCCACACAGACATCTAGACATTGTAACCACCCATACAGACATCTAGACATTGTAACCACCCATACAGACATCTAGACATTGTAACCACCCACACAGACATCTATACATTGTAACCACCCCCACAGACATATAGACATTGTAACCACCCACACAGACATCTAGACATTGTAACCACCCACACAGACATCGAGAATTGTAACCACCCACACAGACATCTAGACATTGTAACCACCCATACAGACATCTAGACATTGTAACCACCCATACAGACATCTAGACATTGTAACCACCCATACAGACATCTAGACATTGTAACCACCCATACAGACATCTAGACATTGTAACCACCCATACAGACATCTAGACATTGTAACCACCCACACAGACATCTAGACATTGAAATATCTCATGCACTCAACTAGAGCCCGTAACACCCCAAACACAACAAGGTCGTATAACGACTCTTACACAACGAAGCCTTCACAACACCTTATGCATACAGCTAGACCACGGGTCGGCAACCTGCGGCTCGCGAGCCGCATGCGGCTCTTTTGATGTCAAGATGCGGCTCTCCAGCTCCTTGCACGAATATTAATAGTTATATAATTTAGTTTTCAAAACTCATAAACAATATTTTACTGTAAAAAACAAGTTTAAACAGGATTAAAAAAACAGATCAAAGAACAGTGAGAGTAGGTGGAGTAGAGCGCAGAGGCGTAGCGAGAAGCGGGGGGACACATGTCCCCGGGCGTCGACCTTAGGGGGCGCCAAAATGGGTTGGAAAAATAAATCGAAAGTTTGATGGGGGTACAAATCGAAATCATGACGGGGGGGGTGCAAATCGAAAGTTTGATGGGGGGTGCAAATCGAAATCTTGAGGTGGGGGGGGGTGCAAATCGAAAGTTTGAGGTGGGGGTGCAAATCGAAAGTTTGTCCCCGGGTACCGGGAAGGGTCGCTACGCCTCTGGTAGAGCGTATACAGACAGCTGACAGCTGGGGGGGGCGAAAATTTTTACCCCCCCCCCCCCCCCCGAACGAAATTAAATTTATATAATTTATATAGAAAATATATACTTTTAACAGTGTCCGTAACCCCCCCCCCCCCGAAGAAAGTCTACCGCCCCCCCCCCCCCCTCGAACGAAATGAAATTTATATAATTTATATAGAATAATATACTTTTAACAGTGTCCGAAGAGTTAGCTAAAACACTGTTTGTGCTAAAAATGTTTTTATATTAATCAATATTAGTTCATATTTAAAGCTATTTATTTCAAATAAAAATTCAAGTTTATTTCTCTAATCGTTATTAAATACCACATCATTGGAAAAAATAATGTTAGTGGCTCTTTAAAAACTGGGAAATTTTGTAAACTGGAACTTTTGGCTCTTCCGGCTCAAAAGGTTGCCGACCCTTGAGCTAGACCATTAAAATACTATGTAACAAATCAGACAAACAATTACACCGTAAATAGACTAAGTAACACCTCGGGTAGTTCACATAAACATGGTATAATGTCACATTGACTTTTTGCTCAATTATTGTAGAACCCCATTTAATTATATGCTTCCACGCAAGCAGAATAAACATTTTTTACTGTTATGATTAATGTTATACAGGTGGGGTTTTGATAAATGCTACTAAAATTATTTGAAAGGACGGATTAAAGATAGGAATCTACAAAAACTTGAGGCAATACTATTTAAAATGCAGTATTTGTTATCTATCTAGATTTTTTTATTTTTTAAAAATAAGAATAGGTTGGTCAGAAACAAAGGGCTTGCATGCAGGGGGAAGGATCTTGTAAAGTGAAGTAGGAAAGAGAAAATGTAAGAGAGAGAGCAGGGAAAGGAAAATAAGATAGGGAAGGGTAAGGGAGTGTCGGGGACAAAAGGGAGAGAACATGTAGAGGTAGACGGAGAGGTAACTTGCTAGAGAGAGTAGATGAGAAACTAGGGGAGAGTTGGGGGTGAAGTGTAGGCGGGAACTTATAGAGATGTAGAAATCATGTAAAGGTGAAATAGGCGAGTGAAAATGTAGGGGAATTAACCATGCAATATATTACATTGAGTGGAAGTCTGATGGGGTTTTTTTTTTCTGAAGGGCAGCCAAGGTCTGTCTTAAGTAGGCGGTTAATATATAGCACGTATAATTAAGTTGAAGAAATTCTCTGAACAGACATGCATCGAGACCAGAAGAGCAATCCGGCTATCTGATAGGTTAATTTCCCTTCCGGCAATGTCCACCTCCCCCCTCCCTTACCTAATTCCCCAAAACGTCAAGCAGCAGAATGATGATCATTAGACCTATCAACTCACATGGTTTACATGACGGCTCTAACAGAACGTGGTCTGCTGGCTATTGCCCTATACTACACTACAGAACAGATTCTCAATGGTAGTAGGCCTTGCACCATGACTATACTACACTACAGAACAGATTCTCAATGGTAGTAGGCCTTGCACCATGACTATACTACACTACAGAACAGATTCTCAATGGTAGTAGGCCTTGCACCATGACTATGCTACGCTACAGAACAGATGCACAAGGGTAGTAGGCCTTGCACCATGACTATACTACACTACAGAACAGATTCTCAATGGTAGTAGGCCTTGCACCATGACTATACTACACTACAGAACAGATGCACAAGGGTAGTAGGCCTTGCACCATGACTATACTACACTACAGAACAGATTCTCAATGGTAGTAGGCCTTGCACCATGACTATACTACGCTACAGAACAGATTCTCAATGGTAGTAGGCCTTGCACCATGACTATACTACACTACAGAACAGATGCACAAGGGTAGTAGGCCTTGCACCATGACTATACTACGCTACAGAACAGATTCTCAATGGTAGTAGGCCTTGCACCATGACTATACTACACTACAGAACAGAACAGATTCTCAATGGTAGTAGGCCTTGCACCATGACTATACTACGCTATAGAACAGATTCTCAATGGTAGTAGGCCTTGCACCATGACTATACTACACTACAGAACAGATGCACAAGGGTAGTAGGTCTTGCACCATGACTATACTACACTACAGAACAGAACAGATTCTCAATGGTAGTAGGCCTTGCACCATGACTATACTACGCTACAGAACAGATTCTCAATGGTAGTAGGCCTTGCACCATGACTATACTACGCTACAGAACAGATTCTCAATGGTAGTAGGCCTTGCACCATGACTATACTACACTACAGAACAGATGCACAAGGGTAGTAGGCCTTGCACCATGACTATACTACACTACAGAACAGATTCTCAATGGTAGTAGGCCTTGCACCATGACTATACTACACTACAGAACAGATTCTCAATGGTAGTAGGCCTTGCACCATGACTATACTACGCTACAGAACAGATTCTCAATGGTAGTAGGCCTTGCACCATGACTATACTACGCTACAGAACAGATGCACAAGGGTAGTAGGCCTTGCACCATGACTATACTACACTACAGAACAGATTCTCAATGGTAGTAGGCCTTGCACCATGACTATACTACGCTACAGAACAGATTCTCAATGGTAGTAGGCCTTGCACCATGACTATACTACGCTACAGAACAGATTCTCAATGGTAGTAGGCCTTGCACCATGACTATACTACGCTACAGAACAGATTCTCAATGGTAGTAGGCCTTGCACCATGACTATACTACACTACAGAACAGATTCTCAATGGTAGTAGGCCTTGCACCATGACTATACTACACTACAGAACAGATTCTCAATGGTAGTAGGCCTTGCACCATGACTATACTACACTACAGAACAGATGCACAAGGGTAGTAGGCCTTGCACCATGACTATACTACGCTACAGAACAGATTCTCAATGGTAGTAGGCCTTGCACCATGACTATACTACACTACAGAACAGATGCACAAGGGTAGTAGGCCTTTCACCATGACTATACTACACTACAGAACAGATGCACAAGGGTAGTAGGCCTTGCACCATGACTATACTACACTACAGAACAGAACAGATTCTCAATGGTAGTAGGCCTTGCACCATGACTATACTACACTACAGAACAGATTCTCAATGGTAGTAGGCCTTGCACCATGACTATACTACACTACAGAACAGATGCACAAGGGTAGTAGGCCTTGCACCTTGACTATACTACACTACAGAACAGAACAGATTCTCAATGGTAGTAGGCCTTGCACCATGACTATACTACACTACAGAACAGATTCTCAATGGTAGTAGGCCTTGCACCATGACTATACTACACTACAGAACAGATGCACAAGGGTAGTAGGCCTTGCACCATGACTATGCTACGCTACAGAACAGATTCTCAATGGTAGTAGGCCTTGCACCATGACTATACTACGCTACAGAACAGATTCTCAATGGTAGTAGGCCTTGCACCATGACTATACTACACTACAGAACAGATGCACAAGGGTAGTAGGCCTTGCACCATGACTATACTACGCTACAGAACAGATTCTCAATGGTAGTAGGCCTTGCACCATGACTATACTACACTACAGAACAGAACAGATTCTCAATGGTAGTAGGCCTTGCACCATGACTATACTACACTACAGAACAGATGCACAAGGGTAGTAGGCCTTGCACCATGACTATACTACACTACAGAACAGATTCTCAATGGTAGTAGGCCTTGCACCATGACTATACTACGCTACAGAACAGATTCTCAATGGTAGTAGGCCTTGCACCATGACTATACTACACTACAGAACAGATGCACAAGGGTAGTAGGCCTTGCACCATGACTATACTACGCTACAGAACAGATTCTCAATGGTAGTAGGCCTTGCACCATGACTATACTACACTACAGAACAGATTCTCAATGGTAGTAGGCCTTGCACCATGACTATACTACACTACAGAACAGATTCTCAATGGTAGTAGGCCTTGCACCATGACTATACTACACTACAGAACAGATTCTCAATGGTAGTAGGCCTTGCACCATGACTATACTACACTACAGAACAGAACAGATTCTCAATGGTAGTAGGCCTTGCACCATGACTATACTACACTACAGAACAGAACAGATTCTCAATGGTAGTAGGCCTTGCACCATGACTATACTACACTACAGAACAGATTCTCAATGGTAGTAGGCCTTGCACCATGACTATACTACACTACAGAACAGATGCACAAGGGTAGTAGGCCTTGCACCATGACTATGCTACGCTACAGAACAGATTCTCAATGGTAGTAGGCCTTGCACCATGACTATACTACGCTACAGAACAGATTCTCAATGGTAGTAGGCCTTGCACCATGACTATACTACACTACAGAACAGATGCACAAGGGTAGTAGGCCTTGCACCATGACTATATTACGCTACAGAACAGATTCTCAATGGTAGTAGGCCTTGCACCATGACTATACTACACTACAGAACAGAACAGATTCTCAATGGTAGTAGGCCTTGCACCATGACTATACTACACTACAGAACAGATGCACAAGGGTAGTAGGCCTTGCACCATGACTATACTACACTACAGAACAGATTCTCAATGGTAGTAGGCCTTGCACCATGACTATACTACGCTACAGAACAGATTCTCAATGGTAGTAGGCCTTGCACCATGACTATACTACACTACAGAACAGATGCACAAGGGTAGTAGGCCTTGCACCATGACTATACTACGCTACAGAACAGATTCTCAATGGTAGTAGGCCTTGCACCATGACTATACTACACTACAGAACAGATTCTCAATGGTAGTAGGCCTTGCACCATGACTATACTACACTACATAACAGATTCTCAATGGTAGTAGGCCTTGCACCATGACTATACTACACTACAGAACAGATTCTCAATGGTAGTAGGCCTTGCACCATGACTATACTACACTACAGAACAGAACAGATTCTCAATGGTAGTAGGCCTTGCACCATGACTATACTACGCTATAGAACAGATTCTCAATGGTAGTAGGCCTTGCACCATGACTATACTACACTACAGAACAGATGCACAAGGGTAGTAGGCCTTGCACCATGACTATACTACGCTACAGAACAGATTCTCAATGGTAGTAGGCCTTGCACCATGACTATACTACGCTACAGAACAGATTCTCAATGGTAGTAGGCCTTGCACCATGACTATACTACACTACAGAACAGATGCACAAGGGTAGTAGGCCTTGCACCATGACTATACTACACTACAGAACAGATTCTCAATGGTAGTAGGCCTTGCACCATGACTATACTACACTACAGAACAGATGCACAAGGGTAGTAGGCCTTGCACCATGACTATACTACACTACAGAACAGATTCTCAATGGTAGTAGGCCTTGCACCATGACTATACTACGCTACAGAACAGATTCTCAATGGTAGTAGGCCTTGCACCATGACTATACTACACTACAGAACAGATGCACAAGGGTAGTAGGCCTTGCACCATGACTATACTACACTACAGAACAGATTCTCAATGGTAGTAGGCCTTGCACCATGACTATACTACACTACAGAACAGATTCTCAATGGTAGTAGGCCTTGCACCATGACTATACTACACTACAGAACAGATTCTCAATGGTAGTAGGCCTTGCACCATGACTATACTACACTACAGAACAGATGCACAAGGGTAGTAGGCCTTGCACCATGACTATACTACACTACAGAACAGATTCTCAATGGTAGTAGGCCTTGCACCATGACTATACTACGCTACAGAACAGATTCTCAATGGTAGTAGGCCTTGCACCATGACTATACTACACTACAGAACAGATGCACAAGGGTAGTAGGCCTTGCACCATGACTATACTACACTACAGAACAGATTCTCAATGGTAGTAGGCCTTGCACCATGACTATACTACACTACAGAACAGATTCTCAATGGTAGTAGGCCTTGCACCATGACTATACTACGCTACAGAACAGATTCTCAATGGTAGTAGGCCTTGCACCATGACTATACTACACTACAGAACAGATGCACAAGGGTAGTAGGCCTTGCACCATGACTATACTACGCTACAGAACAGATTCTCAATGGTAGTAGGCCTTGCACCATGACTATACTACGCTACAGAACAGATTCTCAATGGTAGTAGGCCTTGCACCATGACTATACTACACTACAGAACAGAACAGATTCTCAATGGTAGTAGGCCTTGCACCATGACTATACTACGCTACAGAACAGATGCACAAGGGTAGTAGGTCTTGCACCATGACTATACTACGCTACAGAACAGATTCTCAATGGTAGTAGGCCTTGCACCATGACTATACTACGCTACAGAACAGATTCTCAATGGTAGTAGGTCTTGCACCATGACTATACTACACTACAGAACAGATGCACAAGGGTAGTAGGCCTTGCACCATGACTATACTACACTACAGAACAGATTCTCAATGGTAGTAGGCCTTGCACCATGACTATACTACACTACAGAACAGAACAGATTCTCAATGGTAGTAGGCCTTGCACCATGACTATACTACGCTATAGAACAGATTCTCAATGGTAGTAGGCCTTGCACCATGACTATACTACACTACAGAACAGATGCACAAGGGTAGTAGGCCTTGCACCATGACTATACTACGCTACAGAACAGATTCTCAATGGTAGTAGGCCTTGCACCATGACTATACTACACTACAGAACAGAACAGATTCTCAATGGTAGTAGGCCTTGCACCATGACTATACTACGCTACAGAACAGATGCACAAGGGTAGTAGGTCTTGCACCATGACTATACTACGCTACAGAACAGATTCTCAATGGTAGTAGGCCTTGCACCATGACTATACTACGCTACAGAACAGATTCTCAATGGTAGTAGGTCTTGCACCATGACTATACTACACTACAGAACAGATGCACAAGGGTAGTAGGCCTTGCACCATGACTATACTACGCTACAGAACAGATTCTCAATGGTAGTAGGCCTTGCACCATGACTATACTACACTACAGAACAGATTCTCAATGGTAGTAGGCCTTGCACCATGACTATACTACACTACAGAACAGAACAGATTCTCAATGGTAGTAGGCCTTGCACCATGACTATACTACGCTATAGAACAGATTCTCAATGGTAGTAGGCCTTGCACCATGACTATACTACACTACAGAACAGATGCACAAGGATAGTAGGCCTTGCACCATGACTATACTACGCTACAGAACAGATTCTCAATGGTAGTAGGCCTTGCACCATGACTATACTACACTACAGAACAGATGCTCAATGGTAGTAGGCCTTGCACCATGACTATACTACGCTACAGAACAGATGCTCAATGGTAGTAGGTCTTGCACCATGACTAGACAACGCAACAGAAACGGGCACCAGCTGTATGTTTGAGACTATTGCATGATAATGACCGTAACCTTCTTTTTATACACAACCAGCAAACTGCTCGCAGTGACTTTTTATATTCAACTTAGCTTGAGACCAGCCGACTACACTGATTATAGGAAGTTAACATCCACACCACAACGTCACTTAGTACCTCCTCTCCTGGTAGCCACTTCCTAATTACCCGCCCTCGATCTGCACTTTGAACCTAATGATCAAATCACCGAGCCAATTAAACAGTACCAGCGGTTCTCGTCTCTGTAGTAGCCCAACCCTCAAAGACTCCGGCAGCAGCCAATCAGAGTCCCGCTGGTGATCCATTCATATCCCCCACAAGTAAACATCAAACGTTCTCTAACTAGCTCAGTGTGACGGCGGTAGTAAACACGGTAATCAGCGTTTATTTCCTTACCTTGAGATCAAGACTTTGGTCCGGGAGTTGAAAGGTTATTGAACACTAATCCAGTAACTCTATAGAAGAATGCAGCATGTGCGTGAGTACGTGTACCCGTCAAACACACGGAACTCACGTGCACCAAATTACCTGGAGCTATCACCGGTGTCTGTAAGAGGTGTCTGCTCAGGTGTACAGGACAACGTTGCTGCTATCTAAACAACTTATTGCGTAATATTCGCTCCCTCGCAGCCTTACCTCAATAGTGTACTTGCTAACTTTCACAATCAGAGCATTACTTTTATAATAAAGCTTTTTAAAATTTTCAACTGTGACAGCATAATTTCATAGTGTATGGAAAGCAAAGCCAGAATTATTTTTTTACTATTTTAGAAATTCATAACGTTACAAGGTTCTTATAACAGCATTAAATTCAAATTTTAACCTTCGGCTAACTAGACTGTGCTTTATTATTGCTTTCTTAAACAGCCATCTGTATCATACATCAGTCTGATTTACAGACCAGCCTAAAGAGCTGGCTGGTGGCTCAACCAACAGACTGAGTAGAATGTGATGCCCAGCCTCCTCCCAAACCTGGCTGTCACTCAACAACAAAGGCAGACCAGCCTCCGCCTACAGGTGACTTGATTACACTGTCACACCTGACATGTCAGGACCTGACTACCTGGTCTATACCACTTCCCTGTAACGACGTGCAACACGTGACACATCTGAAGGGCAGGTGACGACCCATTAACCTGGGGATTTGTTTTAAGCTAGTTCGTCATAGGAATTAGAGGGATACACAATTTTTATCTACTTCGTTCAAAAACAAAGTTATTAAATCAGTTTTCTCTCATCCTCTTTATCTCTGCCTGTCCCTCTATCTCAAATACACCTACCGAACATTACTATAGTCAAAGATTTAAAATTTTCACAGCACAATTCGTCAAAAATGAATCGTGTCAATCTGGACAAAACTAGAACAAGCCGTCCAACTCAGCTTTTGTTTTAATTCCATCGACCGATTGAATTTCCACAGGGAAATTTCTGGCATTTTCTAGTCTAAAGACAAAATTCATCTGCTTTATTGTATAGTCCATAGAGTGCCACACACACACACACACACACAAACCCTACGTGAACGAAGAAAAAAAAACTCAATAGAAATAAAGTATGTGGAACAGAGTTTCTTCCAGGCATATCTTCGCCCCCCCCCCCCTCCCCCCCCCCCCCCCAACCAAAATGAAATCTATATAATTTATATAGAAAATATATACTTTTAACAGTGTCCGCCCCCCCCCCCCCCCCGAAAACTTCAAGTGCTCCCCCCCCCCTCTCCCCCCCCCCCCCCCCCCCCCCGGAGAAAAAAGTCTGGAAGAAACACTGATGGGGAAGGAACTAGCTCTGCACTAAAATAAATGTTTCATAAAAAAAAACAGCACAAAATCGTTTATGAAAGGCTATTAAATAAATACACTGAAATAAGAGAATATACATAAATGTTCTTTAATTATCGTAATACAAATAAAAGCGTTTAGCAACATGACGCTAATATTTTCATGTGACAATGACTTCACACGAGTAGTTCTAGATCTATAGTCTGCCACTTCATCTTGGTCAAAACTGAGTTACCAGATTTGACACAAACCCACCCACAGACAGGCAAACAGACATTTTGACCTAAGCAAAATCTTGTATAATAAAAGGATCAAAATATTGTGGACAATAAAATGTGGCAATTAATTACGAAACAGGAAAAAATAACTTCGTGACTCCTTTTACATTCGCACATTCTGTATGAAAAAAAATTATATTTTTTACAACGCATAATAATTTAAAAAACAAAATAGGAATTGAATTTTAATTAGAAAAACGCGATTATGCGCGAGATTCTCATACAACTGCATCGTGTCCTGTCCACGCTGACTAATACCAGCGTGCGTGTGTGTGTGTGTGTGTGTGTGTGTGTGTGTGTGTGTGTGTGTGTGTGTGTGTGTGTGTGTGTGTGTGTGTGTGTGTGTGTGTGTGTGTGTGTGTGTGTGTGTGTGTGTGTGTGTGGAGAGGGGAGGGGACTTGTCACTGCCAGAAAATGGGGATGTTGAAATCAATGTCAGAACAACAAAAAACGGATTTGTTTCCATGGCTACCACATCTTTTGTCGTGCATGTGAATTTTCGAGCGCACGGCTAACTAAATGAGAAAGCAATGGGTAACTGTCATATATATATATCTGGTCTCCAGCTCACACTACGTGAAGTAAAGCTACACCAGCAGTACTGTTCAACACACGGGATGCACGCTTCACATTGAAACGAACCATAACTTGCATCAAAATGGACCCCTACTTTAAAACCAAGGAAATAGAGCAAGAAAATAAAGGGAGAAAGTGAAAACCTGGTCTCCCATACAGTCGTAGACACCTGTAGAGGAGGAAGTGTACCTCAACAATGTGGGGGGAGGGAGGGGGAGGGAGATAATGGACGCTGGAGAAATAAGAGAGATCTGGGTGGAATTTCAGTGTAAATATAGCTTGAAATCATTAAAGGCAGGAGGCCAAATTTTCTTAAAGTCCGGAATGTTTGTTAGTCATCACCTTCAATAACCGCCTGACGTAACTGATGGCCAGACAAATTGGGGAACATTTAAACCAGCTTTTATATCGGGTTGATGCCACAAGCCGTGTAGCCATATGTGATTTACATAATGAAGTTATTTTGTGTTTTGTAGATTACACTTTATATCAACGCTTTATGAGAAAATAATTCCCTCAAGTATAAAGTACTGCAATCACTAGTGTACAATAATAATAATTTTCATAATTATAATTTTAAAAATCTCGTCGTTGAGCTATTCCCATTATTTCTAAATCTCTGCTAAACGATCGAATATCAAGGCTTATTCATGTGAATGTTCAATTATAAAACGGGGGTTAAACGGACAATGTTTTCACATTGCTCTACAATACAGCTTTTCATTCTGGCTCTAGCAATGTGGTGAAACCTCCACGGTAGCATTAAGTTCCATCTTGGAATTGTATCTTAGGCAATCTTGCAGGGGCGTAGCGAGGGGGGACGGGGGGTGCGGACCGCACCGGGTGACACCATTTAGGGGGGTGACACCAAGGCAAAAAATAGCAAAATATATAGAGAAAAACTTGAGGGGGGGTGCAAATCGAAAGTTTGAGGGGGGGGTGCAAATCGAAAGTTTGAGGGGGGGGGGGGTGCAAATCGAGAACTTGAAAGTTTTTCGCCGGGAAGGGTCGCTACGCCTCTGGGGGAGGGGGTGACACCATTAAGTGCCGCACCGGGTGACACCCGACCTCGCTACGCCACTGCAATCTTGTATTAGTGTTGTGCTTTAAACAACGAAACAAAATACGTAAATAAATTAATGTGTGTCGAGCACGCCAACCAGCGATTATTGCATCCACCCAAAAAAGGAGTAGAAATGAAATAATTACAATGTTAAAACAATATAAAAATGTCAGAAAACAAAGGCCAATAGAAATATCAGGGACAATTGTAAACCAGATGTCGCTTTGTGTGAATCAGTAACAGCAGGTGTGTAGTTGGTATAAATAAATCTGACAAGCACCAGTTCGACCTACATAATACGCTGTGTATTACAGGTGAGCCATTCCAGGTCGACCTGACTTGATCAAAATATGGGTCATCTTCATTTTATATTAGACAAAAGAAATGTAGTCTGAATGACAACACACGAACAGGGACTAACTCCACGCCGACTGAAAGTGAAAGTAACAATCCTGGTGTTGGTCAGGAGTGCCCACGCCGCCGGGAGTGACTCTCGTCTATAACTACGACGGGACGGACTCAAGAATCGCCCTTGACTGGGCAATAGCGGCTCTTTTTTTTTCATTTTCTGCTTACGGTCATATAGCAGCAGAGTTTTAATTTATTTTAACAAAACCAAATTAAGTATCCTTTCGAAGCTGACGGTCCATGGAGCAGGTGAAATAGAGTTCACTCGTTCCAGTGACCTCGGCTTATGAAGGGTCAGCACTAAGCCCAACCACCTTGACTTTCCCTAAAGTGAGTCAGGTACCCATCAGTGCTGGGTGGACTCGAGCACGCGGTCCGAACTCGAGACTTTCGGGTTAGGAGTCGAACGCTATGTTTAGCAGCAGCAGTTGAAATTGGCAGAGCCTATTGTTGCTAAACATAGAATTATATATATATATATATATATATATATATATATATATATATATATATATATATATATATATATATATATATATATATATATATATATACATATATATATGTATATAGCTATGGCCTACATATCCCATTGGTTCGAACTCTGATAAACTAAGCCGATGATGTAAACAATAGCCCAGTGTTTAAAGAGCAGTGCTGAAGCTGTGAGATTATGGACGCCAGTAATCGAGAAGTGCAAGTGTGCAGTTAAAGGTGCTAGTCTTGGCACGTGCACGATAACATCCACGTCAATGGCTATAAATAAAAGTGTGCCCAAGTTCCAGCGCTGCCCGACAATAGACTTGGATGTATAAATCTATTTCTTCAAACAAGCTGTAATGACATTGTTTGAAGTTATGCCTATCACACGTGTGGGTATGGGAGATTAGGTCATGGTGTGCTTCATGCCACGTCAGTCAAACAGAATTAGCACCAAGAAAATAATTAAAGTGTCCCATCGAGTTTTCGAACATCCTGCTCGGTATGATGGCAAAAAAAAATGCCAACATTCCATACCTCCAACCTCTCCCATTCCAACTTCTATGACATCCAACTTTGTTTACGTAAACAAATTACAGATGAACGTCAGTTGGTATAATAAGTATTGTGCTGTGTTTATACTTTTTTTTTTAAATCGTAGACAAAATGTTGCAAGATATGTAATCTAGGTTTAAACAATTACACGCGAAAAACGAAACTTCGCCGAAAACAGAAGTTTTTCAAAGTGGCGTAGCGATGTCGGGTGTCACTTGTAAGTATGTGTATACGAATGTGTATATGTATTCAAATATAGGTTATTACGATTCTCAACCAAACCGTTTTCCGCAGGAATATATATTGCAACGATGAGTTGATATACCCCCCACCCCCCCCCCCCTCCCCCCGTCAACCCACGGTGATTGCTTTAAACGGTGCTCAGATAATACTAACGATTTGTATCTATATTCGGTCGTGTATACAGCTGGATGTTGCATGTTTTCTATATCATTAGCAGGTTTACGTCATGGTATCACCCCCCTCCCCCCTCTCCACCAGTGTCGGAATTAGTCCACTTTGCTCTTAAAAGACTATTTAATTCAGTCTAATTAATCATCTAATTAAGTGAAATTATCATTTTTTTCTGTATATATTTTTGCTATTTTTTTGTTTTGGGGTCACCCCTTTAAATGGTTTCACCCGGTGCGGTCACCCCTTCCAAGGGGAGGGGGGGGGGCACTGTTAAAAGTATATATTTCATTCGGTGGGGGGTAGACACTTTCTTCGGGGGATTGGAGGGGCTGGTTGTCTAACTAACGGAATTCCTAAAGTATCAATGACGTTGATGAACCAAACATTATATAATTGGTGTAGACAGATATATAAGCCTGGTGAAAATACATCTCTGCTCTCTATCTCTCTAAAATCTGAGTAATTTTCGTATATTCTTAGTAGTATCGACAATGTTTCTACTGATTGTAATCTCGAATATTTTTTCTACCTGTACCAGTAGCAACATGTATATTTAGTACTAGCGTCGAAGAATTACTTCTATTTATAGTAGTCTATAAAACTTATTCGTATTGGATCGAGTATACAGCAATTATTTTTCTTGGCACTACGCGGCTTAAATAGATAATTTCCATTAGTGCCGGATCTAGTGTCCAGAGATCATCCATACTGTTAGTAGTATTTTTTGTCTCAGTTAAAGCTTTATCGAACATAGGGAAAAATATATAAATTAAACAAAACTTCGTTTTGGGGTAGTAATTTAAAAATATATATAGAACAAGATCTCTTACCAATTTTTGGACATTACGTTTTGTTTTGGCTACATTTATTATTGGAATATTTTAGTTATGGTAGCATCGGGGGATAATGTTCGCTATTTCCCTTGTGAGGTGGACAAAACGAGGTAATTATCTGCACAAATTAAATAGCAGCCATGAGTAGCCACCAAGCAAACGTTGGGGGTGCAGGGTAGAACGGGCCGCCCATGTAGCCCACATTAATAATTGCGTAAGGAAACAGAGAGAGGACCTTTATGATGGCGAACTACCCGACGTTAATTATGCCATCAGATCACATAACCATTACACGAAACACAATATAGTACGTTGCGGTTTCTCCCTTTAACACGTACAAAAACGTTATCAAAACAAATTACATTTTTAGCCGACCTGTTTTACCTGGGATTATATTTTAAGCTCTAAATGCCAAGAAGTTTTCTTTTATACCTTTAAGGTTTTTAAATCTCCGTTTAAGCCCTAAATATAGGCTAGAGTTACTTGAAAGTTAAAATGTATTTAAATTGTATTTACCTTTTCCTGTTCCATAGTGTACATGTCTTTGCGGTCAGCTAATCAGATAAGTAAATCCAACAAGATCAAAGAGACGAGAATGAACAGAATCTTTGCTCAGCTCTCATTGTATCCCACGTATGTGTAATCCATTCGCCCAGCTCCAATCTGCTCAATTTAAAACTTCACATTCTAAACCTCACATTCCAAACAAAGAAATCATTTCGGTGACAGTTCACTGTCAATTTGAGAAGAAAAAATATCCAATCCAGAAGTGTCAATACTTCCACAAACAGAAACACAAACAGCTTTTGTTCATGTTTCACAGTTCTCGAAAGAAAAAAAAGAAATTGAAGAGTAACGAAACTTTCCAAAACGTATGTAAACTTGTTAACAACTTGGCATCACTTAGTGGCAAGTTGTAGCAAGTTTTGTCGCGTTGTTCTCATCGTCATCTTTTTTCCAAAATGTGCCGTGAACAAAATGTCCTCCACTTGATTTCTCCATTTACAAACACGTCCTGCCCTGTCCACGGTTATGATAACACCACATTAACTCCTCGAAAAGCCCCCGTGGTCATGTCCAAAACCGTGCACTAGTTTATTTAAAGCAGTCCCAGCCATTGTTGCAGCTCCACAACAGAGGTGGGGGGAGGCAAGACGCCGCCTTCTTGTCAATCGAAAAGCAATGTTTAAACTCCAGCCCGTACAGGTGGTTCAGCCAGCTTTACCTGCCCGGGTACACGGGGATCTATGGGGAACAGATTAGCGCCAGTCCGGGGGGAAAAATCGTCTGTTGTTTTCCAGAACCTGGTGATTAAACAAATGTGTAAAAAATAAGTTGTACATATATTTTATTGATGTTTTATTTTAACACATGACAATGGCATCACTTTAATGAGATTCGTTTTCGGAAGTATTTCGCCGCGAGAGGCGAGTGATTAATTAAATTGTATGTGTATATTATACGATAAATAGTATGTCGCTACAATTTATAATTAATAGCATAAAATATTGCTTTATTTATAGATGTAGCATTAATTAGCGAACTGAAAACATCGCTAATTAAAACAATTTTATTTTTAATTTAATGGTGAAAGCTTTCTTTCTAAGCTAAACGTAATAAATATAATGATTTCCCTGTTCACGTTTCCTACGGAAGACCAAGCCCGGTGACTAATCTAGCAGTGAACTTTGTGAACCCACAGCTCTCCTTAGCTGTAGGACCAGCTCCCACAGCTCCCAGCCTGGGTTGTCTGACCAGACACAGGGCAGCAGCGGCGGTCTAACTATATCTATATACTACTAAAAGTCAAGTTTGTTTACATGTTTGAATATTTATTTTTTTGTTTGTTTGTTTGTTTGTTTGCCTGATCAACTATTGTGATATGTTCGACTCAATCTGGATAGCTGTAAAATAGTATGTAGGTAGAGAATAATTTTTTAATGCAGACAGACTGTTAATCACAAATTTATTTAAAGACGTTAATTAATTTATTGATTTATTCATAGTTAAATTAACCGTATTTTTTAAAAAATGTTAATACTTTGAATAAACTTTGTGGGGATAGTGACGTCCCTTGATATGTTAACTTTTTGGTACGATAAAAATGGCGGACTTCATCATAGACTTTGTGGCCCATTCAAAAGTTTAACGCGTTACAAAGCTAATTTTCTGCCGGCTATAACTTAAACAATACGTCCGTTTGCTGTATTTATTACGTTCCAACACTTATATCAATTTTCAACTGTCTTTTTCATTTAGTTTTACGATAAATTTCTCTAGATCTAAAGATCAGCTATCGAAGGAAATTTATGAATCTAGCCTAGATCTAGATCTAGCCTAGATGTAGGTCACTAGATTCAATGTAAATTCTAGATCTAAACTTAATGTAAATTCTACATCTAGAATCTATTTCAGGCCTTAATTATTTTATATAAATCTTTGTTTGGCTTATTTAAGATAAAATTTAATTTGAAAGTTAGTACTACTAGACTTATTTTTAGATCTAGATCTAGAATCTATACGCGTAAATCAAGTTGCATAAGGAGACACATAGTATAGTATAAAAATTCCCTTGTGACGTCACGAGTAAATAGCTAAAATGGTAGCGTAGTCAGCTCTCATGCAGGAGGCACGGGTTCTAGACCAATATGTCAATGAAATTTTTTTTTTCAATTTTTTTTTTTAGATGTGAATGATAACGTTGCCTATCTGAACTTGGCAAGATACAGGGCAGGTGAAGTAGAGTTCATCTGTTTCTTTGTCCTAAGCATATGAAAGGATAGTGTGGTCAGAGACATGCTCGGCTGGAATTGTTTTTTAAACGATAAAAACATGTTGTCTGAGACTTGGCAGGACACTGGGCAGGTGAAGTAGAGTTGAGTAGGTCACCTGTGACGTCAGTTTATGAAGGGATAGTCCGAAATCGGTGTTTTCGGTGTTTTTAAAAGATAAAAAACATATATTTGAATGTGGGGTCTGTTTTTTGTGACGATAAGTGACACTGCAGTAGCGTACCGAGGAGGGGGGGGGACGGTAGGGGAGGGGAGGCGGGGGGGGGGGGGGAAGGGGAGGCGGGGGGTGGGGAGGGGGAAGGGGGGGGGGGCATATGTTGGGGCGCCAAAATGGTTTGGAAAAAACATCAAAAGTTTGAGGGGGGGGGGGGTTAAAATCGAAAACTTTGTCCCCGGGCGCCGGGAAGGGTCGCTATGCCTCTGAGTGACAGACGTGATGTTTTTTGATGGATGACCCCCGAAACCCACAGTTATCCAACGGATGACGGGTATTCTAGTTGCTAATAAATGACGGCTCCAATTAGCACTTAATGCAATAATTACCCCGGAGTCGGATGATTCTTTTATGGTAATCAAACTAATAACCCAAGGGAGAGAATCGAAATTCCGATCTTTACTTAAAATCCTTTGACCGTAAACCGGGTTATAAAAGTTCACAAGAAAACTACAGCGTGCCTATATCACGCGGTGAGTTTTCTTGAAACCAAAAGCACCCAAGTCTTTGGAAGTCAGCTCTGTATAAAGATCTCCAGGTACCATTTTAATAGCATTAATTAACCCCCTCCCGTTATCAATCATCGATCGCAATGGCGGAGCCTTTAAAAAAACAGGAAGTAAAGTGGAAGAAGCAATCTCCTCCCACAAGTCTAAGATCAATAGCCTCCTATCCAGTAAAGCAAACACTGTGTAAACAAAAATAATTATTTTAATGTAAATGTACTTTGTTTTAATTATTTAATTTCTAAAAACCGCAACCTAGTACCAATGTAAGAAAACAACTGTTTCACATATACAATAAAATTTACTGTTGTACAAAATCACGAGCTATCGTACACATTTTTTTAAAGTTTTCTTTAAATGTGCTAAGTGTTAACAAGTTTACGTTCATTGTAAAGTAAGCTCTGTCGGGAGAGAGAGAGGGGGGTGGGGTGGGGGAATTCCCGATTCACCTGCAAACATAGCGTCACGCCCTCGTCGTTTGGCCCATAGCCAATGCTCAAACATTCACCGAGTTTTTTCTGTTTGTTTCTCTCGGCCTTCACTCACTCCTTCTCTCAATCCTCCCAATCCTCCCCTAAAAAACAGCCCTGACACATCCAGATTAAGCCATGTTTCCTGACATTTGCTAAAAGTGCTTTAGGGCCGCTAAACAACATCCCCCCACCCCTACATTATTTCAGCGACCAGAATCTGGCAATTCGACATGTTGGGGGGGGGGGGGTTGTATACTCATCAACAAAGTCCAAAATTATTAGACAGGTTATATGATGGGTGGAGCGGGGAGGAATGAAGTGGCAAACGTCCATCGACATTTGCTAGCAAATAATTGAAGTAAGATTTTGGTGTTTAATGTTCCACATAACTAGATGGTATTGGGTGTTTTAAGTTGACGTAAACTAGTTGAAGCTTTTCTTCAAGTAAAGAATTATATTGGCATGTATTATATGAGACTCTGTTGTTTATGTGTATATTATCATTGGGTCATTTAATCATTTGATTGTCAAGAAATATCTTTAAAGCATTTTGGGCTGTTATTTTTTTTTCTTTTAACTCTTATAATGAAAGAAATATGCAGTGAGTCAGTAAACCAACGACTGCATCAAAGGGTGGATCAAAGCCAGTAGGATAACCATGCTCCACTCATGTGCGAGTTCCACTGACGTCACACAGACAACCAGACGAGATAACATTGTCTGCTGCTGGCTGAGATGTCCAAAACAAACAAAATATTCGGGGCTCCTTATGTTATCAGAATATAGTCTAGCTTTATATATTTACGGAAAAAACATTATATATATATATATATATATATATATATATATATATATATATATATATATATATATATATATATATATATATATATATATATATAGTGTGTGTGTGTGTGTATGTGTATATATAGCCTACCCCCATTTCGTAAGGCCCATACCTTTTGTCCCTTCACGTCCCACCCTCGTAGCGTCACTACAGCCAGCTATCAGTAACACCCGTTCTCACATTACAATTTGGCAACGCTGTTACAGATATGCTGCAGTTGGATGCACTGAAACCAGAAAACAGAGAGTGGGTGAAAAATCAGGCGCGTTCAGATAAAACAAAACAATAGTCGGCTCTGGGGAATTCGTGCTCGTGACATTTTGGCAAGAAACGCGAGTCAAGCTTGGGGTGAAGGTGCTCTGGTACCTGACAGTGGCGAGAAACAGAGACGTGCACTTGTTAGTTGTGAGCAACTTGCCATATTGTACAAGCAGAGACTTGTTAGTTGGCTTGTGAGCAACTTGCCATATTGTACAAGCAGAGACTTGTTAGTTGGCTTGTGAGCAACTTGCCATATTGTACAAGCAGAGACTTGTTAGTTGGCTTGTGAGCAACTTGCCATATTGTACAAGCAGAGACTTGTTAGTTGGCTTGTGAGCAACTTGCCATATTGTACAAGCAGAGACTTGTAAGTTGGCTTGTGAGCAACTTGCCATATTGTACAAGCAGAGACTTGTTAGTTGGCTTGTGAGCAACTTGCCATGTTGTACAAGCAGAGACGTGTTAGTTGGCTTGTGAGCAACTTGCCATAATGTACAAGCAGAGACTTGTTAGTTGGCTTGTGAGCAACTTGCCATATTGTACAAGCAGAGACTTGTTAGTTGGCTTGTGAGCAACTTGCCATATTGTACAAGCAGAGACTTGTTAGTTGGCTTGTGAGCAACTTGCCATATTGTACAAGCAGAGACTTGTTAGTTGGCTTGTGAGCAACTTGCCATATTGTACAAGCAGAGACTTGTTAGTTGGCTTATGAGCAACTTGCCATATTGTACAAGCAGAGACTTGTAAGTTGGCTTGTGAGCAACTTGCCATATTGTACAAGCAGAGACTTGTTAGTTGGCTTGTGAGCAACTTGCCATGTTGTACAAGCAGAGACGTATTAGTTGGCTTGTGAGCAACTTGCCATACTGTACAAGCAGAGACTTGTTAGTTGGCTTGTGAGCAACTTGCCATATTGTACAAGCAGAGACGTGTTAGTTTGCTTGTGAGCAACTTGCCATATTGTACAAGCAGAGACTTGTTAGTTGACTTGTGAGCAACTTGCCATATTGTACAAGCAGAGACTTGTTAGTTGGCTTGTGAGCAACTTGCCATATTGTACAAGCAGAGACTTGTTAGTTGGCTTGTGAGCAATTTGCCATATTGTACAAGCAGAGACTTGTTAGTTGGCGTGTGAGCAACTTGCCATATTGTACAAGCAGAGACTTGTTAGTTGGCTTGTGAGCAACTTGCCATGTTGTACAAGCAGAGACTTGTTAGTTGGCTTGTGAGCAACTTGCCATGTTGTACAAGCAGAGACTTGTTAGTTGGCTTGTGAGCAACTTGCCATATTGTACAAGCAGAGACTTGTTAGTTGGCTTGTGAGCAACTTGCCATATTGTACAAGCAGAGACTTGTTAGTTGGCTTGTGAGCAACTTGCCATATTGTACAAGCAGAGACTTGTTAGTTGGCTTGTGAGCAACTTGCCATATTGTACAAGCAGAGACTTGTTAGTTGGCTTGTGAGCAACTTGCCATATTGTACAAGCAGAGACTTGTTAGTTGGCTAGTGAATAACTTGCCATACTGCACACAAAGAAAGTTTAAATAAATGAATCCATCACTGAATAAATCAATAGCCTCAGATTGTCATTATTAATCTGGCATTCACAAACCTCGTGTATTCATTCATCACGCCAGATGTGTATCCAGTCAATACGTTTTCACTGCCAATAATCCAAATATCAATCACACTGGGAACTTAAGCACTACAGCTGCTTGTTTATCTGATATTTTTTTACTTTCTCATATATACGAAGTATAGAGAAAGTCTTGTAATCGTGCAAAACAAAAAATCGAGATTTTTGCAAATCTCGACGTTTTACAGCTCCCTGAGTCGGAAAATCATAGTTTTGCAATCTTGTCCGTATGTCTGTGTGTGTGTATGTGTGGATGTGTGTGTGTGTAAACGAGATAACTTAAATACCGTTACAGCTAGGTTGATGAAATTTCATATATAAGTATAATATCAAAATCGTAGATCCGTATAAGCTTTTGAGCGATTTCCGATAACCGGAAGTGGAACTTTTTCCTACTTTGAATTTTTCAAAAGCCTATAACTTGAATACTATTTCAGATAGATAAATGAAATTTCACATGTGATTAAAAGATCTAATTATCTGCCTTCTGTCAAATTTTGATAATTTCTGTTGACCGGAAGTAGTACTTTTTCGCTATTTCCAATTTCTCAAAAAACGCATGTGAATTTATAAAGTACTAATAATATTCCGTACTATTATGCACATTTTATGTGTGCAATTCTTTTTTCTACGAGATTTTAATCTATTTTTAAAAGTTTAAGTATTTAAAATGGATTAAAAATCATGTCTATATCCCGAGTTGCCAACCCCTGTTGTTTCATATAAGAATATTCGAGAAAGTTTAGGGGAGATCAATCCAGGTTTATTTTAGTAAATAACATTAAAGGTCGTACAAAACCGAGTTCAAAACCACAAAACTTAAGCCTAACCTTAACCTTAAACGGTGAACAGAGGTACTGACTATCAGAGTTTTAGCGCTATACTGGTTGTCCTTGCATTGATTATTTATCTTATGTTATTTTGATTCGACGTTAAAAGAACACAGTACGTTTATAATACTAACTTTAATTACACTCTGACGCATAAATTACGTGTACATCAGAATCGCAACAGTACAAAGTAACTTAAAAACATTGTTTAGCCATTTCGTATAAATGAACAATATGATGAAATTCATGTTTTTATCTACTGTCTCTTGTATTTGATGAATTCCCCGCACTTTTGGACCATAATCTCATGTCTTTTAGTTGTACATAGAACAAATACCTGAGAATACCTGCTTCAAAGGCAAGTGCCACGCGCCAAGGACGCTGTGTTTGCCAGTAACAAACGCAGACCACAGCGCCAAATTTCAAACATATTTTCTGCTGCTCTATGACCCAGACTACCACTGATATTGTTTTCTCTGCCGACTAGCCGAGAATGAATTACCTAAACGACCGGTACACGGTACACCCAGTGGCGGATTAAGGGGGGTGCTGAGAGGGCTGCAGCAAGGGGCCCCCGATTTTTTGGGGCCCCCAAATTTCCTTTTTCAATCATAGTAAATTTTCCTTTAAAGTGAAAGTTTTTTTTTACTATAAAAGCAAATGTTTTAATATTTGAATCACAAGTTTATTTCAATTTTTATCAAAATATCAAACTCGAGCATACACTTAAGTATAATTACCAGCCCGGACAGCGTTTGTTTATGACAATAAATTTTAGAGTTAAAAACACAAACAGCGATCGAATTCTGACACATTAAATGACACGAATCTGGTGTGAACACTGTATGATTTAAACTTTTAAAAACATTTATAGGCCTTTACTTTTAGTGAACGTTAATATCGGGTTTACAGGCCAGGGATGACGTTCTTTAAATGGACGCCTGTGGAAATCCAACTTTTTGTGGGCCTCATAAATAGATGATACCTAAGAGGGTGGAGGTGTGGTTTTTGTTTACGCTTATACCGTGCTTACTGTTTTAGTTAGGCCTAGTTTAACCTCGTAGACCGTTCCTGAGTCCACCCAACTCTGTTGGGTACCTAACTCACGTTAGGGAAAGTAAAGGCCGCTGGGCATAGTGCTGACCACACTATCTCTTCGTATGCCGAGGTCACAGAAACAAGTGAACTCTACTTCACTTGCCCCATAGACCGTCAGGTTTGAAAGGGAAACTTTACTTTACTATACTAGTTTAACCTCTGTGTGTTATTAATAATTTCCTACATAGAGTGGTTTGAATTAATTCTCTTTTTGTCTTTTTGCGTATTTGCGTCTGCAAGTAAATAAGTGCCAACAGTCTTTATCGCCTGCTCTCTAACGACATAATATTCTCATTGATATTTATATTTGTTCAATGTTAGTCTGCATTTCCAGTTTTCTCGTGCCCAATATAAAAACTTGAATCACAGTTCAATAACTATCGTGACACGGATATACCGGCTCAGGAGTTTGACTCCAATTAGCTAGGGAGGCCTCGCCGTAGTGAACTCCAACTAAATGGCAAACTGTGAACTGAATCAGTCTCAATGAGATGTTGGTTTGAAACACTACATGTTGGTCGCTTATTCATCCGTGGGCTCTCACCAGGCTTTACTTCCCCCACCACCAAACGCGGGACATCGTCCTACCGTTTGGTACCCGGCTAGGTCGATGGTAAGAGGTCTAAAGCTTGTACAGGCCTAAAGTAAACAGTCATATATTTATTACTGCTCACTTAGCGGATAGATCTCGCCTCTCGTTAGCTGGGGACAGCAACTCTTCTAGGAGAGACAACTCCAAAATCAAACAAATGCTGCCTTGTAGTTTGTTCTTGGTTGGACAAAGGCTATGGAAACAAATTTAAAAAGAAAAGCAGGCTGAAATCAGAGTCAATGGCTCATAACCAGTTGACGCGAATACTTAATTTGGTTGGAGAGGATCCCTTCCAACACTAAAATTAAGAACGAAAAGCAAGAGAAGAAGAAGAAGGGGGTTAGATGTTTGTATCCAATTTACCGCTCATTAAACACAATTGGCAGCTTTTTTTAAATTAACAGTTTTGTAAATATCGGTGTCGAATGTTCCTATAAGTTATAAATAATCCATTAATATCTTGAATAGTATGATGATTAGGATACATATTATATATATATATATATATATATATATATATATATATATATATATATATATATATATATATATATATATATATATATGTATATATATATATATATATATATATTTATATATATATATATATATATATATATATATATATATATATATATATATATATATATATATATATATATATATATATATTGTTACGTACCCCCTTCTCTAATCCTTTCGAACTAGTCAGGGGATCGTAAACAGGAAGAAGAAAAATAAAAATAAATAAATGCCAGCTTCAGTAATCTCTATTTATTCGCCACAAAATACAACATCTAACATTAACCCGCCACCACATGGAACACAATAGGAAAAATACACAACTATCTACAACTAAAGTCCTTAATTTGACTAATCTACTTGTCCCTAACTGTCAAGCCTAGCCTAAGTCTAAAACATGTCGTGGCTTTCCACTAGCTCACAGAGACGACCCGTGTCTGTCTCCCCTAAACCTAGCTATCCGAGACGTCCGTCCGTCTCCGTGTGTGTGTCCCGAGTGTCTGTCGAGAGTGTCCTAGTCTCCCGTCTACCCTCCTAATGTACTCAAGTCGTCCCAGACTAGTGTGGGAACCTTGTTAATCGAGCCTGACCCCAAGGTCAGGTCAGGTCAGGACATGACCGTCCATCTCGGCCCTGTGCGATCTGGAAGGTTTTCCCAGCCGTAAAACACGAGTTCTTGGCCACGTTAATAGCTCGGACCCCAAGACACCAGGTATGCACCGCCCACAGCGTGGTAACCAATCCGGTGTGGCCGTCACGGCCCAAAGGTTCTCACGGCCAGCACTGGTCAGCCTCTGACCACCGCCAGGTTGATGGATGAGCGTGAGATCGCTACCCCAACATACGGGTCAGCCCAGGTTAAACACCAGGTGGTCGTAACACCCCCACCCTTCAAGAAATTAATTCGCCACCACATGGTGAATTAATTGAACCTCTCTTACTAGACAACCATACCAATCTCACAATTCCCAGAATAAACCTAAATGGGACTAAATCCATTTAACATAATCATTACTAAAAAGATAAGAAACGTGGATGATTTAGTCACAATAACAAGTTTGACTAAATACCCCAAACACAATGTCATCAAACATAGACATCAAAGTAAATAAAACAGCAAATCTGCAACACATGTGTCACTGTCGCAAATAATGCTAAGATTGAAAACCAACAGTCTTCGTTTTACTGATAGTTACGTCATCAGTCAACAAAACCTGTCAATACAATTAAAAACTGTCACGAATTCATCATCATGTAAAACATCAATAACACATTTTTTTTTTTTTTTTACAAGACATGTAAAAGGTACGTTCTTTAAGCCTGAAAACAGTTCATTTTGATTAGAACACTTGCATCCTGGGAAAACATGAAACAGTCTATCTTGGAAACAGTTCTAATAGGTTTGAAACACAAATTAGTTTTCCGTCTTTCGGGTCATCATGAGTCCGTAAACATAAAAAACTTTAGCCGAACTTTATAACGGCGCAGCACAAATTTAGTAACAGAGTTATTGTCCGTCCACACCAATATCGACTCGCACATAAGGCGTGGTTTCACAGGACTGCTTGCACTAATGTAGCCATGTTTTGACACGATGTTAATCCTGAACATCGAGTCACACAAAGAGGGAACGATTACACGCCCCGTCTCCGTGAAAGCAATGGGGTGTGCGCTCGCTTGTACGCACCCTCGGTTGAGAGAAGTAGCGTGACCCGCTGAGGTCACCGTCTCCGGGTTGTTGGTTTTGACCGGGTCGGTCAGAGAACAATAAATCACCTCCGTGATAAGGGGAGGGAAGCCTGAGTTAGGCTCAACTCCTAAACAAGAGGTAACAACTACGCTTGTCACCGACGTTGACAAAAGATTCGTCGTCTCCTCAAACTCGGGATGTAGAACACCATCCGCGTGACCTCCAGGTGAGGTCATGGCCTCTGGGTTGCTGGACTTGGTCGGGGAGAAATTAAATACTGCTGGGATCATGGGAGGACAGCCCGTGTTAGGCTCACCTCCAAGACAATGGGTAACAATTTCGTCTGTTACCGAGGCTGGCAGAAGATTCGTTGACTCGTCTAACTGAAGGTGTAGGTCACCATTCACATGACCTCCAGTTAAGGTCATGACGCCTTCAAGACCACAAGTGGTAAGGTCTTGATCAGATGCAGTTACTGGTTCAGGTTCAGATGAGGACAGCCTGTTCTCATGGGTATTCACTCTCTCGGTGGTTACCGTGATTTCAGCGGTGGTTGTAACCACTGGTTCTGATATTGACTGCCCCTTTTCATGACTGGTCAACATCAGAGTGGTTGCCGTTATATCATCGGTGGTTGTATCCACTGGGTCAGATATTGACAGCCCCTTTTCATGACTGGCCAATAACAGAGTGGTCGCCGTGATTTTATCTAAACCAATAATTTGCTGACTGCCTTCAGTACTTGTCGGCAGACAACTTTCGACTCGTAAGCTATCAGCACGTTTTGACGTTTGTGCTGATTCTGCTAGGTTAGAGTCGACTTCAGGGACTGAGCCAAAGCTAGTGGCAGCCTTAGTCTGAGACTGACAAAACTCACTACCTACTCTATCAGACAACAAACTATCTTCATCTCTATACCGATCCTCGGAAACTACTACACTAGCCTGAGAGAAAACAGAGACAGATTCTGGAAAGTCAAACAACCCACTAAGATGCGCCTCCTCCCATAGCCTAAGTAAATCCCGTTCCCTCCTGATCTCTAATAGTTTAACTTCATGTCCGAACAGTTTCTCTAAACTTTTAATGTTAATTTCCTTCCAAGATTCTAACATGAATATATCCCTCCTGATCTCTAACAACTTATCCTCTTTTTCTCTCGTGATCTCTAACAACTTAACTTGAAACTTTCTCTCAATTTCTTCAACCCTAATACGTCCGATCTCATAATATTCTATCGAGTCTAGACACTCCTCCTCTAATCTACCTGTATTTACCAACTCAACACAAATATGATCTCGTAGAACTCTATCTCTATCCGAGACATCAACCTCTAGTCCTAGCTCCTCAACTAGTCGCAACAACTCTACGCGACAAAACCTGTCTAAAACTTCTAGAGTTGGACACTCCATAAAACTCATTACGTCCATGATTCACACTTACGGAACTTATCCAGCTAAATGGTGGCGGTTAACTACTAAAAAATGTGGCTCACAACAAAAACTTTAACTTAAACATTAAAAGTAGGGCTATCACCTTTGACACTTGAAACAGGTAGACACCAGCTATACTGGGCCAACCAAACTAAGATATCCAGCTACACTGGATCACAAACGATTCACTCACGTATACTGGGAATTGACCCTCCAGCTATACTGAGCAAACCAAACAAAAATTACGAATTTATTCACGTACCTGGGAATTGACCCTCCAGCTGTACTGAATAAACCCGAACACTCCAGTTCCACTGGACCAAACAAAAAACATTCAAGTATACTGGGCATTAATCCCTCCAGCTATACTGAATAAAAATAAAAATTCCAGCTCTACTGGACCAACATAAAAATCAAGCAAAATAAACTCAGTGTCAATACAAAGGTGATAAGCTCGCTACTTACTCAATGTTTGGAAAACTCTCCTGATTCCGTGAACAACTTTACTCTCACTACTCCTAAAACTTAAAACTAAAACACAAGCTCGTGAGCCCCCAACTGAAAATGGCATCAAAAGAAACTATTCAACTCGTTGTCTGTCCTATCCCGGACTCTAGCCGCCAATTGTTACGTACCCCCTTCTCTAATCCTTTCGAACTAGTCAGGGGATCGTAAACAGGAAGAAGAAAAATAAAAATAAATAAATGCCAGCTTCAGTAATCTCTATTTATTCGCCACAAAATACAACATCTAACATTAACCCGCCACCACATGGAACACAATAGGAAAAATACACAACTATCTACAACTAAAGTCCTTAATTTGACTAATCTACTTGTCCCTAACTGTCAAGCCTAGCCTAAGTCTAAAACATGTCGTGGCTTTCCACTAGCTCACAGAGACGACCCGTGTCTGTCTCCCCTAAACCTAGCTATCCGAGACGTCCGTCCGTCTCCGTGTGTGTGTCCCGAGTGTCTGTCGAGAGTGTCCTAGTCTCCCGTCTACCCTCCTAATGTACTCAAGTCGTCCCAGACTAGTGTGGGAACCTTGTTAATCGAGCCTGACCCCAAGGTCAGGTCAGGTCAGGACATGACCGTCCATCTCGGCCCTGTGCGATCTGGAAGGTTTTCCCAGCCGTAAAACACGAGTTCTTGGCCACGTTAATAGCTCGGACCCCAAGACACCAGGTATGCACCGCCCACAGCGTGGTAACCAATCCGGTGTGGCCGTCACGGCCCAAAGGTTCTCACGGCCAGCACTGGTCAGCCTCTGACCACCGCCAGGTTGATGGATGAGCGTGAGATCGCTACCCCAACATACGGGTCAGCCCAGGTTAAACACCAGGTGGTCGTAACAATATATATATATATATCAGGGCCCCCCCAAAACGTTTCAGCCCGGGGCCCCGCCCAAGCTTAATCCGCCCCTGGGTACACCCAATTTATGACGTTATATCTGTGTGGTTATGAAACCTCTGTTAAGTTCCTAATGTGTGATGGCATATCGACACCATGGGCATATCGAACATTTTAGGCCTATGGCAACTGTGTGTTGTATAAAACTGCAGTCCAACGATCTACTTTTAAACTTTGTTACATTACACGAGTTTTATTTATAGCACTTACAAAACGTTCTCAATAAATAATAAACAGTAATCAACGTCTAAAAATAGGTTAACTTCTTTCATTGAATTTAAAATTCTAAACTAAATGAAATTAGCAATGTCGCTTAAAAGTAAATAAAATACCACAACTAGTGAAGCGCCTAAAATTACTATTGGCAACTTTTTAATTTAAACAGCTTCTTAAAGAGTGCTGACTCTTAGTAAAATATTTCTTTTACTTCAGCGTATGATTTAATGTAAAATCCATCAGTCCATTACTAAAGTACTGTTTGTTAGCACACATCGCAATCAAGGCGCTTGTTCCAATATCCTGCATATAATCGCATCACCGCCATGTTACCGTGACACGGGGTCAGGGGTCACAGTGCAGCCATACCGGCCTGTACACAACAGATGTTTACACACAAATGATAGACGGCAGCGCTGCGGCGTCATTTCACTACCAACAAACAGATCTGGTGTTTATATAGGATGTTGAGGTTTACAGGAAAAATTAATGCGTCTTGGCTCGACAAATTTTAAGCTTTTTAGTTTCGTTTTAATTGAAGTATCATACGAACTTACTCTTTATATTGCTGTGATGTTTCACAAAATTCACTAATATCCTTACAATAAAGGCCCTATATATAAATCATACACTTAAAAGAACCATGTGGCACATACATATTAAAGAGGCTCAATGCTAGAACTATGTTAATAATAATACTATATCCCCCAAATCCCCTCTCTCGGACACAATAGAAATAAAATTAACAATGCGTCATAATGGCGTTACTTAACAGGTGTGACTGACTACAAACCCCACACAACACATTAAGTATACACAAGTTGCAAACATAAAAGGTACACACTACTAAATTAACAGACAATACCTTCATACTTGTTGGTGTAAATTGTAAAGATCTAGAATCTATATCCAAATGTATGTAAGCCTACTTACTAGATCTAGAAATCTAGTCCAATTAGAATGAATTGAAAATAAAACTTCCAAAAAAATCAAGTCCAAAACGAAAAATTCTAAAATGTAACTTTAAAAAAAAAAAATCAACACACGGCATAACACAACCGATACAGCCTAGCGCTGGGTCAATTTTTTAAAACGTCAATTCAACTCAACACACGGCCAACCTACCTTGCCGTTTTCATTGTCCGGCCACGTCTGCTCCCGCTGGATGGGGACACAGCAGACGGCACGCGGCGACACGGCCAGACGCGACACTATCACAGTGTTACATCAATCCCGCTTTTAACATGTCATTACGGTCCTGGCCGAAGATAAGAAATTGTACCTGTGCCATAACAATGCTATTGTTGTGAGAGATAACAGTTGGGTGTTGTTTTTTTTTGAGCTAGTGTGTTGACTTGAACACGGTTAGAAGGGGCGGATAAGGACACACAATACAGTAGTATGAGTAGGCTGTAGCTGTGATCGATGGGCGAGTCTATTATTTTTTACCGCATTATTTACAAACGTAATGGCGTGTAAGGGGATCATCCATTAAATGACGGCTCGTTTTTAAACGATTTTAACCCCCCCCCCCCCCCCCCAAATCCCATTCGTCAAGCATCGTCACAAAACAAAAAGTTAAAAAGCCAAAAACAATTTGGTTGTTTACATTTAATTTTTAAAATGGCAGAATATTTCAGAATAACTTATCTTTAAACAGTACAAAAACGTTTCTGAAATTACTATTGCGGTATTTACATTAAGATCATATTATATAAACTAGATCTAGGTGGGGTTTTTTTTCTAGACCTGTATAGTATACATGTCGCAAGTGTAAACGTGTAATTTCAAAACAAAAGAAACGTAGGCCTGGCGTATTGAAAAAAATTAGAACATAAACAAAAGGGGGGGGGGGGGCTTAAATTTACGGCGAGGTGGGGAGGGGGGGGGGGGGGGCGACGAAAACAATAAAGTTTTGTATAAATTCTATTTCAATTGGGGGAGGGGGGGGGGCTGTTGATCTAGATCTAGCGGCATTTGTACCGTGTTATCACTGTAGATAAAGCCAACATAGACTTAAGTTGAATAAGTTCAAAAGCTAGATTAAACTAAAGTTCTGAAGTAATAGGTTATAGATCTAGTATAGGTCTAGATCTAGATCAAGATCTAGTCAAATAGATCTAGAATATAACGGCACCGATTATAGCTCTACTAGAATCTAGTCATTCTAGTGTAAAGTAGTGTAAAACTATATACTAGATATAGTTGGAGTTAACTATAGTCAGTGGCGTAGCCAGGATCGTTCCAAGGGGGGGGGGGGTCCAATTTTTACCCGGGGACAAGATTTGCACCCCCCTCCCCCCTCAGACTTTTGATTTGCACCCCCCCCCCTCAAACTTTTGATTTGCACCCCCCCCCTCAAACTTTCGATTTGCAGCCCCCCCCCCCCTCAAACTTTCGATTTGCAGCCCCCCCCCCCTCAAACTTTCGATTTGCACCCCCCTCATACTTTATATATATACCGAAGGGTCAATGGGGGGTTATGACCCCCCAAACCACCCCCCCCCCCCTGCCTACGCCACTGATAGTTGATATAGGCTCTAAGCTAGATCTAGATTTCTAGATCTAGATCACATGACATAATTTATTATTAACTACTCAGTTGTAGAATCTAGATTTAGATTCTAGATCTAGAATCTAGATTCTAGATTTTTAGATCTAGATCTAGATTTCTAGAATAGATTTCTATTCTAGAGTTTCTTCTAGATCTAGAATTTAGATCTAGACTCTAGACTAGATCAAATTTCTAAACTAAAACTAGAAATCTAGGTCTAGCTGCGTCTAGCTTCATTATATTTATTAAAATATTGATTTAGATTTATTTTACCCCATCTAGACATCTAGATTCTAGACTTCTAATCTAGAATCTAGATCTAGATCTAGATTCTAGATGAGTTCACTGCCGATCTGCGCCATAGCCAACGCTGCGGTCACTCTCCGGTTTTCGGCCTATAGCTAGATCTAGTCTAGATCTAGATTCTAGATCTACTTCATTTTGATACTTTATGCAAAACCGCAGTGTTTGGCACGTCGTGTTTTCATTTATGAACACTTCTAAAACTAGAAATAAATGTGTACCGTATTGCTAGAAGATCTAGATTCTAGATCTAGATCTAGATTAGTAGTACTAGCAAGTTGTTTTTTTTTAAATTAACTTCTAGAACATATAATCTAGGTAGTGGCCAGATAATATTTAAAATTATGAGTGAAATTAAATAAAATTACATAATCTGTACGCTCACATTGCAAAAATAGAATCTATATAAATCTACATATAGTTAGAATTAAGTTAGAATGTTAGGGCAAGTAAATGGCGAATAATTTATTTTGGCACGGTGAATCAAACAAAAATTAGGCCTAAGGTTTATCTCACAATGGCAATGATGTTGGTGTTTCTGTTCGCTTTCGATCAAAATCTATCAAATCAATCACAAAAACTTTGAAAACCCGAAGTATAAAATCTCATGAAACAAAGGTTTTGATTTTTGCTTTAACCATTATATTTTGTTCAAATATATATATATATATATATATATATATATATATATATATATATATATATATATATATATATATATATATATATATATATATATATATATATATATATATATATATATATATATATATATATACCCAGCCATTTCTTAAAATTGTATATTGATCATCAGAAATGCAGGCAGATTTCATAAAGAATGTGTTCGTCTAAAAATCAATAGAGCTTTGGCTTTTCTTAATCTTTGTCAATGTTTAATTCCTTATTGAATTTAAAATGTCAATACAAAAAGTGGCACAGATGTCTTTTAGCATCATCAGTGGCGTTGCTATGGAAGCAATGTCGCTGGTCCAGTGGTCCTATTGGGAAGCAAAAATCAGTAGAAAAGTAAAACGCTTATTTTGACATGCATTACTTAAATACTCATTGTCGAAATTAAGAAAACAGATGCAACCAGTGTTTCTTCCAGACTTTTTTCTCCGGGGGAGTACTTGAAATTTTCGGGGGGGGGGGGGGGGGGCGGACTTTAAAAAATGGGGGGGGGGGGGTGGACACTGTTAAAAGTATATATTTTCATATAAATTCCATTTCGTTCGGGGGGGGGGGGGGGGGGGGGGGGGCTGTAGACTTTCTTCGGGGGGAGGGGGGTCTCGAAGAGATGCATGGAAGAAACTCTGGATGTAACGTGGCTTAACAGACATAAATCCGAGTTTTCTACATTGATTGTATAACAGAAACTCAATAGGCCTAACAATGTTGTGTCAGTAAACTAGTTTTCGGGTCGGAGTCAACGGGCTGTATGGCGCATAACATGATGACACGTAGCCTAATATTTAACTGTGTCGGAGAAAATCCCCATTAAATATTACAATTAATAATGAAGAAGAAGATAACTAGTGTCTAGTTTTGCGTTGATTATTTGTTTCATTTCATATCCCCCTTTCCCTCCCTCCCCCCCCCCCCCCCCCCCCCCCCAAATAATAATTGCCCGTTGTAAAAGCTAGTATGACTATTAAACCATGTATGCAAGCAGACTGCAGTTACTGTTTTGTATATTTATGCCAAAATTCGAGTTTTATCCAAAGATAAAACCAAAAGAACACAAGTAGCGTGCACCCGTCACAGATTAACTCATATAGGCATTCTATCTTCTAATAATTGGATTTAAAATTCTGAAGGTTAAGCCATTTATAAAAAAAACTTTTAATGTCAATAAATGTATCCAAACGCTTTCAATCGTGAATACGATAAACTCTTTATTACTCTGGAAATAAATACTGTTCTTTTGATTAAAGATGTTTCATCAAATATTTGAAATACTATTATTATAAACTCCAATGTTAACACAGTTGTGGTTATCAATCATAAAGTGCTTTAACCTCATTTTCATTCGTCATAAATCCATCTCTGGATCACTTCCCTTGAACCGAGATTGTTTTTTCCCCCATTAATCTTTAAATAATGACACTACAATTATCTCTTACTTAAATGTTTTTTTTTTTTAATCTATTTTTATTTCTATATTAAAAATGGTTAGTGACTGGGTTTATATGTTGTTCTTTGAACTGATTCTTTACTACTGCATATTCTTCTGAATGGTAGTACAACTCTCAATCCAGATTTTGAACTATCAAAGTAAGCAAGATAATAAATAACATGACAATATAAAGAACACTGAAATAACTTTTAATTCACAGTTTAATCAGACACTATTTCTTCAACTCATAAAAAAATGAAAAGATGAAAAAAAAAAAAACATTTTCACTCCTGCCAGCCAGTTACATGTCATCTCACTCCATGGTAATAATGGTAACATCAGCTTTATAATACTACAGGTAACAATAAAGAGATAACACTGATAGATATCCCCTACAGGTGAAACTGCAGACTTGGCGTGCAGTACCTCCAGAGACAACACAGGATCAAATACAAAGTCTGACCTTCCATACCAAAAACTTTGATTCACTTTGAGTAGCAAGCAATCCAGGGAATCAAACAATACAAAGAACACATTTTACAACTATTAAATAAACATCAGGAGATACATTCAAAAACTAAGCAAAAGAAATCTGATTTAAAAACATCAAAATTTTATCAACAAGTTCATTGAATACAAAAAGAAAGTGAAGTCCATAGTTTAAAATCAGTGGATCAAAGAAGATTATGGATAACAATTAGCTTAGGAATGTCAAGGATGATTTATGATTGTTGTTTTCACTAAACTTGACTTCCCTAATCAATATTTAGTACACATAGTTTATTAGAATAATTTAAAAAAGAAAATGTAACAATTGCTCATTTATTTAAACTTTGAAAAAAATTAATAAAACTAGAAAAAGTAATATAACAAAGCACAATTTTTTTTAAAAAAGCATATAACATGTACATCAACAAAGTGTCATTAAAAACAATTTTTTTTTAAAAAGGATGTACATTTTTGTTAATCACCTTATAATTAGATACAACTAAGTAAAAAACGTATGAAGAATATGAAGAAGTATGAAATGTGGAATTCATCATCAAGTAGTTGTAATGAATACAATTTTTTTACATTGTTTTGAACCCATTTCAATTAAAAACTGCCAATATTGAACAAGTAATCCATTTACAGCAGTGAAACAATACAAAACTGTGAAAACTGTAACAAAATAATCAAATGAGATAAAAATGTCAAATGTATAAATAGATGTTACATAGATCATCTAGCTCATATTGCACTCATGGTAGATGAAAAATATTCAACTTATGAATGCAATACACTATTTTGAAGACTAGCAACAAGTTATACATTGTTTGCTTTTGTATTTGCTAGAAAAATAAATTAAAGTTCATTTTTTTAATATATGAAAATTTGTAAGCTTACATAGACAGGAGCAATATTACCTTTTTTTAAAAAGTCACTGAGCTAAAATATTAAGTATATATGTATATAAATATTCATACACACACTGGGGTTCCATGTCATCCTGTCATTATTTAAGGCAATGTCCAATATTATGCCATATATTTTACAATTTTAGAACCTAATCCTTGAACACTTGTTAAACAATTTTCCAGCAGAAGCCAATTCATCACACAAACAATAAGGAGCCCCACTGTATGTTTTATTTACATATATATATATGCATATATACACACAAGTAAAATAACCTTACCAATATAAACCCAAAAAAAAAAAACGGCACCAGTAACACAGAAGTAATGTGCTGATGAATGTTACTTTTTTTTATAGAAAAAAGTGACAATAATTGAAAAGATAAATTGCAATCAATCATGCTGATATCAACAAATTGATGTGATGCAATTACTTTAGCTTGAGCATTCATCATGTTTTTTAAAACAATTTAAACCATGCATACTTTTTTACTTTACTGGAGAACAGAGAAGCAAATATTTGTTTTTAAAAAAAATTACAATTGTTTGTATATGCTACAGAATGATTCATATGGTCAAAATCTACTGTTGATGGACCCACATTTTTACACATCTGGAATTGTCTGAAAAATTAAACAAAACAAAATATTGAATATTACAATAATAAAAGGTATAAATATTTATTATAATTGTTATACAATATTATAAGTTTCTTTTAAACCAAAATAAATTAAGTCCGTTTTAAATAACCAGTATTCCAAAAAGCTATATCGATCATCTTTAAAATGTGATACAATTAAATCTAACCCTAAATATTTTGTGATTCATATCTTCAAGACACTAGATAAAATGAAACTAGCAGTCACCTCAAGCTTTTACATAGTGATGAAGCTTGTATTGCCATCAGAGTTGTGTGAATCATCACCAGGCTGCATGGCAAACTGGACTGGGCCATCCTGTTCAACTATTGCATGTGTAACTTCATTTGGATCAGCTGCTTGGACAATAATAATGGTCTCCTCTCCACCGTCAGTCTGAAGAGTTGTATAGGTCTGACCTTGAAGAACTTGAGAAGCATCACCAACCATTGCTTGGTAAGTGCCATCTGACACCTGATTGGGAAACAAATTTCATTCAAATTAAAATCACATTTTTCATAAATTTGTATTTTTTAAAAATTATTTTATCAATACCACTTTAAAAAAAACAGAGTGGAAATAGATAATGGAATTAATGTCTTTAAAATCAATGAAAAGTGAAATGAGAAAACAAAAAAAATAAACACCTGAGCATAAACAGTAGTAGTCCCATCATCCCCATCATGGTGTGAGGAGCCTGCTGGGGCTATGGTAATAGCATGTCCCAAATCATCATCATCGTCATCTCCAGCTTCTTCAATCTTACGAATGTATGCCTGCATAGCCTTAGCTGATTCTCCATGAGACACATGAATTTTACCGATATGCTCCAAAAGTAGTTTCTTGCGCTTGAAAGTTTCATGACACATGTCACACATGTAAGGTGAAAGTTTTTTGTGGACCTAAAGCATGGAAAAAAATTCAATATTTTAATTAGAATTATAAACACTATGTTACAGCAATATACAATAACATATAGAATAAAACATAGTTTGAAGCCCCTTTTTAAAATCATTTAAGGTGTTATTCTTTTATCCATCAACTGTTATCATTTAATAGTGTAACAAATAATGAGTTCAAATATTTCATACTCTTTTGTGTAAAATGAAGTGAATTCTGCATTTTTTATATTGGTTGAAGAAAAGAGCTTGTTAAGTGCATAGATGACAAAGACAAAACACCATGGCCATAACTTACCAACTGTATATGAGACATAAGGTTAGATTTGTTATTAAAGCATCTTCCACAATCCGTACATTTGTGCGGCTTTTCTCCAGTATGAATCAGCATATGGCGATCCACATGGTATTTTTTGGTAAATCTTTTCTCACATACTGAGCAGATAAAGATCTTCTGATTGGGAGATTTCCAATTCTCATGCACCCGCTTAGTGTGGCCAATAAGGGCTCCAAGTGTTTTAAAAGCAGCTTTACAAGTATTGCAGAGGTACTGACGGGTGTGAAGATGCATACCCTAAAAGAACAAAAAGTATGTTAGGTAAAGTCAACAACATAGGTTTTAGTATCAGTCTTAATGGTTATTTTTTTTAATATCTTGAAATAATTTCTATGCCGTGCCTATATGCAATATCTTGAAATAATTTTTCTGGCTATAAATTTTGATTGTCTGAAAGTATATTTTTTTGCTATTTGTCATCAATAATGCTTAACCATAAAAACATACCTTGATATGTGTATTGAGATTTCCTCTAAAAGCAGAAGCATAGTCACAGTGTGGACACTTGTATGGTTTACGTCCAGAATGAACTGTTCTCATATGAGAACTCATTCCAGTTTTTAAGACAACCTGAAAATTATAACAATATATGTATTTTATGCAATAAGATGTCAACAAAGTAGACAAAAAAAGAAACAAAAATTGAACAAATGTTCTTCTCAGCATACCTTGGAACAGATAGGACAAGGTATTTGCATGCGGTTTTGTTGATGCAGTTCCATGTGTCTTTTCATGTTTTTGGTAACTTTGCCACATTCTGTACAAGTTTCTCCTGATTCATCTAAACCAATTGTTGATACCTAAAATGAAAACCTTCATTATTAGAAACTTCTTTCACCACTAGATTTTGTAAAAGCATTTTTATTACATTTAATTAAAATAATTGGTTAAAAAATTAAATTTGGTCCAAATACAAATTGGGAACACAAATTCATCACCCTTATTTGATACTTTAAAATTAAACGCATCAAATAATAAAAACCAAAGATTTCAATGATATTTTTAAACAATTTTTTATCAAATAAAACTGATACCTTCATAATTCTTTCCCTCCATTTTGCATTTCTCATTTCCTCCTCATAGTTGTGCTCATCTCTATGTTTTCCTTTAATATGTTTAACCAAGCCAATAAAGGCTTTCTCACAGAAGGGACATTTAAGAGCTTCTTCAGTATTGCGACGAATAGATTTCCTTCTAGGCTCTCCATCCTCAAAAAGACCATAGTGTTCCTCAAGTTTTAATCTTCTACGATTATATATATCATCCTCATCATATTCATCAAAGTCCATGGCATCTATACCTGCGTCATGGTTTAGTGGCCCAAACTTTTTCCTTTTGAGGCGAGGGTCTGTTTGAGTCTGCACTGATCTTCGTGTAGCTGTTTCAAAGATAGTCTCAACTTCAACAAATTCATCAAACTGTGGTGTCTGGGTAGACATACAGTTGTCTGCCATTGATGTATCAGTCCCTCCTACCTCTTCCTCTTCCACCTGACTGTCATCCAAATTAGCAATGTATTGATCACCTAGAAAAATTTAAATTGTTATGATCAGCTTAGTAAAAAAAATGTCAAAAGTACTACTAGCAATGGCCAACATATAAAAGCTTATCACAAAGCAACATGTATAGACCACATATTTACTAACCTGGAGTATGTGGAGAAGAAACTATATGTTTAACTTCTACTATATCATCTTCGTAGACTGGCTCTTGTTTTACTTTACTCATTGTCAATGGTACAACAACAATCTGTAGAATTTAGTATGTTAAAATATGTTTAAATTATACTTGTTAGTTTTGCAAATAATAACTGTAAGAGAAAAAAATGTTTTTTTACAAGTTCCAGACAAGAGAATGTGATTAGTTGGTAAATGTAAAGTTCTTGAGTATGACCAATGTCTTTGCCATTTTTATATCATTACAGTTACAGAAAAATGAACTGAAAGGTGACGTAACTATATTTGATTTGAGGTAAACCACAATGATCTGGCATCATAACAGTCCTTATAAAAGGGTTAAAAAAGTTATTTTTTTAACAATACAATTACCTCAGATTGTGATCTTGGCCGCTTACGTCCAGATCTGGGAGACATGCTAGGTCTACCTTTTCTTCCACCTTTGTTGGGAGAGTAATCCTCATCATCCTCTAAATCTTCTAAATCTTCATCTTCTTCCTCCTCATCCTCGTCTTCTATTTCCTCTTCTTCCTCCTCATCATCATCTATTTCTTCTATATGGATAGGTTTTTTAGTAGTTGTCTGATTTTTAGCTGAATCAGTTAATTTTGAATTCTTGGGAGGACGTCCTCTACGAGGTGTTACAACTGGTTCTTCATCTTTATCATCATCATCTCTACCTTTACCCAATTTTTTCTTAGGGCTTTCAGAACCATCGTCTTTTAGAGTAGGAGTCTTACGGGGCTGAGCTGTTGCAGATAATTTTGGGGTCTGCCTTTTTGTCTTCTCTTCATCATCATCTTCTGTTTCAACTTTTCTTGGTCTACCCCTTTTCCTAGGTGGCTCTGGATCTGAATCATGGTGTTTTTTGGGTCTACCCCTTTTTCCAGTGTGTACAGGAGTCTCCTCATTTTTCTTTGCCATTTTTGGTGTCACTGCATCACTTTCATCATCAGATTTACTTTTACTCTTACCAGGGGTCTTTGACTTTTCAGGTTTACTAGGTACTGGTGATTCATCCCCATATCTTTTCGGTGGCTTAGCTCTTCTTCTAGAAGAAATCTTTTCTTCTTCATTATCTCCATCATCATCATCTGCTTCATCATCATCTACCTTTGTATTTTTTGAAGCACTTTTATTTTGTTCAGTTTGCCCTTCTTCTTTGAGATTGTCTTTTTGATTAACTTTATTTTTTCTAGGTATTTCGTCAGAAATTATTTCTACATCCTTAGATTTGGGTGGGCGGCCTTTACGTTTAGGTGGCTCTGGTGTCGATTCAGCAGCATCTCCACCATCTCTTGGACTTTTTCCACCACGGCGACTCGAGTGACTGCTTTCTTTCTCACCCTTAGAATCTGTGTCTGGCTCATCATCAAAACCAAAAGACATTTCTGCATCTTTACGCACCGCAGCTAGTTTTTCCGGAGATCTAATAGGTCTTTTGCCTTTAACTTTAGCTGTAATTTCTACATCTTCATCATCTTGATCCACATCACCTTTTAAAGTTTGATCTTCATGAACAAAACCAGGCAACTGCATGACATCAGGCACATCAGATGTCAGGCTCTGGTCATTTCTATGTTTCTGTTCAATTATCTCCACCTCATCATCATCTTCTTCTTCATCTTCGTCCTGCTCTCCATTGGGTTCATTGTTTCTTGGTAGCTGTTCATCATCTTCTTCATCAACATCATCATCATCACCATCCTCCACACTAATTATTCTTGATTCACCGGTTAAATCACTTGAAAGCACCTACAAACAAATTTAGAAAAATTTAATATTCACAAGAAAGAAAATGAATGACAAGAAATTTTTATTTTTTGAAGTTAATAAAGCCAAAAGTAATTTTATTTAATTAACGAAATAAAAGTAACATCAGGTGTGACAGGAAAAACTGTACACACTATAAATCCACTAGAGCATATTATAAATTACAAGTTACTAGGAAGAAAAAACAGCGTTGAGGGGTGGTGTGTGAAGGATCAACAGGAGGATGGGGGTGGATATGTGTAGTATTATCTTCTGCAGAAAAACAGCTAAGCAACAAATAATATAGGTCATCCAACCGTAAGTTGGAATTTGACAATGGTAATAAAACTTCCATCTATTTTCAAAAAACCTTCTACAAGTATACAACCAAATTAGGAAGAATATTACTAACCTCTCCAGGCTGTAGTTTCTGTGAACTTTGTAAGGGTGGTTCAGTGGTTTCCTTATCTATTTCTTCCTTTTGTTCCTCTTTTTGTAACTGTGACTCCTTGTGTTTCATGGCTGTAAAATTTCAATTAGAACTTAAAATAGCCAAAAGGTCAAACGGGTATATATTTATAACAAATTATGAGTTTTCTTAAATATTAAGAAAGATTTTTTGCAAAAAAAACATGTATCAATAAGAATGACTACGCATTTATTTATAAGTAGTAATTTAATTTACTACTTCTTAAGTATTTTAAGTATTTTGAGTACTTTTTAATCATGCATATATGAATCTTGCTTTTTGCTTGTATGATAATATGCAAATGAAAGTGTTAGTAACAAAACAATTTAGTTGGTTCAACCTAGAAATAATAATAATCCAAGTTAAACAGATAAGTGGATTTTTTATGACCTAACAAATAAAGAATATAATCAGAGAAATATTCTCTCATTAGATTTCAAAATATTCTCCAGGTGGAAAATCTAATCCTCAATATATATCTTTCTTAGCTTACTGCTGATTTTTATTTTTATGGTTAACAAAAAAATCAAGTTTTTTATACAGTGTGTCCTTACTACTCCGTTGTTTACTTATAAAAAATATTGAAAGAAAAATAGTGTAATTATTAACTGATAAATACACACTAGAAACTAAAAGTAGTACTTCACCTGCTTGAGATACCTGACATGTAAGAAAAATAAATGTACTACAGATAACCACCAATTCTTGTATTTATCACAAAAAAAATATTTTGTTTCATTTTCTTAATTTCAGTGCATTTAAAAGCTTTTTATTATTTTTTTAATGTCTATACTTACTATTAGATGTAAAGATGCAAGAAAGTTGATGTTTAAGTTTTAAAAAACAATTAAGTACCACATTTATTTTTTAACGCAGTTAATTGTAATTAGGTACAAATATTTGTTATAACACCCAATCAGTATAGGAACTCTAAATGATCGTTAACTGCCTCTTGAGTTCCTAATTGTGTTCTGGTATAAATACTGCTAACCTGATAAGTTTGGGTGTTGCTACAAATTAAACATATTACCTACACTTTTGTTGTTGAATGTAGCTATCTTTAGTTTTTAATGACAGATTTTACATAATTAGGCTAAAAATTTAGGTATTGTGGTTCATGACAAAAATTAGAAGTGGGTCAAAAATAAGTTATAACAATTGCTGTAGTATAGAACAGGGGTTCCCAACCCCGTGCCTGCGGGCGCCATGGCGCCCGCCGAACGATTCAAATGTGCCCGCCTCTCACTATTCGACAGAGACAGAATTTTTTTCATAAACATTTTTGATAGGTTGAAGGGGATGGAAATCGAAAGTTTAAGGGGGGGAGGGTGCAAATCTAAAGTTTGAGGGGGGGGGGGAATGCAAATTGAAAATTTGAGGGGGGAGTGTGCAAATCGAAAATTTGAGAGGGGGGTGCAAATCGAAAGTTTTGTCACCGGGTGACGGGAAAGGTCGCTACGCCTCTGGAAGGAGTTTGTCGATTTAAAATAGGTGGTGCCCGCCACCCTACCGATATTTTAGAATGTGCTCTAGAGTAAAAAAAGGTTGGGAACCCCTGGTATAGAAGTATTAATAGCATAAATGTGCACGTTTTAAAAACTTATGAGCATCATACAACAAAGAAATATTGCTATATCAATTGCTGCATTGTTGGTGGCAAAAGTAGCTAGTTTTCTGTAAAAATCCATATTTACTTTGTACATTCTCAATACTGACAACTAACTTTACCTAGTTTGTTTAAAGAAAGTACTTCAAACAAATGATGATTCCACTTGTGAAACCTGCTTAATAATTTCTGACAGCGCAAAACAGGTTTTTAATTTTTTTCTTGCTAATTGATCTTGGGATTTTATATTTATTAGGCCCTACTATTAAAAAAAAATTTTTTTTAAGTACAACGAAATTTTCGCACAATACTATTTAATGACATTTAATAAAAAAGGCCAATAAGGAAAACTCGTATTTTTTCTCCAAAGCTGACACGGCAGGTTTTGTAAGAGGACATAAAAATATTGAATTTAACCTTCTGTAATTAAGTTATAAAAAAAACTGATTTATTTCATGGCAAATAATAATACTATTATACATTGATATAATAAATATTATTATACATATATAAGGAAATCCGGAAGAGAAGATGGACAGTGCACACCCAATGCAAAATGGCAACAAATGTCACCAAGATGGGCTACATCTTAAGTAAAATGACACAAGACTCAGGACTCTTAGAGAACTTTGATTCGCCAGACAACCCATACACCATAATGAGTGACAGGCAGTGAATGGATAAATCATATATCTATCTATATATATATCTCTCTTCTGGGAGCCGTTAAAAAACAAGCTGCAAGCGCGCCTAACAGTCCCCTCTCTTCCTCTCTATCGCTACCACCCCCCACCCCCTCACATGGTCTGGTGAGCTGTGGTTCACGCTGTTTACATTTTACAATCATAGAGACGGAGGAGCCTGCTTTCACGGGGGGGGGGGGGGGGGGGGGGGAAGGGGGGGGGTTTAGTGTTTTTAAGCAAATATTTTCAGTGGCAGCATTGGTACTGTCGAATTCACAAATTATAAATGACTGAAAAGTAGAAAAAAAACAACTAAATAGTGGCGTATGATACGCAGCGGGTCGATTCGGACTATATAGACCTACTAGATATTTTAATTTAACATTTTATTTTGTAAGACAAACTGATTAAAGTAAAGTTCCTTTTTCGACTGTCCATAGGACAAGTGAAGTAGAGTTCACCTGTTTCGGCATATGAAGGGACAGTGAGGTCAGCACTATGCCCAAACTTTGATCAGCTATTATTTAACCATGAACATTTATTAGTGCTTTAGGACACCATACACTTTCTGTAAATATTTTGTACCATAAAATTTGAATAAATAATGAGTCTTTTAACACAATGCAATTTTCATTTGTGTCATAAAAACAATATTTGGCTGGCAATGCCAGTACCTGACTTATAATAAAGTTATGCATAGTTAAACTGACAGTACAATGTAACGTCAATAAAAAAAACATTTGTTTTGAGTTTATAATTAAATCAATGCAGCAAACGCTATGGTCGACTTGATATATCAACCAATCACTAATTAGGGCCTAAGTGTCCAAAGTAAACATTGGCAAAAACACTTTAAACGGTCCGTCCAAGACTAAATTTTTTGAACTCTTAGCTCTTAGTAATAGCTGACAGTACTCTAGTTTAGAGACTCGTAGTACTCTTGCCTATAGTCTAGCCTATTAGATTTTAAATTAAATTTATCTTTATGATATCTCCAGATCTAGCTAGTAAGTCGCTAAGCTTGAGTTTTGCTAGACTGGCCTATTTTGATTTTCAAGTCTTATTTTTGTAGGCTAGCAGATCTAAATCTAGTAAAAGGCCTATTTAGTAAATTAATAATATAGGTCAGTCTATTTACTACTATTTAGGCCTAGAGTTAGGGGGGGCCTATTATTTTTTATTAGATCTAGATCTAGCCTGTAAATATATTTCCATAATACAAAATTAGCCAAATGATTACATTATTTTTATGGATAGCCTAACTAATCATAAGTCATAATCATATCGTCATAATAATATCATGGGTAGAAAATCTAGATCAATTAGTTATAGTTAGTTAGGCCTAGTATTAGGGGCTTAATCTCAAAATTTATTAATTTAGGCCAGGCTTGTTTAGAAACCAATTTTGGATACTTCATCATGTATTCTAGATTCTAGATCTAGTTGGGATTCTAATACATTCAAACAATAAAACACTGACTGTCGCATTTGGGCTCATACTGTAGATTCTTTTACTGTAGCATCTAACAAATTTTAAATTTCAACGCCAAAACACGCCAAAACGAAGCGTGTGTGTATCGCGATTAGTCTACTTTTTTTTTTATTTCAAGCTAGATCTAGAGTCAGCCATTTTTCCGGTCGCCATTTGCAAGCGTCTTTTCATATATTAAGTTAAAGCAACGACGCGAATACGAATTGGTTTAAAATGTTTTATAGCAAGCGTTGGAAATTGCAATAAACATACTCAGAATTAAGCCCCTAAAACAAATCGAAAATTTGGAAAAATTGTCCCCCCTGGACCAAGGGCACGTAATTTCGCCATGTTGTTAGCTGTGATGAGGACAACTTGGTATGGGTGGTGCAAGTTGAGGTTATCGCCCGTAGGCGCACAAATTTAATCATTAAAAAGGCAAAATTACTATGTAAACTTACCTGGAACAATGATTCAACTGCTTGCAAATGTTAATAAAGACTAATAGTTAATTAACCAGTTATTTTCTCGAATTTCTTCACGAATTGTAGGTCATCAAGCTGTTGGTAACCGGTTTGGTCAAATAATCTCCCATGATGCAGTTGTCTAAAAAAATGTTCTCGGAACTTTCCGACTGTTTCCGTACTCGTTTCGAGCATTTCCGGCTGTATCCGTTGATTGATTCGAATTTTATTGGGAAAATAAAGAATTTCAATATAATAATAAAATTCACCTCATTGTGGGTTAGATAGATTTATTTAGATTTATTAAATTCTTACTTTGCATTTTTAATAGCAAATGTTATAATTATTAGAATATGTTTAAGACATCTAAATAAAACTGATACGCATCGAGAAGACGCCATACTTTTAGAAATGAGACATACACAGTCACCAGGTTTCCCTATGTGATCCCATCTAGTTTACACACTTAAAGTTGGGTCTACATTGCACTATCGCACTCGAAGAAAAAGTGGACTCGATAGTTAGAATGTGGTCTGGCTATTATTATTTTTATACTTTTTTTAGCATACATAGTAATAGTACGTAGCCTAAATATTTAGCGATTCGCTCTCCGCACAGGACGCGGCCTTTTTTTTTTAAATAGACGCAGCCCTACATGGTTGAGATAGCAAAATCGAACCCCGTACAAAACGATCTCTAAAACTAGCCTACTATATATATATTCTACAGTTGAAGTCGCCTCAGGCGTCGACCGACCCTAGGGGGAGGAGGCAGTGGCGTAGCGAGGTCGGGTGTCACCCGGTGCGGCACTTAATGGTGTCACCCCCCCCCCCCCCCCCCAGAGGCGTAGCGATGACCCTTACCGGGGACAAACTTTCAAATTTTCGATTTGCACCCCCCCTCAAGTTTTCGATTTGCACCACCCCCTCAAACTTTCGATTTGCACCCCCCTCAAGTTTTTCAATCTATATTATACTATTTTTTGCCTTGGTGTCACCCCCCCCCCTAAATGGTGTCACCCGGTGCGGTCCGCACCCCCCTCCCCCCCCCCATCGCTACGCCCCTGGGAGGATGACAAACTGAAACTCGTTTTCTAACATTGCTTTTTTATAATGCAAAAAAGTGACGTCACACCATCTGAACCCCCCCCCCTCATCACACCGTCACAAAATTACGGACCTCCCTCCAGAGGCGTAGCGACCCTTCAATTTTGCACCCCCCCCCCCCGAGATTTCGATTTGCAGCCCCATCAACCTTTCAATTTATTTTTCCAACCCATTTTGGCGCCCCCTAAGGTCGGCGCCCGAGGACATATGTTCCCCCCCGCCCCCCCCCCCCCCCCGCCCCTTCGCTACGCTACTGCCTCCCTCTCCTTACTAGTGTGAAGTCATTTATGGGCGATCCCTTGGCCCTGGAGTGAGTCGCTATGCTTCTTCCACTTGGAGGCTGTCACTTGGTGCTGTTCGCGCCCCAATTTCTTCCCCTCCCACTGACGCTACAGGTTAAGAAATATTTAATGATTCCGGTAAACGGTGGTCATCCAGTGAACCACTATCATTTGCATCTACTACTTAAAAACAGCAAAACATGTTGAAACAACCCCCCCCCCCCCCCCCATCGACGTTACCTATAGAGTAGACTATAGGAGCATGAGGTAATGTCTCCCTGTAGAGTAATGTGTCCTAGGGGCAGCGTTTCTTCCAGACTTTTTTCTCGGGGGGGGGGGGGGGCGGTCGACATTTTTCGGGGGGGGGGGGGGGCGGACACTAATAAAAGTGTATGTTTACTATATAAATTCCATCTCGTTCGGGGGGGGGGGGCTCCGAAGAGATGCTTGGAAGAAACTCTGCCTAGGGGCAGGGGCGTAGCGAGGGGGGGGGGGCGGGGGTGCGGACCGCACCGGGTGACACCATTTAGGGGGGTGACACCAAGGCAAAAAATAGCAAAATAATAGAGAAAAACTTGAGGGGGGGGGGGGTTGCAAATCGAATGTTTGAGGGGGGGGGGGTGCAAATCGAAAACTTGAAAGTTTGTCCCCGGGAAGGGTCGCAACGCCTCTGGGGAGTGACACCATTAAGTGCCGCACCGGGTGACACCCGACCTCGCTACGCCACTGCCTAGGGGTAATTGGCTGGGGGGGGGTGTAATGTCCTAGACTCCACATGCATATATAGGCCCTATATAGACGTATCATATCATATCATTCTTCTTTTTTACTTTCTCGTATATACGAAGTATAGAGAAAGTCTTGTAATCGTGCAAAAAAAAATCGATATTTTTACAAATCTCGACGTTTTACACCTCACTGATACGGAAAAACATAATTTTGCAATCTTGTCCGTATGTCTGTGTGTCTGTCTGTCTGTGTGTCCGTGTGTAAACACGATAACTTGAGTACCGTTACCTCTAGGTTGATTAAATTTCATATATAAGTATTTTATCAAAATCGTAGATCCGTATCAACTTTTGAGCGATTTCCGATAACCGGAAGTGGTACTTTTCCTACTTTGAATTTTTCAAAAGCCTATAACTTGAGTACTATTTCAGATAGATAAATGAAATTTCACATGTGAGTAAAAGATCTAATTCTCTACCTTCTGTTAAATTTTGAGTAATTTCCGTTGACCGGAAGTAGTAATTTACGCTACTTCCGATTTCTCAAAAAACAAATGTAAATTTTAAAAGTACTAATAAAATTGCGCACTATTATGCGCTTTTTTATTTGGCGTTCACTTGGTGTGCAATTAATTTGTCTACGAGATTTTATTCTATTTTTTTAACACGTTTTTATTAACTCAGCTTCGCGTGTGTTTGTTGTTAAAATTGACATCGAAAATTAACCCACTTCTGATTGCTCAATAGATCTGAAATTTGGCATGTAGGCTACTTTCGCCTAACAATTTCAGATGCAATCATAAAAACTAGCAATTAGAGACGGTAATTAGCTTAATTTAATTACGCCCCAAGGACCATAAAATTGAGGACATGATTTCTAAAGATACCGACAAGACTGGAGGCTTATAGACACAGTTACTTCGGCCCCAATCGATGTGAGCGCGCTGGCCGTGATCGTATAGTGGTTAGTACTTCGCGTTGTGGCCGCGACAACCCAGGTTCGAATCCTGGTCGCTCAAGATTTTTTTAGTCCGTGTATTTATAAACACTTAGTCAATTCATACTTAATCAAGTCATTAGATAAAGTAGAAAATAAACTATATAAAAAACTTTTTTAAAAACCACGTTTTTCATGTGTAGCAACGGACTAAAAAGGAGAAAATAAAATACTTAAAAAAAACTTTTTAAAAAACCACGTTTTTCTTGTGGACTAAAAAGTAGAAAATAACTATTTACATACATTTGATGACAAAAAACGTGGGTCGGGCAGATGGGTCGGGAAATTTGATGGTGAACGTACCCACGTTTTTTGTCATCAAATGTATGTAAATAGTTATTTTCTACTTTTTAGTCCACAAGAAAAACGTGGTTTTTTAAAAAGTTTTTTTTAAGTATTTTATTAAAACTTTAAGTATTTAAAATGGATTAAAAATCATGTATATAGCCCGAGTTCCCATCCCCTGTTATTTTATATAAGAATATTCGAGAAAGTTTAGGGGAGATCACTCCCGGTTTATTTTCCCCTGATAATAAATTTAGACATTTTGTCTCACAAAAAGCTAGACGCCCGCGTATTAAGTCAAATTTTAAAAAATATTATAAGTAACGAGCCGACCCGGGGCGTAGTATACATCTATATTTAGTGAAGGACGAATCCTCACGGCTCTACGATTGGAAACATTCGGCGTGAACCACAGCTCACCAGACTGGTGAGGTTGGGGGGTGAAAGCGATATGGTCTGTAGCGCATGCCTGGGGAGAGGGGGGGGGTGGCGGTAGCGGGGTTAGATAGTCGGCTTGTTGCGTGCGTGGTGATGTCCACGTAGAGAATTATATATATAGAAGATACATGTCCCCCCCCCCTGAGTTTTTTATCTTATCAAATTTAAAATGCATATTGTCGGTGTCACTATAGCCAGAACTCTTACCATTAGGTGAGTGACGGCATCCAACACAATCGATTATTACGAGTCAACCTGTTATGCACCATACATGCCGTTGGTTCGGGCAAACCAATAATTGGAAAGAGCATATCTTACTTCATAATGAACATGTTACGAAGGCGTTCGTATTCCGAGGCAACAGTAGACCGGCACAAATTTATTCTACTCCTGGGCGACAGTGAAAACAGATATTTTATACGCCGCGGGAGTGTCGTCACAATGTGGATAGGAGTGCGGGGTAGACCTCACAAAGTAACATCAGAGGAACTGATGACAATGCTAATTTTCCAAGAAAACTAAAAAGACCAACCAAAAAAAATCCGCTTTTCCAATTAAATCAATAACTCGTCATCCTACAAAGGGGTGTAACACCTAGACAAAAAATGTCAATGTACTAAAGAGAAAAGCGTTTGATGTTCATGACACCCGGAATTACCATACCTTTTTAAAACCCAACCGAGTGACTCCCCGTATGTCTAGGAGTTTCAAAGCTACAGTCGGCCTTAGCAACATAGGGGGGGGGGGAGAGGGGGCCGGACACCACGACACATGGATGTAAAACAAAGGGTGACTTATCAAGTAGGCCTGTGTGAGGTTTCCAGAAAAGTAGGATCTCAATTTCTCTAATAAATATCTTTTCATTTAAACAAGATGCAGCATGCATTCAACTTCAAAAGATGTGCCATGGCCTATACAATGCAGCAAAAAAGGTAGATTCACAAGTATGTGTATTATTTCCAATCTTTACAAAATGTCAAGTACTGGATAGCATGGAGCCAGAAAGTTCATATTAATATCCATACAGATACTAAAGCTGTGCTTACGTAAGATGAATACACAGAATATAGATGAATAAAACCACCATAATTTTAGCCATCATTTAGAAATAATGTGAACAATTGACATGTTTTTAAAACATGTATTTATTTTTAATATCAAAATTATTTAAGGAAAAATAGATACCCCTTGAATCGGGACAAAATGATTATTCAAATTTTTAGCACATTTCAAACAAGTTTATTGAAATGACAGAAAGAAAAAAAACACACAAAGATTCAAATATAAAACAACAAAATGTTTGAGAAGTAAATGATAAAACAAGATTGCTTTTAAATAAGGGGCTATTACAAAAGAAAAATGTTACACTGAAAAAACAAAAACTTAACTCTGTAAACAAAGATTTCATTTAATGATTAAAAAAAAAAAGACTTCCCTGTAAAACTAGGCTCTGACAATAAAGAAAGAATAATGTGTCTAAAATCAATCTAATGGAAATGGAACAACACTTAGTTATTTCATCATGATCAACATTTGGAAATCTGACATGAAAAATTAATTCAGTATGAGAAATGAACATTTCATCTTTTCAAACTCGACTCTGACTGGTGATTTGGGAAACGGAATGTGACAAACAACAAATTGATTGGGATTTAATATTAGTAAATATCTGAAATTCTAGTAATTAAATATTGCATAAGATTCAAACATACAATGTCTGAACAGTTCTGAAAGATGAAGGTAGGTGACACCAAAGTACTACAACATTGCATAAGACATTAGATTGTATGCCATACGCACTGTGGTGATTAAAAAAAATGTAATTAAGACATAACAAACATATATTTTAACTTTGTTTCATCTAGTGAGATAAAATGTATATTTTGCATTCATTAAATTAGTCCATTTAACACTTCATTCATACAGACACCAAGCACTAGCTTTGTTTTTTTAAAAGAAAACCTTCACCTTTACAGAGCTTGTAATATATCTAAGTGGTATTACAACTAAACATAAGATGCTGGTTGAAAACTTTAGGCCAAAGCATTTTTCATATAGAAAAGCTTTTACATTACCGTGAAGCTTTGAGGTCAGATAAACAAAACAATGAAAATTACTTGTAACAAAATATAAATAAATTAAAATATATATGCTGTAACATACTGGCCATTGTTTTACCATTCTAATAAAATAATACAAGTCATTACTTTAAACACTGAATTACATTACATGCAAATGTTACAGAGCAAACTTTATAATAAATAAATAGCCATATACAAGCCATGGTTTTCTGTACACTGCATCTATTTATGTAGAATTCATTGTCATTACACTATTTCAATGTGGCTAAAATACATTTGCATACAATACTTTACATATCAATGATTTTATTGAAATTTTTTATATATTTATTAACATTTTAAAATACAATTTTACAAGGATATACAACTAAAATGCACATTTCAATTCAACAAGAATTATTGAAACTCAGCTCTGCTGTTTTCTTCCTTACTTATTTGCGATTTTAAAACAAAACAGAAATGTAAGGCTGCTTAGTTAATGACAAGTGACAGTGTGATCATACTACTGTAATGTGCTGAACAACAAATGCTGCCTACTTCATTTTATTATTTGAAAGACAAATTGATTTCTATATATTTACAATATGTTACAATTAAACAGGTTCTGTTAATGCAGAGAGAAGCAGTAGAGGTAAAACCTAGCTTTAAGTCTTTTCAAAAACTTCTGTACCTTAAATATCAAAATTCAGCAGCCGTATGATGCAAGAAATGTGCAACAAGAAGATATTCTATATTTACATCTTTTAACTACCTACTACCTATGGGGATATATCATTAAATTTGGGTACATGGGAATCCTCATCATCATAAACAAGTTTCAATGACTCTGATTCATCCTCTATATTGTCATCCTCATCAATTTTCTCAGTTTTCATAACATCTAAAGCTGTTAACTCCAGCTTGTCAGCCATACCAGAGCTAGAAGCAATGACACTAGATTCAGGATTCTTTATTGGGGATACCTTCACTAAGTCTTTAGCTGTTTCTTTTTCATTTGTCAAGCAACCTGAATTTAAAAAGGTGAAACGTGATACAAAATTGTTATATGGTGCATTTTCAGCAATATTTGACACAGTTTGTTTATAGACTGTTTAAATCCAAACTTATTTATCTTATCCACACAAATTTAAACATTAAACCACATTTCAATTAAGGGCTTATTAAAAAGGAATAAAAATTTAAATATCTAATGTAATTGTTTTTACCTTTTAAGCTGGCTAGCTTGTCTGTTAAAGCTTTATTTAATTTCTTGTATTCTTTTACTTGAAGATCTCCTTTCTTCACACTTTTATTTAAGTTCATAATTACTTTTTTGGCCTGGAAGTTGATATTGTAAAATTTTCATTAACTAATAAAAGTGAAAAGTGTTTAATAGACAATAAGAATTTACATATTGCAAACTATCTGAGGGCAAAGTAAAGCAAGCAAATAATTACAAAGTTTTAACTGTCTAAAATAATGTAACATTTTAAGACCAAAATTATTATTAAAATTATTTAAGTTTTGAAGGAATACCCTAATTTTGTTAGTGCAAAGTTTATTTGCCATTTATTTAAAACGTACACAACGTGGCTATGAGATATCTTTGAACGATTTTCAATAATACAAGTAATTTTTCATTCATACAAAATGCACAGTTTTTGAACAAAAATAATGGTTAAGTTTTCTAATAAACCAATATAACTATTAAGACACAGCAGCTGAATGTTGCTTAAAAACTTAAATGGCAGGGATAGCAATACATCATGACTTTAATATGATTCTTTATAATAACAAAAGTAAATTTAAAAAAATTATTTTAAAAGCTGGGAGCACTATTTAGCATTTTTCCTGTCCTGAGGAGGTAATTAGAAAAGTTAATTTATACATACTTCTATCAACACGTTTGCTTTGGACATGACGTGATCTTCTGGGAGGCCACTCTCTTTTAATACATGTTGTTGAAGTTCATCAAACAGAGCTCTTAATTTGGATCTTCTCATACGTTCACTATGGAATAAATTAATTTAAATATATTCAAGATATTTTAATAAAAGTTGAGCCTTGAGATAAACCTAGAGCAAAAACCCCCACCTGAAAAAAAACTATTACAAGGTAAGTCTAAATTCCTAACAATAAGGGAAACAAGCAATGCCTCTTTTGATGCATATCAGTGTGCTTTCTCTCAAACACATGGCCAGTAATCTTATATTCTTATGTCCTTCTATGAGGTGTGATCTGACACAAAGTGGGTTTGATTTAAATGATCTCCCCTTAATTTATTTCTATTAAATGTTTGAATTGGGCATCTTCAGGGTAGCAAACAATAAATATTTTCAACTTCAGTTGTTATTGCCCTTTTATTTCTAAATAGTGTGATAATGTTGGGAGTGCTGTGGGAGGAGCTTATGCAAATGTGTTTGAAGAAGGCTCTTACAGTTTGTTATGATGCTCAAGCTTGTCAGTTTTCTTTTCTCTACTCTTTCCATGTCCTTTACGCTTTGGTTGCTTTTCCTCCATTACCTACAAACACATTTTAAAATATTAGGTATCACCAGGTGAATTCATGTAATGAGATAACTATATCATTATAGAACTAAATACATAATATTAGAGTAGGGATTCTGGATGCACTTTCAAATGCCTAATTGCTAAATACCGAAACGTAAAACCAAAGAAAAATATGTGTAAACACTAGAAAGAGATAACTACTATTTAACTGTGTGTACTTAATGACAGACTAAAGCCTCTATGTTAGTTTTTTACAATTTTAGTATTTTGCTAAAGAAAAGCTACAAATGCCAGTGCCTTTGATGCTAACTTGAGGAAACATCATGCAGCGGGTTAATTAAATTCGGAAGGTTAGTGAATTTAAAAAAAAATCTACTGAAAGTTGAGAAAAAAAGTTATGATTTTAGGTCTGCTATAAAACTGGACTGACCAATTTTTCCCAATTAGCATACATGGTGTCATGGTCATTTTCCAGAGCAAGCTCTGCATTTTCTTTCTTTGATATTACATCACAAGGGTAGTCATTTTCACATACATCAACATCTTCCTGAAAAGTGGGAAGCTCTTTTATTTGGTAACCGTATCTCTTCACATGTTATTCTTCTGTTAAGAGAGTATTAAATTATTTAATTTTACTTTTTTTTGGGAGGTTTTTAACCAATGAGTTTTTCTCTTTTTAAAACTGTAAATACTACTTTGCTAGTATTAGCCGTAATTTATAGGCACTGAGCTAACTACTTCTGGCATAAACTGTGAAGATTTTCTCTGAAAGGGGGGAAATTCTAAAACACTAAGAAAGTGTAAACTTACATCAGAGCTAAGCATAATCATAACATCATCAGTTGAGCCAGTAGACAGAGAAGCAGACATTACACTTGTAGGTCGATCTTGAAGACTTGTAGGAACTGCCTCTGTAGGATGAGTATTCATGCCACTGCTGACTGATACATTGCTATCATCATCTGTATTTAAAAAGTTGTCCAACGATATGCGACGCTGTTTTGCTGCAGATGTTTCTTCAGCATGTGTATGTAGTAAACTTCTTTTTAACCCCCTATCTGCAGAGTCTGAAATCTTTTTAAGCAAAGAGTTTGAGGCACTAGACACACTGGTAGGACTGTTTTTAATACATGAGTATATCAGTGAGGACTTGGGCCGCGTTGGTATTTTAACGACATTTTCCACCTCACTGGGGGTGGGCTTTACTGAGTTGGCAGAACTTGCTTTGTCTGGTGTTGCACTTTTTACCATTTCGTTGCCCTCTCCATTGTTTAAATCATTAGATTCATCTGTTAAATCTATTGGAGCATCTATTAGTGACTGATGGGGAAACTTTGAGGTTGTAGGTTGTACCAGGATATGATCTCTAGAGACTGGTGGCGGATTTATTACCTGCTTGTCTGGGTAAACTATTTGTATTCTTTCTTTCGGTGTGTTCAGTAGGGAGGCATTTCTGGCCAGCTGTGATGCTTTAATGTGAGCTGCATCAAAAACCATTATCATTTCATCACTGCTATTCAACACTTTGGTACTGGAAGTTGCTTTATATTTCTTGACAGCATCAGCTGAGACTGTAATGTAATCTGCTTGTTTAGTGCTAGCTGGCAAAGAAGGTGTAGAAACTTTATGAGCAGGGAGATTCAGCAGTGAGGTGGGGGGTGTAGCCAACCACTGTCGGGGTGACACTGCCCTCAACTTGTTTTGGGCAGAGACTGACTGGGGGCCTTTTAAGATAGGGAGAAGTTTACTTTGGCTAGCGCCACTTACTGGAACAATAACTACAGAGCTACCATCTGCTTTGGATAGTATATCTTTTTCTGAAGCAGGAACTGGGACTGCAATGAGTTTTTTGTTGGCTTCTTGGCCCATAAAAACTTTCATCATCCCCTTTTCTCCTGGAATTTCCAAGCACTGTACTGGTAAGTTTTTAGGGTAAACAATCACCTGTGTTACGGTCTGTTTGACAGGGGATTTTTTTAGTTTATTTGTCCGCCTTTTATTTGCAGTGATAGCAGGGGTGGTGACAAGGTTAGCTGAACTAGTTGCCATCTTCAGGTCACTGCTGCTTGAAACTGTTATCACACTTTCTTTTGATGATGGACTCGTGCAAACCTTCATGAAAGTTTGGGGTCTAGCTTTAACATTGAGTTTCTTTGTGCTTGTGGGCAGCTGGTCTTGACTGTCAACACTTATTATTTTAGGTTTGAGTTGCACCTCTGTAGTGCATGAAACATAGGTGTTCTGCTGTCCTGCAGTATTTGAGTTGATGTAAAGGTTACCCAAACCTGAAATACCTACAGAAGATGTGGTTCTGTGTTCAGGGGATACCTTAGTATCTGAAACCATTAACTGCTTCTGTTTGTCTAATAATGAGGCAATGTCATTTCGATTTTTGACAAGAGATATTGCATGTTGCACTCTAGGTGTGGGTAGATTAGCCATTTTTATAGGGGATGTCTCACTTAGGTCGATGATCTGGGATGCAGAATTTGTATCCTCTTTTTTGACAATTTCTCTTCGAGTTACACGCACTCTAATTGAATACATCTGTCCTGGAAGCTTAGATCGTAGTTCAGCAGGTATAACACTCGGTTGATGTGCTTTTGGTAAGATTTCAACAACAAACTCACAGACATTCATGGTTCTTGGCTGTGGGTATTGTCCCCTTGTTAAGCACTGTGCAACTTTACTTAAAATTTCTTTTTTGGCACCTTCCCAATTACAATTGGCAGCAAATTCCAGCAGTTTCACCTCATCTTCCTCCAGTACATCTTCCTCACTGACATTTGATGGAGGTGGAGGAGCTCTGGCTTTAAGGCACACCATAGATGTCTGCCAACCATGGTTTTGACGAAAGTGTCCAGGAGCACTGTTGCACTTGATAGCTCCTGGCGGCAAACTGGACAAAGACTTTGAATTCCCAGAATCTGCTAACTTATTCACAGACTGACTATTAAATTCACCGGATAATCTGCGCTGAGAGCTTGAATCCACCTGTTCCCATAAAGATCCAGATGAAAGAAACTCTTTGGCATTCTGAGTTCTCACTGATACAATTTTGGGAAGATTTGACTGTGTTGAATTATCTACATCAACATTTTCAATTGACATCTTATCTTCTGGGGTAGCATGTGTTAAACTGGAAGACTTTGTTTGTGCTATCTTAGAAGGAGTCTCTTCAATTTGTGCTATCTTAGAAGGAGTCTCTTCTGTTTTGTCACCAGGTTTTTCCTTCATGGTTTGAGGTTTGAAGGGTTGTGTTCTAGCACACGAGGAAGATGAGAAAATTTCATTTGATAGTGGATGACTTTTTCTCTTTCTGTTGAAAAAATATTTACAAAATTAATTAAAGCTAATACATATATAAATATGTAACTGCTTTTTAAAATAACGTAAGTGAAAATACAATCTTGTTGTGCACAAACATTTATCAGACACAAACCTCTTATGTGCAGAAGGTTCCATATTTGGAAGTGTTTGGATGGTATCATTAAATTCAATAGGAACTCCAGTAACACCTTGCACACGAGTTTGAGGTAGCTGTAAAAATATCAAAGTATGTGAAAAACATTTTTTTTTTCCAGGACATTTTGAATCCAAGGTCTAAACAAACAAAAATAAATTCACAAAAGCACTATTCTTAGTTATTGCTACATGATTTCTAATTTAGAATATTAAAATATATTCAAATCCCAACTTATACTCACTTGAACATTAGTCCTGCTTTCTCCTTTAAAATCTTGATAAAGCAATGATCTTGCTTCCATTGCTGGAAACTGAACTCCAGTGAACATGACTTCATCACTATCTACATCATTAGTTTCTGTGACAATTTCAAATTCAGATGATGCATGTTTACCATTGGCCATAAAAACAGATGACTGGGAGAGATTGGCCACAGGTGTTCCAGTTGGACTTGAACTGTCAGGCTATAGAAGAATAAAAGGTAGACAACTCCAACATTAGGCATTATTAAAAACATAATTTAAATAGGCCTACTTCATATACTATTTTGCACAAAAAACAAGTGTTATTTATGATAGTAAGGAAATTTTTATTTAGGTATTGAAACTCTAACATAAGACATTGATAATAATACTTTTCTAAAAAAGTATTATTTATAGTTCTACAGATTTTTATAACTGCTCGTTTGCAGCACTGAGTAAAGCAATTACAAAAATAAGTGTATACTGCATTTTATTTGAAATCATTAATGATAAGTGCGTATTTTCATACTTTTTGAAAATTTAATACATTGGGTTTTTATTGGATGAAATGTTAATTTTCAAATTATTATTTAATGACACCACCCTCTATTATCGGCAGAGTTATGCCTCTTCTATAACATATTTCTCTCATTACATAAAAAGTACAAATAAAATGATAGTTAAGTGATACCTTTTTCTTCACTCTGTCAACTTTTTCACAATAAATCTCACTGGTTTCATACAGCATCATTGCCTTTCTTGTGATAGCATCCACATTTTTAGCTGATCTGTGTGTTTTCTCACGCTGGGGTAAATTAGAAAAACGCTCTCCAACCTTAGCTGGTTTTGGTCGTTTTCTCATGGAAGGGAGATAAGGAATATCATCATTGCCATACTGACTTTCTGTTTCAGAGCAAACACACTGCAGCATGCAAGATGGTTTACCACAGTGTGGTGAATTAGGAATAGGTTTTTCAGGATCTAGGCTGTCACAGATGCAGCCAAGACGACAGTACTCTTTGTCACATGATTTAGCCTTCGGACTAGAGGGTGGAGCAGAGCCTTCATTCACTGAACATAGGTGACAAATACAGCCATATCGACAACCTAGAAGCAAAAATGTGTACAAATAACTTACAAAATGTGTACTTTGTGAACTTTTTAATGAAAACAATAAAAATGTATCAATCTATCTGTTTATGTTATTTACCATGTTGAACAATAGTTAGTTATTTTGATTACTTACAATTATTTCTAAGCCTACCTGGTTTGCTGCAAGATTTGACAGATGATGAATCTGCTATGGATGGACTAGAGATGTTATCAGTGGCAATTTCTACACCCTCCATCACTGGTTCTTCTCTCAAATCTAAAGCTAATGGTGTGGTAGCTGTGGAGACTGATGAAGACATGGGGGTCATACTGAGCTGAGATGGAGTAGATAAACAAGATGATGGGGATGATCCAGCAGTAGCCACTATACTGAGTGGGGTGTCAGCTTTGTTGCCAGTAAAGCCCAATACTGGTGGGGTACTCGGTAAAAGTATTGGTGTTAGTGCAGGAATGTTGTTAAAGCGCTGTCTAGATCTTGAAGGCCTTTTACTTCTCTTGCGTACAGGTCTACTAACATCTCCAATTTGTAAAGTTTTCAATGCATTTCGGGCCATTCTCTCTGTTAACTGGGGAAAAAATTGCCAATTTAAAAAACATCTTTTTTTTATATATCAAGAGGCTGATAAAGATAACTGTTATTGTATATCATCTAGTGATCTAGAATGTAATTTAAACCATTTATTAGTTATACTTTAAATCCTCTAACAAGAAGAGTTTAAAATAAGTAAAATTCAAATATTTTTTTAAATAGTAATTTTTCAATTATTTTTTTGTTCCTGTTGATTAAAATGTATTTATACTTACCAAAGGGTATATCAGCTTGACAATTTTCTTCTTCTTTGACATTTCAAAAGCCTCTCTGGCATCCAAACAGCCTTTGACGTCAAGCAAATCTCCAGTGTCATCTAAATCTCTACCCTCAGCAAGCAATGAAGATGTATCAAAATCTTTGCCTTCAGCCCCACCATCATTTTCTTCAATGCAGCTAACATCCATGCTGGTATCTTTCAGGTCTTGTGAACTATTGTCACCAACCGCCTTACTTTTTTTCTGCTGGCGTTTTTTAGCAGCAGTTGAAAATTCTTTTGGTCTGTTTCCCTTGAGAGACCAGCCACCTAATTTACGGTGTATCATTCTATCTTCCCAATCCATTCTCAGCTCTCTAAACAACTGCTTATGCTCTTTCTGGTGGCTAAAGCCTTGTCTTCTTTTAGAACGTGTTGAAACCACCTCTTTGCTTTTATCTTCACCTGTCTCTTCTCTAACTATCATAGAAATATTATCAAATTCAGGACTGCAATAATCCTTCATATCTTCATTATAACTGTAACTTGAGTCAGGATATTCACTTAGATTCTCCTTCTGGTCAATACCTGGTGTTACAAACTGCTTCCTTTTCCATCCTTTAATTTTTGATACATCTGATGTCTTCTTAGGTGGGCTTATTGTTTTCAAACTAATTTCTTTTCTATTTGGATTGTAACTGTTACTGACCTCATCAGTGTACAGACGGCGATATTTTTTCCACCGCATGTGTTGTCCTCGTAGATGTTTCAACTTAAAGTCTCCCATATCTTCATTATGAGCCTTAGCTTCTTCAAATGCCTTGGCTCTTGAAATTCTCAACATTGTATCATCTTTATCCCACTCTAATGCTTTCTCAACTTTTATATGGGCTTTAAGTTCTACTTCATTAGCGAAAGACATAAAAAGCATGCCTTCTATTTCATCAAAATCAGGTTCATATTTTGAAAACTCAATGTTAAGTTCATCTTCTATTTTTTTCTCTTTCTCTTCCTTTTCTTCCATCTTTTTTCGTCTTTTTTCCTCTTCTTCCAAAGCTTTTGCATCTATGGCAAGCATTTCTTCTCTTTTATTAGATGGTACTATGATTCTGTTGGACGGAACACTTAAATATTGTTGAAGCTTTGGACAAATGAAAACATTTTTTGACTGTGATGAAGCCTCTAGCTCAGAAAGTATTGATAAAGGTTTGGGTTCTAAAATAGCCCTTGGAACTCTCCATGTTTTTTTCAATGCTCTGCTGGTATAACTTGTGCCTGGAATGGGTATTTTGCTGCCTAATTTTGACTTGACGTGTGCATCTTTAGTGACATTTTGCATGGATGTGCTAGGTGACGACACAGAAGCTGCAGCTTTTACATTCATTTGAGGACTACTATTTACCCTCCTGAGACTGATACTATTACGAGAATTCTCATTTTGATGAATATCATCAAAAGTTTTTGATTTAGTGAATGAGCGTTTTTGTGATACTTCACTCTCAGACATTACCGATAAAGAATCTTCTTCAACATTAGCTTGCGGACTAGATTCACTTGCTTTCACACAAGTCTCTTCCTCAGATATATTACTTTTCTCCTGAGTTGTACAGTCCAGTACCACACTTGTGGCTGCTTTAGTAATGGCATCAACATCAAGCTCACACAAACTTTCATTCAGACTAGAAGAGGGAGTAGTAGCATTGGAAGGCACATTACAGAAACCTGAGCAGTTTGTGACACTTTCATCTTTATGTAGTGGTTCATCAACCTTTGTGGCATCATCACCAACCAAAACCCCCTCTTTAATTCCAGCTGCTGGGTTGGTTAATTTGAGCATTTCTTCTTCTAATCTTTTCTCTATATGCTGCATCCTGTTGTCCAGCTTGGAAACAACACTGGGGGGAGACTTTGGACATGAGACAAGCAATTTTTCTACAAGTTCCATATCAACAGGTGTGGAATATGGTATCACATCTTTTGATTCCTTCAATCTACTAACCAAGTTGGATATTAATTCATACAATCCTTTTTTGTTTTCCGGCAAATCATCAGACCCAGAAAGATTAGAGCCAGCCTCAAGAGATGTATCACTGGGAGGTAGGGAAAGCAGAAAATCATCTGAAACATCGATGTCCAATAATTTTAACACATTCTCATTTATCTTTTTTAACTTGGATAGGAAATCTATATTAGCTCTTTTATTTTTTACTTTGGTTCTTCTATTTTGAATTTCAGACTTTATAGAAAATTTTTCTTCATTTTTCACTATATTATCACCATCCTCAGAATTGTTGCAGCTATCCATATTTAGAGAATCACAGCTAGATTTTGTGCAACCAAGTCTAGTATCTTGTTCAATTGCACCTTCGGATTTGGACTTGTCTAAATATTGAGAACTATTCCCCTCCTGTGAGCTACTCACAGAAGGTGGGGTAGACTCATTGTCTGATATTTCAGCTCTACTAGGCTTAAACTTATCACGATCCTGAGTGTATGTATTTGCAACTTCCGTACCACCAACCAACATAGCACACAGCAGAGATGGTTGTGATTTGAAATTAGATCCATCATTACTTATTGCACACTGTTTACTTAATGGAAAACTGATCAAGGAATTAGTTGATCCTGCAACTTTAGAAGAAGCCATAGTTGATGTCACAAGATTATTTTGTGAATTGTCATAGTCACAACCATCAATCTCACATTTTATTTCCTTTGAGCAAGATATTTCAGAGTTACCACTTTTTTCGTGGTCTGAATTAGATTTTAATCTTTCACATTTTGATGTCTCTATTATTTCACATTTTTTTATATTCTCCTCATCATTACCAGCTTTGAAAAATTTCAGCGATTCTTTGGAAATGCAAGGCTTGAGTTTTCTTAATTGTGAGGACTTTGGAGCAGAGTAAATAGGAAGAGCTATCATATCCTGACTTAGTCTACGAGGAGAACGAACCCGCTTACCCAAATCACCACTCAAATTTTCAGCAAAAATATTAATTTTTGGTTTATCATCAGCAGGTGAGCCTACAGGGTGAGCTCCCTTAGGACTTATTTGATGGGTCGAAGCACTTGTCACTGGTGAATGCTGTCTTGGAGAACGACGCCCAGGGCTGCTTTCAGGTGTTTTCTGAGACAAGGGAGATGACTGAAGACGTGTCCTTTTACTTTTCTCTTCCCTGACTTTCTCAGACACTGCTTTCAAAGATTTCAATGAAGCACTGACATCGTTAGAGGAAAGTTTTCTACAAGCAGGCTCTCTTACACTCTTAGTTAATGGAGTTGTTGCATTAGAGTTGTCTGCTTTGGGTGTTTCAAATGAACTAGATTCCCCACCAGAGTCTGATTTTTTTGAGGTATGGAACTGCTCTTCTTCTCCACTACACTTAACTGGAGTCTTATAAATATCTGGAATACATATTATTGCCTTAGGAAAATCTCCTGAAAATGATGATTCGTATTTGGAAGAACTGACTGGTGAATTATGTGTTCGGTTTATTGAAGAATCAGATTGGCTAGCTTCCTCAGTAGCTGAGCTGTGATCTGAAAATAATAAATAATACATTAACAGATACATTCATAATGCTTTTACAATAGCAAGATGTGTGGCAGAGTGGATATTCATCTTTCACACACAAGAAGTTGTTAATATGTTTACTTTGTATAAAATGTTTTTATAAAGCTGACTGATTATTAAAAAACTGAGCATGAAAAAAAAGACCTAAAGAAGTATCCATTTCTGCACTTTTAGTCTCTGATTTCTCAGCAGGCAAGCTAGTTTTTGATAAAGATTCAGGTATCTTTTCTTCTGGTAAACTGTTCTTTCCCTGGTTTGCTTCTAAGGAATGTTCTTTAGTCTGTTTTGCTGCTAAAGTCTCACGGAAAATTTCTTCTTGAATCTGTCTTTTGCGTTCAGATGCATTTTCTAATGTTTGTTTTTTTGTCCGAGCCATGTTGATTTACCTAGCCCGGCCATTCTGTAAGAAAAATTAATCCAACTTGAGTTTTAAGTTACATTACGGAACAGCAATGTAGTACACACCTATTTAGGCAGAATCACAATTCTCCTAAAAACTGTGCGAACAAGGAAAAACACTTCAAAATTCTTTAGAAACTTCACACTACAATACATACAAAAAAGAATGACTTATGAGAGTAGAAATTTTATAACTTGAGAGATCAGCAGAGAAAATAGATTAGTAAAGAGAACTTAAGTACTAGAAAAGAAAATGGAGTTGGACACAATCTCAAAAAATCAAACATCACAAGGCTAGCACTAGAATGGAAACTTATAATAAAAAATGAAAAAAAAAATTACTTAAGAGAATATCACTTGAGAAATAGATAATGTAAGGACATGACCTGAGATGAAAAAAATATCAACAAATTGAATGTTAGAATATGTGAACTAGAAGTAGTTTATGTATAATGCTCAAAAGTACACCATACAAATAATACTACACTACACACCATTTACAGGCTACTATCAATCAATGTATGAAAAAGTATGGCAAACAAAAACATGTAGGCCTGAAAATGTAGTTGTATTTGATGCTAGATTGTTATTTGTTATTGTAATTTAAGATTTTATAATTAACTCTTGTACAGTGTGTTTGTTTTTATACCAAAGCATTACAATAGATCATAATAATCTAGGCCTTTAGCATTAGCCTATATTAAAAACACCAATTAAAATTTTAAAATATTTTGCCAAGGGAGTAAACTGTGTTAAGAATATCTTTTTAAAATAGGTCTATTTACTTTTATTTAAAAGTTCAGTAGAAATCAAGGTAAGATCAACAACAAACTACTATGCAAGAACAATAAGTGAATGAGATAACCATAATAGGCTACAACAACTGTCAAGGTTTTAAAATGTACAAAAAGGAAAATGCAGCTAGATCTAATATTCATCTGCAAATTTCTTTACCTTCCCTTAGTTAAAGGATATTGCTAATAAGACCCACATTAACTCATTTATTTTTAAGTAGATTTACTGCAATTTACAGACTTAACTATTTGAAATTAGAGTGGGCCTATTTGTGTGTTTAGGTTTGAATACTTTAAATTAATAATTAGGCCCCTATTTATATTAGGCCTAATTAATAATTATTTATAGTCAAACTACAAGCACTGTAATTGGTATGACATGTAATGTTTGGTGTAAATGAGAAAATCTAAACAAAATAAACAGTTTCACTAACTCTACTTTATGAAGACCTATGCAATAAACCTGATTTAGCACACAGTTTATTTATTCATATTTCAGGCTAGTCCCCTATTGAATATAGATCTAAGTTTAACTAGGCAGTAGAAATAATAGTTAATATTAATATTTTTTTAAAAGCATATAGATTTAGATCTATAAATAAATCTAGATTCTAGGTCTAATAGGCTCTTTGGATCTAGGAATAGTCTACGAGCAAGCATGCATTTTCCCGCTTTTTCAGAGGTAAATGAGTCAGTGAAACCGCATGATTGGAGCTTGGGTTATTTTTAATAAGAAAGCGAGGCACATTTTTCAATAACTAGCGAACGTTGGTCTGGTTTTTCACTACTAATAACATTAGATAACTATTAACGGCAAAGTTAACTTTCAGTTTTAATTTAGCTACATAAACAAGGAAACATATTACACCCTCACACTGGATCGTCATACTTAAAGTGAGGCCCTCGGAAACGACAATAACATTGGAATAGAGCATACTGTTATAGTGGTAACATTCAATGATCAATAACTTTGCACATTAGATATGTATCATGTTTATGCTGGGCATATTGATAGATCTACAGTAGCTCTACAATATGTGAGAGTCGCAACAACTAGAAGTCAATAATTGCACAGTTGTTAAATCGAAATTTTGATCAACTTACAATTACACCTCCGCCATTTTGGTAAAAATATGCATCATTGTCGTAGTGCATTATGGGTAATTTTTCCTGAAGTCTAGGCCACGTGTAGGGTCACATGACATTGTTTATTGGAATTAGGTCACCTTTCTTATTAGTTACAATTATGGTCTACAACATATCCACTTATTATAAATTTTCTTTACACAATAGAAAACTTACTCAGTAACTGTAATATACACACTGACTGTCGTTTCCAATATGGACTAACTATCAACACCGTACCTGCACGATTAAGCCTAAATGTAGGTCACCTTGCACCTTCGCCGTGGGTAACAACTCTCTTTTCAATGTCATAAATAAAAGCATTAGAGATTAAGATTATCTATTTTATTTAGATCCAGGCATGAAAAGCATACGCTTAAAGTAATAAATAGCACTATTTGTGTTGTGTTTCAATTTTTTTCGTAATTAAAACTAACCAAAATAAATAGACAAATAAATAATTAATAAATAATTATAGGCCTAGATCTAGATTCCTAGTTCTAGTTTGTTTTTCTTCATTCACACGCTGGTCTCTGCATCCACTACCACTGGTATGGAAATTTAATTTTCCGGTAAAATGTTTTTGAAACATTTAAATTATGCGTATTTCATGTGAAATAGCACCGTCTTCTTGTAAAACAAAATAAACAACTAGATTCTAGATGATTAGTACGTAGTATTACACAGAGTGGAGGGCTTTGAACGCACTTTCACAAGCATGTAGTCTAGTGAAAATAGAAGAATTCGATGGGGTGTTTCTAATGTTTTTAGTCATGTACAGACATATACGTTAAAAAATAGACTTAAATGTCGTGTAATTTAATAGCCATCATACAGGATAACCAATTTTTTAGGTTTGACCTGATAATTTTATATAACATTCGGAAATTTGTAAAGAATACCGAATTACAGTAGGCTATTATAATGCCTAGCAAGCCCATTGCATTCGGTTGGCCTAAAAATAGGATAGCTTTGCTAGATCTAGACATCTAGATCTTATAGAAATAGAAATTATTAGATCTAGATTAAAGATCTAGACATGCACCGACATTCGCTATCATACATTTATAAGAAATCATTCTAAAATGTATCACATTTGACCCAATCCATTTGCTACTTTTAAAAAAACAGAAATTGCTACATTGAAATTTCGAATGAATAAATAATTAATTTCATGAGAATAATTATAGGCGAACAGGTTAGTAAAATTAACTATGACTGGACCTCACCAGAGTAGTAAGAAGTCCGAATGAGTTATATGCATGTCCGGTGTACGACTTACATAAACGACCACGTTTTTTTTACTTGGCTTATAATCTATAATATAAATACTAAAACATAAAACAAAACCAGTTTAATATTTACTAAATTATATTTAATGTTAGACATTGAGAAACAAAGTCTACGTAATACAGAAATATTTAAATAAGTAAATAAAACAACGTGTAGACTGTACTTAAAGAAGAGTCCAATATCCGAATGGTTTTACTTGTAATTCGTCACGTGAAATTTACAAACGAATTTTAAATGATAACCTCCCCTTGTTTGTTGCTACACCATACATATTTGGCATATTTGGATTTTTCAAATCAATTTCCCTCAATATAATAATATCTTTAAACTACTGTTAAAGTTACCGTTGCGAAAAAGATATTTTATAGTCTGTTGATTAGTGAGAGTTTGGTTTTGGCTCTCGACACATCGATGTGGACTAACCTAATCTCATCACAGTAATAGTATGCTCGTAGTCTTCAGTTAAAAACATATGATATGGAAGGGGGGGGGGGATTGCTCTCTCTCTCCCTCCGAAGATATGCTTGGAAGTATCTCTAGAACAGTTTCTTCAACACCCCCCCCCCCCCGAGGAGAAAAAGTCTGGAAGAAACACTGCTCTAGAATAAAGGGTGTGGTTCTGACCTGGTTGTTAGTTTTCTCGTTTATTGATAAAATACAATCACTCATACATCGCTTTGTTTTAACTGGCCTCATCCAACATAACTGTGGTATCCTGAACATATTTTTCCCAATAGTAGCACGGCGATGTAAGTAGCCTAAAACAGCAGTACAAGCAGTGGCGTCGCTAAGTCGGGTGTCACCCTGTGCGGCACCTCATGGTGTCACCCCCCTCCACACACACAACAAATAAAAATAAATTATAGGCTATTTATATATATATATATATATATATATATATATATATATATATATATATATATATATATATATATATATATATATATATATATATATATATATATATACATACATAATATATCATCTAACCACTGCACTGCTCGTACAATGTGCATGTGTTATCAAGTTAGTCCAATTGCTGTAATGAAGTCCATTTCCTGTGACGGGGAGAGCAATGTCGGGGCAACAGAACCAATGGTGATAGTAGATACAGCAGCATATGTTAGCATTGGGGGGTATTTATATTAGAGGAGGTGGGTGGGGTGCCGGGGTGTTAAAGTAAAAGTCGGTTGGGGTATTATTTGACACATATCAGTTAACCATAATTGCTGATGCTATTCTTCATTGCTATTTTTCATGTCTAATTTCCCCCTTTTGTAGGTTATTATTTGTATTGTAGTTTTATTTTCCAATGTATAATGAATCAGTAGAGCTACATTATACATGTTTATAATCATGGTAGATCTATATATCGCTCTGGGGTCTTTATGCTGAAACCTTGATAAACCATCTAAAAATAGCCGCTACTAATGTGTATGGTTATCCCTGTATTTGAGTGCCACTATCTGCAGGCAAGTCTCGCTGTGTGAGGGTGTCACCTGGTCGGTACACCACCACCACCACCACACGCTCTAGTTCCCTCATCCTGACACCACACAGCTAGCGCGAGAACTAGCATTGTAAAACCTGCACTGATCGAGTGGCGAGGGCCTCGAGACTTTTGGTCTGGTGACCTAGATACACACTCCGCCATGCGGCTTACAGGTTTGTGAGCGGAAAAAATGACGGCATCATTTTCATCCTGCCTGCCGCTCTACGCAGTTTTTAGAGGATGCTTCTGTGATCGACCGGCATCAAGATTATCGATGAATTAATCCCAAATTTACAAACCAGCAATAAATCTACGAATATCAAGTATTTGTTTATTAAACGCCGGATAGATTATGAATTATATTTGTAACGCAAAATGGAAAGTTCCACAATGTGGTGATGTCCAAGATAAAAAGAGATAATAGGGTGTATGGGGGGGGGTGGAGAGTAGAGAACATGGAGAAAATAGAGAAAATAGAGGCAAAACCTACACAGACCAACACGAGTAACATCCAAACAGAACAAAGTCTTTTGATATGTTTTTAGTGGTGTGCTAATTATTATTTTAATGTGTTTAAAAGGCATGCGTTGCTATCAATACCGACTTTATAGATCTAATAGCGAATTGAATTATCTAAGGAACTATAGGACGTGGTACACAATTAGTGCATTACACTTTCAGTCCAGGGGCAGGCGAAATAGAATCCGTCTGTGTTCTCACGCTTGGCATGTGAAATTATAGCGTGGTCAGCACTGTGCCATACCATCTTTACTTTCCCCAACTCGAGTCAGATACCCATTAAAACTGGGTGAACTCAGGGACGTCCTAGATCGCTCGCCCGTAAAGGAACTGAGACTTTTTAACTATAGCAAAGCAAGTTCGTAAAGTAACCTTACGGATCACGTGGCAGGTGAAGTAGAGTTCATCCGTGACCTAGGGATAGTGTGGTCAGCATTATACCCAGTTGCATTTACTTTCCAAGACGTGAGTGAGTCAGGTACCAAACAAAGCTGGGTGGACTCAGGAACGTCGTACGGACTCGAGTCCGGGATTCGAATTCGAGCCTTTCGGGTTAGCAGTCGAACGGTGTAAGATTCGACCAGACAAAATTTCGACCAACCTAAAGTAAGAAGCTTACAATTTACATTGTTAAAAATACTAAAGAAACGAACCATGAAAAGAAATCCATCATTTCAGAAACCTGTATGGCTGAGTCTCAATCACAAGAAGGATTAACTCACACATCACACGTATTTCAAATGCGAAGATATTACTTGAGGTACTGATACAGAAATAGAACTCTCGAGAAATAATGGCGCCTTTTTCAAAAATAATCTGAAACCACCAAGCCTCAATCTGACCGCCCGCAACAAGACTCAACTCCAAGTCTGCCACGTACCATCAGCTTTCAATAGAACCATCTTAATCAGAAACATGGAGTCACCTAAAGGTGGGGGTGTATTGTGAGTGTACAGAGAGTCGAGGTGACCAATGATTTGATAAGTTCACCTAATTGACCCGTGTCCTGAAAGGTGGGGGTGTATTGTGAGTGACCTGGTCGTGGTGTACAGAGAACCGAGGTGACCAATGATTTGATAAGTTCACCTAATTGGCCCGTGCCCCGAGGCACACATGTTGGTGTAGGTACGCTGAGGTATCTATGTCTCTATAGTCTGTTTAGGTTGTTGACCGCCATTGGGAATATTTGAAGGAATACGGTATTCTTACCCTTGGATTTAGGCCTCAACAATTAAACGAGACAAAATAACAAAGTGACTCAAAGAGTAAACGTTTAAGTTTAATAAACGTATAGCGTATAGTTTTGTTTCTTAATTTTTTTTTTTAAAAATGCGTCTTGTTTTAAAACACTTCAGTTCTAAATTTCTTGAATAATAATAGGCCTACTAGAGATAGATATACCTTCCAATTGTAATTTAGTTAGGGGCATCAATTATCCATAAATGACGTCATGCTTTTTTTGACAATTTCTCCCCCTCCCCCTACCGTCAAACATAGTCACAACTTGAAGACGCATAGCACGCACACATCTCCCGAGGTCATATCTTGTCACTAGACTACCTGTATTTGATCCACTTTGCGCCACATCGGTCCCAGGTTAGCTCATCTGATTGAATCAGAGTTAGCTGATACCTGTATATCAGTGCATTTTAAAACATTTTAGCTTCAAATATCTGCCACTGTAACTAAAGCAGATATGCTACACCAAAGATACGTAATGGCCATTACATATCGTGTTACTCAAGATGTATATAGATTTTCGTCTGTATATTGAACATAACTCATGTTTTGTTCATTTAGTCTAGAAGAAAAGAACAATTCATGGTAGGATTTATTTTTCTGTGTAAATATTTAAAACGTGTGTAAACGTGTAACAATCGATATGAAGCAGCTCATTATTATTTACTAACTTGTAGGCTAAGGATTAGCCGTACCCACACAGTCGTATAGCGTGTATAATTAATAACAATACACAGACATAAATTTACAGTTAGACTAACCCATCAGCAACTAATGTGCACTATGTACTGGGCTAATGGGCACTATGCGTAGGACTAATGGGCTTTATATGTACGGCTAAAGGGCTTTATATGTACGGCTAATGGGCTTTATATGTACGGCTAATGGGCTTTCTATGTACGGCTAATGGGTTATATGTACGGCTAATGGGCTTTATATGTACGGCTAATGGGCTTTCTATGTACGGCTAATGGGCTTTATATGTACGGCTAATGGGCTTTATATGTACGGCTAATGGGCACTATGCGTAGGACTAATGGGCACTATGCGTAGGACTAATGGGCTTTATATGTACGGTTAATGGGCACAATGTGTATGGCTTACGGGCACTATGTGTACGGCTAATGGGCTTTATATGTACGGCTAATGGGTTTTATATGTACAGCTAATGGGCACTATGTGCACGGCTAATGGGCACTATGTGTACGGCAAATTGGCACTATGTGTGCGGCGTACGAGCGGCACTATGTGTATGGCTAATCGACCAGCCGCTAATGTTGACTCATGAATATGTCGGCTGCACAATGGCCCAAACGGGGGAAAAACACTCACGTCCATCACAAGTATAGATTGGTCGTGCTTTGCCATTACAATTCGATCAGAGTTGACGGTTTGTTAAGGTAGACGGGAGTTGGTTTTACAAAGTAAAGGGGGGGGGGGGGCGCTCTCAAAAACTAAAATTTAAATTTGTTCAATGATGATCCACAGATATTCTAGTTGAAAATTCGTTCAATCCTTAATCTTAAATCCATTAGATTTATATTATCGCTAATAATAAACGGATGCTACTTAATTCATTAAATTTTTAAAATTTCTACAGCCTAGCAAAGACATTATATTTTCCTTACATGCAGACTAACTGTAGGCATTAAAGGAGTGAAAAAAATAAGTAGGCCTAAAAATTAAATCTTGGCTCACAAAAAACAAACTTTCAAAGACTACATTACAAAGAAAATGTGTTCAATAGTTTTTGTATAATGTTCTATTGTTTTGAGTGACGTAGCCAGTATTTTGTTATATGAGAGAGGGCTGATAGTGATATTGTAAACTTTAGTTTTTTATGACATGGGTTGTTTTGAAGCCTAGAGCATTAAAAGCCATACGAGACAGCTGTCACTACGGAGGGTCTACACCGTCTACGGCGGTGTTTACCTCCCCTCCCCCTTAACATACTAACTACCTCGTAACTAGTTTTACTTAATGGAGGAATTAGAAAATACAATATCTTACGGTTTAAGAAATACGTGACAATTTTGTAAGGTCAAAAATTAAAAATCGTTTGTCTGAAATATACAAAATGCAACATATAGACCTAGTTAGGGATCATTTAGCTTATGGACGTTTTTCGTTCACTTTGTATTGATATGAAGGTATGGTTATAACGACATCATCAGATAGACCTAATCCTCCAATACATGCATTATGTATGCTACATAAACAGGCCTGACAACCTACTAAAACTTAAAGAGCTTAAACAATCGTGAACTGTATTAAATCCAACCTTTTTATCTGGTAAAAAACCCAATTAAAAATTATTGTTCATCTAGTATTATGTATTTAATTTATGATCATGTCTTTGAAATTGTATAAAACAACAAAATTGTTACTATAAATGCTTTAAAAAAAATAAAGATGACATTCCCACTTTGCGCAAACAGGACGTTTCACAGCAGGAACTCTATCCTGCATACAGCCGTGTTAAGTAGGTCAGGTTCAGGTGTAGTCCTAGAAAGACGTTTATCGATTTTGTGAACAGCCGAGACCTAACTCATAAGATGTGTTAGCCGATGTATTTTATATGCGAAATACTCAACTGTCATTACTGACATGCGCAATGAGCAATTTAAATAATTTATCGAAAAAAAGTTTAACCAGTATGCTAAGATCTTATCGACATGGGAGACTATGGAGGCGGTGATATGTCTGACTAAGGTGTACTAATGAAAGAACCCATTATAAACGTAGTATTGATATCTCTTACCTGTATGAGATGCAATATTGATAAAAGTTAACTTTATATGAAAAAACTTTTTTTTTAAACTTTAAATTTTTATTTAAATGGTTTAAAAAATTAAAGTAGAATGTACGTTGATGCGTATGTGCAAAGATTACACTTATAGATCTATTAGTTAAGTCTAGATCTGTTTCTGGACATGTGGTAACGTATAGGCTATATATTATAGCCTATATTATGCCTACAACCAGACATGCGGTAATCTGTCTTGTACAACCAGACATACGGTAATCTGTCTTATACAACCAGACATGCGGTAATCTGTCTTGTACAACCAGACATGCGGTAATCTGTCTTGTACAACCAGACAGACGGTAATCTGTCTTATACAACCAGACATGCGGTAATCTGTCTTGTACAACCATACATACGGTAATCTGTCTTATACAACAAGACATACAGTAATATGTCTTATACAGCCATTTATGCGGTAATATGTCTTGTGCATCACACGACGTCAGAGATTAAACCTTAATGAAAGTATACAATCAAAACATCCATATCAAGTGAAAGTACCAAATAAGCTCACTTAAACCAGGATTCTAACTCGCTCTACCGCTAGGCCACGCCGTCCCATAAAAACTGCATGACTTCCCTTTGAAGACCATTCCTTCTGTTGCTCCACTGTTCAGTCTTTCATTGAACACCTGTCCTTTTTGTTACATACTAAAAAATGACGTGTGGGTCTATAAAATGATAAACTGCAGTTAAATTAACGGATGAAAGTATCAAATCTAAAATATCGGCTTATTTTTTTTAGTGCGCACCCGCACTCATTTTAGTAGGCGTTGAGGCCTCTATATTTGTTGGGTTTTTAAAAAATCTTATTTGTCTACCTTGATAACACTAAACCCTAACTTTAGACATTAAGGATTGTCTGATCAGCCCTATACATTGCAGCTTTAAAAATAAATCTAGGTTTTGAACTAACTACAAAAATGTCCATGACATTAACTATTCAAACAATCATAGGATCAAGTTAAATTAAATAACCAAAAAAATAATTATAAAGTATCTAGACTATGCGAGCTGTGTTGTTTGACATATATATGTTACAGGTGCTATGCCCCCGCCTCTACGAGACTATAAACTAAGTGAATTGGCTAAGAAAAACAAAAACACAAATGTGATGTTTAATTGTTATTATGTTAAGACTTGTAGCCTACTGAAATAAATATGGGAAGATATGCGACGGGAGGTAAGGAAATCAACAGAAAAATTTGCATTTTTACTCATTTTACCCACCCCTAAAGATTTTTAGGCAATCACTTGCATCAAACACACACACACGCACGCACGGACGCACGCGCACACACGCTCGGACGCACGTACGCGCGCCCATGCACACACACACACACATACACTGACATGCGCGCGCACAATCTACGCCACAATCTGGCACGACATAGCCGTGATTTAAGAAATAAAATACAGGATTCATATCGATTTAGAGAAAATCATGTCTACAACTTCATGTAAAACAGTTTTATTTTGTGTTAAAAATGAACCAAAAACTAAAGGTATTGACAAATAGACCTAGTGAAACCTATCATACCGTTTCGCTGCTCATTCGTTCTGAGGAACGTTCATATCACAGATATTTTAATTTCAGGTACCGCTGTATAATGAACTTCAAAAGCGGTGTTTCCTTCAGATTTTTTTTTTCTTCGGAAGAGGGGTGGGAGCACGGGCGGACACTGGTAAAAGTATATATTTCCTATATAAATTGTATTTCGTTCAGCCGCCCCCCCCCCCTCCCCCCAAGAGATGCCTGAAAAAAATATGTAGGCCCAACATAACATTGTTCTGTATCATCACCTTATCGCTTATCCCCATATAACTAGGCCTAAAACACAATTAAACTTTTGTAAATAAAGAGCTGGAGTTGGGGAGGCGTTTGCACACAACTTTTTTGAAAGCTGCACTGGGTTGCTCGTTTTTTGTTTTGTTTTGTTTTGGCGAACTTTTAGCACAGTGTAAGCATATGACATAATGACATGTCTGACCTGCCACACCATACCAAATAACATGTCCATTAACCATGACCTTTTGTATTTTAGGCCCTATAAAAAAAATCCTGAGACCGAAGAAGAAGAAGAAGAATATGACCAATTCAAGCACACATACAGTTAACACCACTTTTGTTATTTCCAGCATCATTCATGCATAGCAACAATGCTAACAAAGCAAGATCTTGTGCAGATAAAGGACAAAGCGAACGGTGTATGCGCAAGACAGAACCATCCATAAATATGTTAGCTGTTATTCCTGCAATTAATTTTCAACTTCAATTTCCGGATTCTTAGCCTGTTAGGGATAGCATACAACACAACTGGAATAGTGGTGATTAATATTGTTTTATGAAGTGGGGTGGTGGTAAGAGCATAATACATTGATTTTCTTATGCTGTAATTTGATACATTTTTGCCGTTTATAATTGTGGAAACAACTTAATATGACTACACCTTTTTTTCTTTTCAAAATGTTGTAATGTAACTAATGTTATATGCACCCCCCTCACTCAGTGTTCCTTCCAGACTTTTTCGCCGGAGAGGGGGGCTCTTGATATTTTCGGGGGGGGGGGGGGGAGCGGACACTGGTTAAAGTATATGTTTTCTATATAAATTCCATTTCGTTCGGGGGCGGGGAGGGGGGTGGGGGCGGGGCGGGGTAGACTTTCGTCGGGGGAAGTGATGCCTGGAAGAAACACTACCCTCATTCCCAATAGATGCCTGAACGAAACTGGTTATATCATCGTTTGAAGAACAAGTAAACGCCTGCTCTAAATTCTTACAATTATTTTAACTATATTTTCAATAATATAACTCTTAATTAACACCCTATATATATATATATATATATATATATATATATATATATATATATATATATATATATATATATATATATATATATGCCAAAAATTTACAATACCTAAAATACAGTCGTCACCGGCTAGACTTTTTTCCCAAATCATGTGACATTAGGTCTATATTTACACGATCACAGGTAGGCCTGCACTACACAAGACATTTGTTTTTATTTTATTGACCGGTTTAGCAAGTAACAGGTAAATATATCTAGCTATCTACTATCTAGATTAACATTCCCAAATACTGCCTAACAATTTTTTACAATTAAATAGTAGTGAAGACGTGTAGAATATAGATTCTATTTATTTTTTTTTTAAATTATTCATCACTTATTAATTTTTTAAAATTCACATGGGGTAGAGACTAGATCTAGAGATTCTTCTAGCAGACTATTCTTACTTCTTAGTTCAGCGATCTTAGACTAGAATCTAGAATTTTAGAATCGTTTGTTTCGCAAAAATCTCATACTGAGTAGGCCTATTCTAAAAATTCTAAACTATATAGATCTAGATCTATATTATATTTTCTAAATTCTTAACTAATTTTAGTAATTTAACTACTAGATCTAGATTCTAGAAGGGTCTACTAGAATTCTAGATCTAGTCTAAAAACTTCTTAGCTTAGTCACGACTTCGTGTCAGTCTCAGCAGACTATGACTACACACTACACAGTACACTAAAGTTATTTATAGTACTACTACTACTACACACTCACAGACAACAGTACTGACTGAGTATAATAATTAGTAACTATAGTTGATTACTCTCAAGTCTCAGCTCAGCATCCATGCTGCCTTGTCTGTACTTTATATAATTCTATGAATCAATTTGAAACAAAAACAGTGACATTTCAAAGTCTTTTTCAATGTTGAACTCTCTCAACCTGTTGTAGACTGCATTTCTTGGAGTATCTACCTTTTTTGTATACAAAAATAAATATCAGTAATATAATTGACGATTGGGGGTGGGGGGGGGGGGGGGGAGGGGGGGGGGAGGGTCAATTTAATTTTATAACACATTGTATTTGTATGGGGTGTGGGAGGGTAAAATGTCTTATGTGTGTTTTATAATGAGTTCATGAGCCAAAGCAACACAACTACCCTATCTATTGGAAGAGTTGTTTGGCCAACAGTTGTTAATTACAGGCTAATTACTTTATAGTCCATTGTCATATGCCCACTAGAAAATAATTATAACCTGTAATAAGAAGTAGCTTAATCTGTTTAAGCTCACTTATTATCTTCTCTAGTATTATTGTGTTGTTGACAGTAATGATACCTCAGCTTTTTAAAATTATACCTTTAGCCTTATAAAAAGGATACTATAATTTAGACAGATGCTTCAAGGTAGAGAATAGCTAAGTATAATCAGCTGACTCTATGTAAAAGTGTAGTAGATTAGAAAAGTAGATAACCTGCAAGTTTGCAGGTCTTAATTCCAATAATCATCCTAGCTACCTGACTTTAAGACTTGAAACATAAAGATGGCTGGACATCATGCTGACCACACAGTCCTTGTTTTTCTGACAGAACTATAAAACAGATATTTTGTGCCCTGTGGACCAGATGATTTTATCCCTCATCAGAATATTTAATTATTTGTATAAATTCTCAAAGTACATTAGAGCATTGAGTTTTATATAAAAGATGCTTAATTACTACATCTTAACATAAATTTGACCTTTCCTAATTATCTTAAGTTTAAGGTTGATAATTTATCAGCTTGTGATTTCTTACTGATAGTGTTTATCACTATCTTATCATTCAATTAACATGGGCTGATTAAATTGAAGCTGCAATTGACCTTGTGTTTTCTTATTAAATATTTTCACTAATGCAATTACAGTTTAATGTCTTTTATACTAAATTAAGTTAACAAGCTATCAAATATTTGTAACTTCTATTCCCTGTAGGTTGTGTATTTGTCTATTTGATGTATTTAGTACCAAATTCAAGTAAATAAGCTTGAAAATAAAATACAAATTTTTGGTATTCAGTTTAACAAACAAATTACAAACTTTATTTCAGAAAATGTTACTGCAAGTAGTTTGTGTGTTTCTGTTGGCTTGTCACCTGTCACAAGCTCTGGATAATGGCTTAGCTCTAACTCCACCCATGGGCTGGCTGTCATGGGAGAGGTTCCGTTGCAATGTTGACTGCGATAATGACCCAGACAACTGCATCAGGTACTCATTTTTTTTTACTTCTGTTATGTCAGAAATGTATGTCTGTAATTAAATATCAGTCAATATATTCTTTTTCTACCTGTATGTACTTTGTCTTCCTCGTTGAACTGACAGGTAACTTAATCCTTTTATACTTCCTTCTTGTTAAGCCTTTGGCATTTTTTTCTTCATATTTTAACATTAGCTGTATTTGTATAGTGTATAAGTATTGCATATTTTCCTTCTTAAACATCATCTTTTGGCACACTTTTTGAAATAAAAAAATATAACACAATAGACTGTATTCTTGAATAGTAAATATAATACATTTACTTCTTAAATCCGTTTACAATATCTTATTTAAATCTAAATGTTAGGTATGATTAGACCTGATTATAATTGTAATTCAATAAAATGTTGTCCTTAATCATAATAATAGCTAATTTAGTTGGTACATTTTTTAAGTATTTAAAAAAATGTAACAAATTTCTCAGTGAACGACTTTACATGAAAATGGCAGACCTGATGGTATCTGAGGGTTTCAAAGATGTAGGTTATGAATTTGTTAACATTGATGATTGCTGGCCTGAAATGGAGAGGGACAGCAATGGAAGGCTGGTAGCTGATAGAAAAAGGTTTCCTAGTGGGATCAAAGCTTTAGCAAAATATGTAAGTTATGTGGTGTTTTTATTTTAAATAATTTTAGCAGTTATATTTATTCATCAAGGGTCAACCTTTTTTTCAGTAGAGCTATTTATAAATTATATATGCTGAAAAAATATCCACGGTAGCTGAATGCAGGGTTACATTTGGGAGAATGAATGTGGACAACATTTGAAAGAATGATAGTACACATGTGGAAGAATGAATGAACACATTTGGAATAATACACACTGTGTGCTGAACAGGCTGAGAGGGGGGGGGGGGGGGGGGCTGAACTACACACACACACACATCTAGAGCAAAAAATAGTTTATTTTTGTAATGGGTCATTATTTCTGTTGTTTCTTGGGCTCATGAATATCCCACATCTGCTACACATCAATGGAAATAAATATGTTATTGTGTCCAGATTACCATTTGCTGTGGTATAAGTTTTTTTTTTAATGTGTATAATAAAGAACCCTTATAGTAGTCAATTAAAGGCTTGGAGACTAACACAATGTATGTCTGCTTCAAGATTCACTCTAAAGGTCTTAAGCTGGGTATCTATGAAGACTTTGGCTCCAAAACCTGTGCTGGGTACCCTGGCAGTGAGTACTATATGGAAACTGATGCAAAGACATTTGCTGAGTGGGATATAGACATGCTCAAGTTTGATGGCTGCTACTCTGATCCTAATGACATGCCTTATGGTGAGGTCTAGCATCTTAAGAAATATAAGCTTACTATATATCTACATTTTAAGTCATTTTCTTTTTTTAGGCTACATTTTTTAAAAGAAATACTTTAATTGCTACCCACATTTTTTTAAAATAATAGAATTAGATAATTGAATTGACAATCTTTAAATTAATAAAATAACATTATCGATTGTTTATAAATATTCTACACTGGCAGATCTAAATTATTTAACTTTTTAAGGCGCTAGGTACACCTAATAAAAAATCCGCAACTGTTAGTTTGCAAGCTTGATGGTTTAGTTTTTGTTTCATAGCTTCTAATGAAAGCATATTAGCTTGATTGACATTGATTGTGATGTGTTGTTGACTTTAAGGCTACCCTGTGATGCAGTTCTTCTTGAACAAGACAGGACTCCCAATAGTCTTCTCCTGTGAATGGCCACTCTATCAGTGGTCCAACAAGCAGCCCATAGTGCGTGCCTATAATATGCTTACAGTTTTGCTATCATATAGCAAGCATAAGCAACCGTTGTCTGTGTATAATTAGCTAAAGGAATTCTCTTCAAAAATCAGTTGTTGATTGGTTCAACTCTATTAGTATCATCATATCAATCGTTTTTTAAGATTGTAACATACTATACATGTTCCATAACTATGAAATTTGATCCTCCATCTACACACATGTTCCATTTAGTTATTTTTATTATGCTTTTTCTATTGGGTTTCTTAAGATATTTAAATATAATTATCTCTGATTAATAAAGCTTTTAATTATGATATTAAAGAAAATAATTATTCGTCATGACCGTAACAGGTTACCCTATAATGGAGCGATTTCTCAACATGACTGGCCACCCCATTTTGTTTTTGTGCCAGTGGCCAGGCTACCTAGTTGGAGTAGGCCTAAAGGTGTGTTCAAAGCTGCAACATTATCTGTTGCTTGTACTCTTCTTCTGCTTATGATTGCATCCTTTTAAAAGAGGCTAACTGGGACATGTTTTACGTGGAACACAACCAATCACCAAATGCATGTTTCTTGTTAACAATGACAAGCTCATGTTAATCCCCGGTCTAAAGATTAGTTATTGATTGTTTAATGTGACTGTGAGTCACTGTGAACTTTAGCTATTTATACACTGACAACATATGGTAAGTGAATGTAATTGTAAACATTCAATAGAATATGAAAATACACTGATATTGACATTTTTAAAATAATTATTATACTTTTCTATAAAACAGATGTGAGTGGAACATGCTAAAGCTAGTTAAATCAAAACAAAATGTTAAAGGTTAAAATGTTCATGGATTGTTCAAGAGTTGATCGGTTGAAATTATTTGCTCAAACCTAAATTTTTTTTTTTTAAATATTAAAATCTGCACTGACTTAGATTGTTAGTCATCCTTTATATAAAGCTTATTTATAAAACAAGTAGGTTATTATTGTATGCATAATTGAAAGTGTTTATAAACATGAAAGTAATGTTAAAGTTGTAATAAGATTGATTTAATGTTTTTCTGGTAGTGATGCAGTATTTGTATGGTGACTGGTTGTTTTTCACATAATGCAACATGTTAGCTCCTTTTTGTTCAACTTTTAACTCTTTGTAAGGTTATATTTTATATCAGATTTGATATTCTAATGTTAACTCTTTGTAATAATATTTTTACATTAGCCAACTTAAGTCATGTATAAAAGTGTCATTTATACATAAAAAAGATAGTTAAGCTTAAAAGTTTACAGTAAAAAGCAAGCTAGTTCTTGTAAACTGAGCTTTTCATAGCAAATAGTTATAAAATGTTGACATTGATATGTAATGCATGCAGCCAGATTTTGCTGCCATTCGAGCAAGCTGCAACCAATGGAGGAACTATGTAGACGTCCAAGATGGCTGGGACTCTGTTCTAAAAATAGTTGACTGGTATGGTCAAGATGAGGGCAATTTCTCTGCTTTTGCTGGCCCAGGAGGCTGGAATGACCCTGATATGGTAAGCAGAGGCAAAAGATATCTGGTCAGAAAAATCAGGGGAGGTAATCTTCAGCCAAGGGAGGCTATTCTCAGTCATCACTAAAAATAGCACTCAAACATCTGGAATATTCTTAAAATCTCTTTATGAAACTAATGCTAATCATATTTGTAAATACATATTTTGTGTTTGATGTAAATAAGTTGTTGATGCTGATTCTTGTAATATTGGCATGGGTAAATTCAGATCAACTCTTGAACAGTGTATTATTTATTGCAATTTTTGTTTAAAATTCTCACACGAAAGCACATCATATTGTGTAGACCGGGAAGCTTCTTTAGCATGTTCCAGCACCGTAAGTAACTTGCCATTGTTCAGTTGTTTTCTCCATAAACAAGTATTTGCCTTTTTCAAAATAGTCTAAGTATTCAGACATTGCAAAGACTTGCAATTTGTGGAGAAATTATGGTGATGTCACTGATTCTTGGGATAGTGTTCTAAGCATTGTAGATTTTTATGGTAACAATGAAGGAAATTTCAGCTATTATGCCAAACCAGGAGCATGGAATGATCCAGATATGGTAAGCAATTTGTCAAGATGTTTCTTATGGTACCTGTTTATTTTATTTCACTTTTTATTTTTCCAGTCAAAGATAAAAAAAAAAGGAATTCTTACTGTAAAGGGTTTCTTTTATATAAATTAAGTTTATAATATAACACAATGTTTGCAACAACATTTAATGTTTCACAAACTGCAGTATATTTTCATTAATTCCTTTTCATGTTTCTCTGTAACATGTTAGTCTAAACTAGAAATTTCTTAACCTTACAAATACATGATGTCATTTACAACATATTTTGTATATAACATCAGTGTCTTTGTCCTCTAATTTCAAATTTTCTACCCACCCACCCATTTATTTCAAACATTTAAAATAAAACTTTGCATAGTTATAATTTCATCCCATATCTATTTGTCACATCTAATGAAATATTGAGCCATCTTTGGTTTATGTCTCAGCTAATGGACATGTCTTCTACTGTCTAATGTTTTAGCTTGTTGTGGGAGACTTTGGCTTGAGCTACTACCAGCAAAAAGCACAGTTTGCCTTGTGGGCTCTCTGGGCCTCTCCACTGATGATGTCTGTAGATCTTAGAAGTGTGGATCCACAAGCCAAGGCTATACTTCAGAACAAAAATGTTATTGCCATCAATCAAGACCCCCTTGGGAATCAGGCTGTTCGTTTGTTTGAGGTACTCAATTTTTAAATTATTTTATTGCCATATCTACTTAGTACAAACAATGTTCCTCATTTTTCTTGAGTTGTAACTTTCATATATCTTCACTTGCTAATTTAAAAAAAAAATTCCAACACATGTTTTCTATAGACAATCAGCTAATCACTCCTGACCTTAGTACAACATACAAACTGTCAAATAGAAATAATTAACTTGAGGCAGATATATGAATGTAATTTGGTTCCTTTAAATTCTGCAGGTCCCTGGGTCAATTTCCGTTTGGGTCAAGAAACTCTCAACTGGATCTCTAGCCATTGGTGTTCTGAACAAAAACAATGAAGGCACACCCGTCCCATTCAAGACCTCCTTTGCTGATTTAGGCTTCTCCAACAAGAATGGATACTCCCTGACAGAAGTGTTTGAAAACAAACCCATTGGGAAATACCAGCTGACTCAGCAGTTTGTCATCTATGTGGAGCCAACCAGTTGCTTTCTTATGACAGCCACGCCACTGTAAAATTTGATTGCATTTTATCAGTTTCCCATTTTCTTTTTCAATTTATATATATTGAATGGTTTTAATTAATTTTGTTGAACAACAGAACAAATGAGGGACATGTTTGAAAAGTTTTATGTATATTCATTCAAAAAGTTTTTTCTTGACTATTTATTTAATATTTATTTAATTCTATAGGATATAGAAAAACTAAATTCGCCAAAAATATATACTTTACAATTCATAAAAACATTTTAAAACATTTACAAAAGTAAAGCAACTTCTATTGACATCATCTTATTAGCAAAACTATTTTTTATCTGTAAAGTTAATTTTTTAAATTTTAAATTAAAGTACTTAACTTTTTAAACATTGTTTAAATGTGATGTTTTAAATATATTCCTGTGATTATTAAAAGTACATCTTTTAAAATTACACTTAACCCCATTCCTAACTTGTTAGTAAGTGCTTGTTTTCTTACTACCAAAAGTTCATAATTTCTGAACACCATAATTTGATACTGTAAAAGACAGCTGATCTCTAATTAGCTGGAGCGCAGGTTATATGCACTGAATTAATGCAGTTCACCATCAGCTTTCTCAATACTCTTTTACTTCATGTAAACTGTTGGCTGTGTTGTCAGTTTTAGCCTTAACTACCCATGTCATTGTTTCTTAAATTATATGTATTTGTATCAGGTGCTCATGCACATTGTAAATTTAAAAAACTTTATGGTATGTTGTAAACAAATTAAAAATAATGTATAAAAAATATCAAAATGATCAATTAACTATGCACTACTTTTTTACTTTTAATAAATTTTATAGCTTTAAATTTAATTTTCCACTATCTGGAAATTTGCAAAAAAAAATTTTTTACACTGAAGCAAATGTCTAATTACTTTTTATAAAATATGAAGCCTTGACAATGCTCTAAGCCAATTTAAAACATTCCATTGTGTATTATGCCATAAGTTTTGAATTAACTATGTGTTTATTGTTTTTGTACATCACATTTTAGTTGTCTGGTTGCTGCACAAGCAATATTGATTTGCAAGCTTGACAAAATGCTTGATTGCTTTCTTTTTCAATACATATATTCATATAAATTATCTTCAAAGATCTAAAGCTATTTTCATAATTTACTGAAGTTTAAAAAAAAAAAATTCATTATTGTTCATAAATTCTTGACCTGATATTTTAATATTTCATAACAGAGTTCAGCTATTATAAAGGTTTAAACAATTGTCTTTGCTCAATAATTGGTAACAAGTGGTATGTTAAAGCTGAACTGACCATGTGAAAAGTCAGCCGATGAATTGTATTTGTTTTTTTTAAAGAGCTTAACTTGCTGCTTCAGACTTGTTAAATGCTAAACTTATGTGTGCATTTGTTTCACATTTTATATTTCTTAATAAATTGCCTAAAAGAACTCCTCTTGCATTGGATTTTTTAGTTGGGAATGTACTTTTTGTCCTGCCAGTTATTCTTTAGTGAAACAAAAACACAGATGTTATATAGAATCTTAAATTTTATTTGACAGCTTTAAAGGACATCCTGTTTCATGTAATACTTTAATGTATAAAATCCATAAGCAAAATAGTAGACTTCTTTTTGAAGGAAAGAGACCCTGTTTAGAAAACAAACATGCTTCTTTATTCTTTAAACAATGACAGATGCATAGAATAATATTTTGAAGGTCTGGATTTGTTAAGCCTTAAAACAGACTTAGCAAGGGTATACAAATAGTAATTCTTGAACAAAAATAAGGGAAACTTTAAAGGTTTAAACACTTAATTCTAATATTTATTTAACTACTAAAACACTATTGAAATATTCATTTATTTTTATTAGAAATGTATAAGACAAAAAAAATTATGTTTCAAATTATTGTATCGAGTCCTTGACTCCTTTGACAAATGTCTGAAGTTGTGAACAATTTAAGTGCAGTTAAAATAATTTAATGATTACAGTAAATTCTATAAATTACAAGCCTATAAAAAGTACTTTATACTTAAGAATTCAGACAAAATCTGAAATCGTTTAGATGTCTGTCATTTAAAACATAAATTTACATAGAATTAATGTTCAGTTTACTCCAGTATTGATCTATACAACTATACAATTTTTTAAATGTTTATTTTTATTGCTTAACCACGGTGACAAAATGAAAACATTTTTATCAGTATCACATACAATCATTTCTTAAATTAGATTTACTTAAGTTTCAAGGACAGACTGAACACCCACACAGAAAAAGTTAAATATTGATAAAAATGTATAATTGTCCAGAAATCAATTTTCAAGCCTTTAAATCAATAATAGATTTCAATGAGCCTATGACTATATTAACAAATTTGAAGTTTCATCATAGGCATGGAATGCTACATTTAATTCTATTTCAAAAAGCGCATTTTATCACTTAAAACTAACTGCCTTTGAAATACAATAATAGTAAAAAGTCAATACTATAATTTCTCGTGTGATTAATCGTGCAATACATAATGTACATCTCAATGTTTAAGTGGAATCTGTACAGGCTAAAACAGAACATATTAACTAGTTAACCTATAGAATAACAGAATTACATTTTTAAAAGGAGTATAAAACTAGATATGATGTATAGAGGACAGAAGAATGTCCAGGCTCATTAAAATGTGGTTGAGTTCTAACAAGATAACATTCAACTTAAAATTAATTGTTTATGCAGGTTTACATGTACAATATTTAACTTAAGAAACAACATTAACACAGTAAGTGGAATATATCACTGCTGATATACATCAATGGGAGCAGGAACCCTCTGAGGTGATGACTGCAGATTGAGACGAGCATTGCGAGCTGACAGCTCTCGCTGCAACTCTTCAACTTTTCTTTGCAGTTGTGTTTTCAACACCAACAGCTCACGATTCCGAATATGAATTGGTTCCTAAATTAACATTTTAAAAATAGGATAATTCATAAAAAACAGGTCAAAAGTGCAAACAAAACTACGCAAATTTTATTTTCATGCAAGCGTAAATTCCCCACCCCATTTTTTATCCAATTTATTTAACTGTAACTGCTACATTCTCCACTCTTTCTATCCAATTAAAAAAAACGAGCTGAAAGTATAGATAATGTTACTAAGTTTCAAACACAAACCTGTGGCCGCATCCTTGGATTCCAGCGACAGTAGTAGCCAGTCCAAACCTCCATTCGCCGGACACTGGCTACAGGAAACAGAACATGCTGATGGATGTGGGCAACATACAGGGGGTTTGTGAATTCTTCCAGTTGACAGTTGATGAATGACCATAGTGAAACGGTCAACTCAGGCACACGCTGGAAAACAAAACATAGATACGATCATCACAAGCTGTACATTTAAATTTTCTGTACTTATATTTTAAGGAAGGAAAATAATAATGGAAGAACAACAACTTACCTCTTTAATTCTTTCCCTTTCACAATTATAAAGAAAAGTACCAAACAAACAGCTGTACAGGTGATCTAATATAGTTATCAGGAAATGTTCATTGAATTCAAAGGCATTTGGGAACTGAAAAAAAAAATTGAATTAATAAAAACAACTTCCTAGTTGAATTCGCTTAAGCTTTTATTTTAAGTACTAAGCTAAGTTTTAGTCTACTAAGATCTAAGAAGTAGAAAATAAATTGAAAATGAACATGTTTTGTAGTTGAAATTTAAAGCGGTTTCCACATTTTAATTGACTCCATCCAGTTATATGACTTTCACATTCCAATAACACATGGTTTCTAAAATATTTTTATAAACTAAAACTAAAATTATTTTACCATTGAACAGAATTATTGCCAAAAATGAGAATGCCAATTTTTTTATAATCGTAACTAATACATACTTTTGTTTCAATGTTCCTGTACTAATTACAACAAAAAAATATTTTTAAAATATGTAATATTAAAATTCTCAGTAGTTATTGCATACTTTTTCTATTTTGGTTCATAAAACACATTGAATCTTAATGAAACAAAACAATTTTTACCTGCTGCGTCATCTGCCAAACACAATCAACAAACTGTAAAAACACAGGTGATCTATCAGCATCTGAGTGTTTGTCTTCACCGTGGCCAACACGCTGTAGGTAACAATTGTCTAATTTAACTCTAGTAGCAACATATGTTTAGCTTATCAGATTCTTAGAGGAATGAAAATTACATCAGCTAAATTTTTAAAAATGTCAGCAGCAACCAAAACTATTTTTTTAACATGTAAGTTAAAAGATCAAGGCTTTCATAGCAAAATCAATAAAGTAAATACATTGAGTTATGAAGAAGGTATGCCTTATGTTGTTAAAAATTCCATGCCAAAGTAGCTTTAAATTAGCTACCACAGAATCATTAGCAAATAAAAACTCTATAAGAGTTTTCCTAGAAAAGAAACCAAGTGGTTAGATAGGTCCACAAGATAAATAGATATAGAGTTCAGTTAGAAAAGACAAGAGAAAGTTCACACAGACTCAAAGAAAATAGAAAAAAACTAGATACAGTTGGTGAGTTAAGAATAAAAAATAACCAGGAAATAGAAAATGTGTGCCCACAAAAGAATCAACAAAAAAAAAAAAACCCAGCAAGTATTAACTTATAATAATGGAACTAAAAGTTGTATTAAAAAACTTACTGTTTTAAACTTGTGACCAAAACTAAGCCATTCTTGCTCAATCAGAACTTCAAAACCTCTTATGGTTCGATAGTATGGGTCTAACATCAGCATAGCAAGAGATGTTAACTGAAAGGTTTTGATATTCTATATTACGCAATCAACACTATATTTTACATGGAGTAAAAAGGCTGTCTAAATATTTTTGCATGATAATCAAGTTCCAACATTTGCAAGCTGTATTTAAAATTTGGGCTGACCTGAGCAGTTCTGTCCCAGCCATCACTACAGTGTACTAAAACTGAAGTCTTATTGCTTTCAACTTTATCAGCTATCTTTAAGGCGCCAGCAAGAATTATCTGTTTAAAAAAATGTTAGGATGTTGTAAATCTGTTCCAAAATCTGAACATTAAATAATAAATTCTGTTTTGTCGAAAGGAAGATTCATATGTTAAGTTCCCTTTTCGAACCTGGTGGTTCATGGGGCAAGTGAAGTCGAGTTTACCTGTTTCTATGAGAAAAGTTGGCTTGGCATGGTGCTGACCCTACCCTCACATGCAAATGTCACAGAAACAACTCCAGCAAATGTATAATCAGCAACTAAATGTTAATAGTTTTTTAAATTTTTTATTACATGCTAGATCTACCTTAATGTGTTCTAACCAGTGGGTAGATTCTATATTTGAAAGCCAATGGGTGTCATCTATTGTAGGAAAACATACTTCCTTCAATTTGCGTAAACTGAAATTGTGAGAATTTGTTGATTGAACATTTCAAAGAAGAGAGGAAATAGTTTCATTTGACATAAGCAACAAAAACATTTAACACATATTAGCAGCATAGGAAGAAATTATAAATGGGTTTTTAAAACTTCCAATAACCTTTCTCTCATGACATGAATGTTGTGAATGTCAAGGAAGATAAGTTCAGCATTCTGATAAGCATCCTCACTTTCAAAGCCTCCACCTCTGGCCTGTCAAAAATAAACAATCACACATACATGTTAGAAATTACCCTAGTTTTACTAAAGCATTTATATTACAAATAGGTATTTTAATGGTACTAAACTAATATCATTAAAAATAGAAGATCCCATAAAACAATAATACAAATAGTAAAAGTAGGGCAGGTATTTTACTAAACTCACTTTATTAGCAACTGCATTGACAGAGGGCCGAGCATCCATGATATAGAGCTTATGTGACTGGGCATTTGTGTCCATGATCATCTGGATGTATCGCTCGTCATCCTTGTTTGTTTTACTGGTCATCCCAACAAGAGGCTGGGAAGACCTGGTGATGGATGCTTGGCTCCTTGGGTGAATCCAGGACAAGACCTGAAACCAGAGATAAGTTAGATACATCATTCAGAGGTGAAACTAAACTACTTTATGGAAATCAGGAAGCCCCTTAACATCTATAACAGTGGTTCTTAACCTGGGGTTCATCGAACCCCAAGGGTTTGATGTCAGTCTCAGGGGTTTGGTGGAGGTCAAGACACACACCCGACTCATAGGATTCTTAATGATTTTGTCGGTGTGGACGACAGTACTATTATGAAGGGTTTGGTAAATGCGTAGATGTAAATGATAGGGTTCGGTACCTCAAAAAAGGTAAAGAACCACTGATATAGAACATGATTCCTAGCAATATTTAAATTTAACCAACAGCAATTCACTACACACAGATACTTATGTGAAGTTGGATGCATTTAAAAAAAAATAACCAACAAAAACAAATTTGTGTCCAATTTTACTCAATTAAGTGGGCTGAGTGGAATGAAAACTTACAGGAATCCTTTGTCTACTTCTAAACTCTGCAACTTTAAAAAGATCTTGATCTGTGACCTGTTTTGGCACAGCAATCTGAAATGTACATCAACATAAAAGTGATATCAAAACATATTTTCTCTTATATGAAAACATATTTCAGTAATATTACTCAGATCAGGTGGAGTTGGAAAAAAGGACACGGGGAGTGATAAACAATTTGTTTCCCTTTATTGGTTAACATTTAATATTTATGTTAATTATTAAAATTTTATGACTTGTTACTCTTGTTAAATATTTAAGCACAAGTTTTTAAATCTAATGCTAATTAGTCAACATCAGGAAAAGAGCAGTTTAAAGTCCAAGAGTTAGCTATTAAGTGAGGGTGACTCACTCAATCTAATTGATTTAACTGTTTCTACTCAGTCTTAATTTTAATTAATAAAGCTAAACTATGTCCATTTTTAATATATAAATTGATGCAAAAACACATTAAAAGAAAACATGTTTTAAAATTCTATACATTTTCCATAAATATAAGCAGATAAAAACCATTTGCACTTTAGTAATGAAAAAAAGTATCTTTAAAAAAAAAAGCTCCTGTCTGTCAAAATTTGTAAAGAATTAGAATGATCTTTAATGAACAAGTAAACAACCTACCAAGGCAGGGTAACTGTCACAGAGCTGGTATGTTTCATTTGCTTTGCTCACCCTCCAGCTCTCATTGGGAATTCCCTGAAATTGGAAGTTAAAATAATGTGTAGAGTTGCTTAATGACTTGTTTATACTTCAAACAGAACATTACAGTGGAGTCACTACAACATCCATCCAATTCAATGTGTTATAAACTGCAAGCAATAGTTCTGGATAATCAATCCACAAATTAAAAAATTTGATTATAAATATTACCATTCTCTTAAATTCTTTAATAGGATCAAATATTCTCCATCCATTTTCTTGACCATACTTTTCTTTAAATTCAAAGGCAAAAAAGTTCTGGAAAAATGAAAACACAATGAGCTGTTGTCAATAAATTTAACATTGTTTAATTAACTAAGAGCTTATTATAAAGGCAAAACAATTAGTGTCAAACTATAACATACTATTTTGTGAGTGAAAAACATATTTTAAAATTCTTTCAAAATTATGATCTAACATACCAATTTATTTGTGAGTGGAAATGCATACTGTTGAATTCTTTCAAATACTTGTCGTCTTGAGTGGTTTTCTTGCTTGTGTGCAAAGCGCAAATTTCGCATATCCTATAAATAGGTACATTCTTTATAACGTTATATCAAATTAAAAATCTTAATAATCAAAGCCTTATGATAAGCCTGAAAATAAAAATTTCATTGCAAAAGCTATAAATTCATTAAATAGTCTTCAAAATTCATAACAATATGAAATAAGATTATGTGTAATTTAAAGAAAACATACTTTACATATTATATCAATTCCATATGAATTCACTCCCCTGCTTGTTGCCCCTCCGATTTTTTCCACTAAACTGGCAAGACCCAAGGGAACGTCAAGAATGAAAGGTGGTTCCTACAAGTAAAACCAGAGTTATACTTCATAAAAAGAAGAATTTACATTACACAAAGATGTTTTTTTTAAAAATGAGATAATAATATACATTTCAAACAATGAGCACAGCAAAATATATGAAATAATGTAATTGTTTATATATACTATTGTCATGTATTCTCACCTTCTCAACACTTTTAAAGAAGAGTTTATAGCTGGTGACATTCAGCACACCTCTTATTGGCCCACTATATGGGCAGAGGTAGGTTACTTCAGTGGCTTCAATAAAAAAAAAGAATTATCAAGTATAAATATACTTACATTTTTTTTGTCGTTTGTATTGATAAAATGTATTTTAAAAATCTGTATTAAAACCAGCTTGAAATGCAATATTCTCTTCTATCACTGTCAGAAGGAGATATTGACTCAGTCAAAATTTGCATCAAGTATGCCCAGTCAACTTTTGATAAGTACCCAAAACTGTAAACAAAAGAGCAATAATTCAAATTAATTTTACTCATATCTGCCACACCTCTCCCTTTCATGGTTTCTCCCTCCAAAAGTGGACATTCTTCATTCTGTATTGCCTTTGTGGCATCTCTCAGAGGCTGAAATTGTTTCAAGAAAAATCTAGAAAACAGTAACTTCATTATACTAAATTATACTAATAAATATATAAAAGAATAATAAAGCACATTTGCTGTTACCTTAGTATCAAAAGCAGTATGCATATTTTCTGATGAGGTTGAAGTTGAGGAACACAAGGACTTAGAAGGTGAACCTGCACTCAGTGACCCTTTAGAGCTGACACTTGGAGAGCTTAGATTGATACGTTCTCGTTCCACTGAAGGTTTTAATCCACTAGGTGAACTTGATGACAATTCTAGGTTTTTGTCCATTATTATGAGGTAAATAACTCAATGGATGCCTTAAATAAACAATAATATAAGTATTTAAAACATGAAGTATAGCCACTTTATTTAAGCTATTTATTGTATTTATATCAAAGGTTAAATATGAATTAAAGTCTATAATAAAAACATAACACGCACAAATAATAAACAAAAAGAAACTACTACAAAATAATGCCAACTTACAGTTTTACTCAACAGTAATTTTAGATTAGAAATACTTAATTCACCTGTACTGTTGAATGAATTGAAATTAATTTGATGAAAACTTTATTTTAAAGTAATTAAGTTATCAACTCTTAGTTAAGCTTTTAGATATCACTTAGTTATTAAATATTATAATTAACATAACTGGCTACCATCATCATGCAGATTCACACAAGTTGAATAACAATTTTTATTTGTAGTTTGTTGTTATCGTTTTAAGTTAAAACTTTTCACTATTGAGATCTAGACTAGAGATAATGATAATTACATTCAATTTCATCTACAGTCTACAGCTATCAACACTACATTTTACATTAACTAACTGTAACTTAATGCAAGAGTAAATGAAATAACTAGTGAACCAGTAAAAGAAGAGGTGATACTGTTTTACTGTTGTGTAGTAGCAGCCTACTGTTTGAATGGCATCATCCCAGTTAGTTGACAGGGACCTGATCATTAGTGTTCATTACAATTACTGACATGGAATGGACAGCGTGGTCGGCTGGTAAGGCTTATAGATCTAACTGCTAACCAAAAGTCTTGAGTTTAAGATTCCAAGCTCATTCTGAGTCCACCTAGCTCTCATGGGTACCTAATTCATGTTAGGCCTAGATCTAGAGAGTAGGAAAGCTAAGGCAGCTGGGTATAGTCTAGTATAGTTAAGTATAGTGCTGACCACATAATCAATAATCCTCCTCTATGCCAAAAATCAAGGTTATTGAAACAGATTAGATTAGCTCTACTTCATCTGTCCCATACTAGAGTCTATACGTCTTGAGCACAAAAAGGAAAAGATGATGATTGCTGACATGGACCAAAAACATCTTTTAGTAGACTTTACTTTAGACTTTAAAGACTGACTATTCTCAAGCCATTGTTTCAGTATAGAATAGAATTAGATATAGATTCTAGATCTAGTTGAGTAGGCCTATAGAATTTATAGTATTTATAGATCAGATGAGTTGATGGCCGATGTGTTGGTTCAGTGAGTACTTGAGTATGAGTATGATTGTTGACTAAGTTAATAATATAGATCTTGATCTAGATCTTAGTATCTTAAAGTAAGACCTATAGAGCATAGACCCCCTCCCCCACTTTTTTTACATGAAGAGTAACGTTGGAGTTGTTGAGTGATAGTGATGCATTAGCTAGATTAGCAGATTTTAGCTGAATCCTGATAGATCTAGAATCTAGATCTAGATCTAGTAACTGATCGGGCAGTTTCATTTTCAATCGAAATCCAAAATAACATTTTTCTTACCTTAGAATACATATTGCAAATCACTGTCTTAGTATTATTAGTGCACAGATTCTCAGTATGTTTATAATTTCAAATATTACACTCTTTAGAGTTTAAATATCATAGAAAAATCAAATGTCAGAAAAATATTCTCTATCAACTTGTGTTGTACTTTGGGGTTGTATTCATTTTCTTTAATTATAGGCAATACTAAATTCCGAAAATGAACATTAACGTAACACCACATATTGAATTGTATTATTGTGAAGGAATAATTAATTTGTTTGATTTGTCTAAATATTTAGGCGTGTAGGCACTAAATTATAAATGTGAAAATGAGTGAGTGACCAGGGATCCGGGACATTTTCATTCAAAAAGGTCCCAACTCTAGATTAAAATTTCCATTGTGCCGAATTCAATTTTACACATTGGTATGAAGAAATAGAAATATGATTAAATGGAGAAATACAAGAAATTGTTTGTTTTTTTTTTTGTTTTTTTTTAAATCAATACACTAACATCACTACTGCAGCGCCGTTCACGTGGGCCCACCGAGATTTTTTTTCCTGGGGCCCACTGGAATTTTTTACCGGTTGACCGGCGGGCTAGTCCACCGTGTTTGTGACAGAAGTGCGACATGCTGGTCGTGTGTTATGTGTTCATCTAATGTCTAGGCATTGAGCCTGCTAGACTGGCCCACACGACTTTGACGCTGGTTCGTCAAATTAAAAAGACACTCTGATTGCAGGCTAGAGATCACTTTATTTGATCGTGGTCGAGTCGGTACAGCTCATGGTTGCTAAACCGAAAAGTCTCGAGTTCGAACCCTCGGGCAGATGAGGCTCGTTAGCTGGGGACAGCCACTCTTCTAGGAGAGACAACTACAACATCAAACAACTGCTTCCTTGTAGTTTGTTCTTGGTTGGACAAAGGCTATGGAAGCAAATCCAAAAAGAAAAGCAGGCTGAAATCGGAGTCAACGGCCTCAACGGCGCATAACCAGTTGACACGTAAATCTTAATTGTGTTGGAAAGAGGTCGTCGAGTAGGTAAAAGCTCATGGTTGCCAAACCAAAGTCTCGAGTTCAATCCCTTCCAGCACTTAAAATTAAGAACGAAGAAGAAAGACTGCACCACAATAATAACACTAAAACCTCGACTGTCACAGGTCCATACACTGGTTTGCTACTATCTCTCACATTCTACCAACACTATTACAGCTACAACCGTAAGACTAGAGGCCCTTAATTTTTGTTAATGCTTCTGTACATCACATAGGCAAATTATGTGATATGTGATATTTTCGTCTTTGAAATTTTAAGACATTTACCAAACAGTACACGAAGTGTTTTTTAATAAACTTTGTAGGATCAGCTTGACGACTGGGTCTGCTAGCAACCCTAATTCTCTTTCATACAACTAACATCACATATGATTCAGTGTAACACCAAGTCTCCGCTAGCACTGAACTAATGGCTTTAAAGAAGGTCTCTCTTCGATCACTTTTTAGCGTGCAGAATGAAATATAGGTAACGATGTAAGTTGAGGATTGGAAAAACAATTGCCGCCGAAATGGCACTCGTGTTTCCACAGAATTGTTCTTGACATTCCAGTTTTATGCTTTTGTAAATTGCCGCAGACAGAGAAATGGCACGGAGACTTGAGGAAGTATAGGAGAGCATAGTTCCAGTAAAATACCAGACATCTAGGCATATGTTAAATTAAAACTGCCTTAGAAAATGTTCTAATCTGTTCGCCAGCAAGTGACATGTTAATTTCCTGTTACATTTTACATAAACAGTTATGATTCGTCACCAGACTGTCACTAATCGTAAACCTCCGATAAGGCAGTGTTTTCCCTAAAAACACGATACACGGCGAGAGAACTCGATGGCGACACCACAAAAACCAAACATAGGCCTAAGTAGTGGAAATTTATGGTTGCAGCCCATTCCTGGCATGGATGACACCAGTACAAAAACTTAAATAACAGTCGAAACTATATTCCTACTTAAGAGTACAGTCATTTGGCCGCGAAGGCAAAAAATAATGCATGACAGTTTCAGAAAAGATTAGGTAATAGGGCTGTAAAAGTTTATTTAGTCCGAAAAAAGTGCAAATGTCATAAAATTGGTATCGGGGGAGAGGGGTGTGGTTTTTTTATGACATTTAGCATTTTGAAATCATAACATTGAAAGCGAAAGAAACGCGCCGTCGCAAATTTGTAAGACATAGGTTATTTTCAATTATTTTGAGGTCCAGGAGGGGGGGGGGGGTTAACCCCTTTAGCTTACGCCACTGCAATTGTTTAGAGTTTGTTCTTAGGAATTGCGCAAATTGTCTGGAATGTCCCATTTGATCTAAGATTTAAACTAAATCTAGATTTTATATCTTAAACTACTTTGATATATTTTATATTAAATTGGCATTGATGTAACTGTCGACTGCCGCATACCAGAGGCGTATCCAGGTTTTCGTTGTAGGGGGAGCGGAAATAGCAAAAAAAGGCGCCGAATTCGTAATATTTTCTATATAAGTATATATATATATATATATATATATATACTATTAATATATATATATATATATATATATATATATATATATATATATATATATATATATATATATATATATATATATATGTATATATTAGCTGTATGTTATTGCTTCGATGTGATGTAAAATAAATTTGAATTAGCACTCTGAAGAAATAAAAAAAACACAATGTAGGCCGACGAATAAAAAAAAATATGGTATCACTCTAAACAATATATATATATATATATATATATATATATATATATATATATATATATATATATATATATATATATATATATATATATATATATATATAAACACACTACAACCAAAAACAATGAACGAGGCATAATCTGTTTCGTAATTCTTGTAACGAAAATTACATAATAATTCTTGGGACATCTATTTAGACTAGCGAAAAGGGGAAATAATCAATATATTAATATAAATATGTATATGTCTACACATTTTATTATAAATATCAAAACAAATCAATAATTACTTTTGAATCTAATGAAGTAGCGTAACACTTTTCGTTTTTACAAAAATATTTTGTCTACAGTCAGAATTAAATATATTGTCATTATAAATGCTAAACTATTACTGCATAATGAAAGTTTTTAAATCAGAGTTGGTATATAAGCCAGCTTTTCAATATAGAAGTTTGGTTTTCGGAATGATAGCCTACATATAACTAAAATATCGGTCTTACATTTCAGATTACGCACTTTTTATTAGCTACGGACTTTTTGTGTTCTTTAAGGATAATTTTTTAACATAATGAGAAGGTATGGTTTAGATCACTGTACTGCTCACACAACTTTTACTGGTAATTGAAAAAACAATATGCACAGAGATTTACGTTTAAAATGTACCGACCAAAAATAATTTTTTAACAAATATAAATGTTTAAAAATTTGAGTTAAAAAAAGTTTCTAAAAAGGCGCCACTTTGCTAAAAATGGCCAGAGGGGGAGCGGCCGCTCCCCCTGCTCCCCCCCTGCGTACGCTACTGCCGCATACCCTTTAATTTAGAATTTATGTTAATATTTCGTTGAACATATTTCACGAGCGTAAAATGTTTATTTTATTGAATTCACAAAATAATTAGTTATAAAAATTAAACTAATGTATTCGATAATTTTAAAGTCTACGGACATATAGTATATAGATTCTAGAATCTAGATCTAGGCTTTCAGCATATATTCAGTTTAAAAGTACGAATATTTTATTGATTTAGGTTTGAGCACCTATGAAAATTATTTCCGGGTTAAAAGCAATCGGTTTTTCTCGAGTAGAAGAGGTAAAACAAAACATAATATAATTAATGGAATCTACACTACACTGAATCTAGACGATATAAGAGTAGATAGAACCTAGATTCTAGATATTCTAGATTCTAGATAGATTTAGGGGACCTATATAAAATATTCTAGAGCTAGATCAGTAGATCTAGATCTACCTCTTTACCGGAGTCTTTACTTTAGAGTAAGTTAGTAAAAACATAAATCTAGTTTACTAGATCTAGATCAGATCTAGACTGTCTAGATCTAGAACATCCGACATAAGTCTAGATTCTAGATCTAGATCTAGATCAGCTAGATCTAGACAAGACATCATCTAGAATCTAGATTCTAGCTAGAAGATCTAGATCAAGTAGTAGCTAGCTAGACAGACTAGAAACTAGAAACTGTAGTAGAAACTGACTAGGACCTAGACCTAGTTTATTTATTTAATATTTATTAACTTATCACAACAGAGGAGTAGCTAGGGGGGGGGGGGGGGGGTGCCACCATTAGTTAGGGATAAATTTAGCAGCTAAACTTTAAAGATATTATATTATGATTAAAAAGACCAACTCTATTCCCAGTTGAATACAAGTTAAGTTCCCCTTTCATACCTGATGATCCATTCATAGGGCAGATGAAGTAGTGTTCCTCAGGCTCAGTTTCTTGACCACAGCATATGAAGGAATGGTGCAATCAACTATTTTTTTCTATGCCCTGTCATCTTTACTTAACCCTATCGTGAGTTAAGTAGACATCAGAGCTGGGTAGATTCATGAGAGTCTTAATAATTATAGGCCTATATTAGTTGGCTGTGCATATATAGTAAATAGTATTTAGCTAGTTAGGTATTTTTTGTGATTCCCTGGACAATACAGTATGATCACAGTATTATAGTTATGCCATATCATCAAGGTTATTTTTATTCTGCTGTGATTAATGATGAGCTTACTGTTAGTGTTCTTCTCTTTCAAATTTATCATTAAAACAGTTTCCCTTATCAAGACCCAAAGATATTTTGACATGCAACAGTGTTTATTGTTTGAGTTAAAAAATCAATTTAGTTTCACAAAAAATAAGTGGCCTAATCTACTCAAGACATAAACCACACAATGAAGACTTCCAATGATTCTCTTATGGACCGGTAAGTTGTTATATTTCTTCTATACCTTTATAGTGTAACTCTTTTCATATTTAATCTTTTAAGTCTGTTAGGATAAACCACTCTAAATCAAATTATTTTATCATACAATTATTTAATGCACAATGTTTTACTTTTTTACCATAGGCTGAACAATGAGCTTCCACAATCATCAGTGTATTGGATGCTTATAGCCATTGTTGCAGCGCAGGCTTGGACTATATATTTAACTTATTACAACAGTCGAGTTTTAGGCCTCATTATTACTGCCATTCTGAACAAGTTTGTCAAATATGGTCATATTAAACTTGGTAAGTGAAATGTTTTACTTTTTTTTACACACATAATTTGAAATGTACTTATTAATCATATTACTATTTGGAAAGCTATTATAACAAGGACATAAACTATTCCCAGGTTCCTTCTCTTTCTCTGTTCTATCTGGCAAAGTTATGTTCAGAGATGTGCATCTTATCACTGAGGATTTCTCTATCAGAGCTGAATATGGGTGGCTCATTTTCCGCTGGTGGAGACCTTACGTGTATAAAGAACTCACTGAAGGTTGACTATAATTATATCAGCAACTAATTAAACTAATTATATAACTAATTAAATACTTATATTTGCTTACATATATATGCCTATATTTACTTTATGTTGAATTTTAATGTTTTATTTGTTTATATTCTCAGATTTATCCCACCTGGAGACTAGGATGTCAGTTTTCTTGGATGGCTTTGAATTTCATGTTTATAATAAGTCTCAAGTATATGGTCGATTAGAAAAACTTTTCAAAGGGGAAAATATTGAAATTATTGATGAAACACCACCAGAAATAAATGTTACCAAAAAAAGATGCTCGTAAGTTGAAATTTAAAAAATTCTGAAACATATTTTAGGTGAACATTTAATCAATGCATCCTAGTTTTTAAACTTACACTGAAGGTTACTTTGTTTTGTACAATTAATGTTAAAGTTTTTAATACTCACAGGTTAAAGGACATTCATTGGAGGGATCTGATTCCTGTCACTAAAATAGAAATTGCATCTGTAAGTAAAAAAATCAAGAGAAGCACTCTCATCTGCTATATAAATTGCAAGATCTTAAAAGATGTTATTTCAAGTTATTATAGGTTTATTTGACATAGTTTAAACATGTTAAAGTGTATTTTTTGTTGAACACACTGCAGAGTGCTCACTTTATTCAACTCTCTTCAGTCCCCCGGTATGTAAGGGGTTTGTTGGTTTTGCTAAGAAAGTTGTTCAGTTTGTACATCTGCAACTAACTTTTTATCTTTACATGATTTAATCATATTGAAAGCATAAAGTTTTTACATTATATTTTCTTTAACGTTTGATAAAAATAGGCAAATCCAAAATTTATTTAAAATTTATTTTAAACTTCAGGGTCGCTGGATATTTGGAAACTATCTGATGCCTTACAGTTGCTTGCTAAAATTTGACAAGAGTAACATGGTATACACAACCAAGCCAGCGTCCACTGTTTTTGACCAGTTTATGCACATCCTGCAGTGTGACATGGAGAATGCTAGACTCATGCTTGTGCCAAGTCCCAAGTACAATGGCCCTGTACAAGATGAGTAAGTCAAGCTTCATTGGCTGACAAAATTGATTGATAGATTCTACTTATAATTTCATCATTCATTATTTAATTGTGATTTTATGATTATAAACCATGAATGTTGTTAAAACATGACAGTAGATATGTTAGTCAAAGGCCCTTTCATTAGAGAGATTATTTTATTTTGTTAAAATCATAGTATTTGTGTCTTTGAAAACAGCACAATATTGTACACTGAGTGTACTCCCTTAAAAAGCAGTATTTCGTTTTAGCATACTAATCACAACTTAATATTTTTTTTCTCTCTTTGACAGACCTCCAAGGTTTATGGGTGAAGGCTTTGTTGTGATGCTGTCTAACCATGTAGATATATACTACTATCAAGATGAGCCAGGTTAGTACATCTGAGGTCCTGAGGTTTTTTGTGATTGTTACCATAAAATCATTATCTGGCAGAATATAAAATTCAAAAGTATCTGAAGTTTTGTTGACTTTCATGTTTAGATACTAAAGTCGTGACAGATTATTATTTTAAAGCTGTAAACTATAAGGTATATTGCTTGCTTGAGAATAGTTCTAACAAGGATTTGATCCCTATCCCAACTACCAGGTATAGTACAGCATGAACTGGAACAGATACAAATGGCAGATGGTGAGGTGCTAATCAAGAGGACCTATCCCTGTATTGGTGTGGACATTAAGTGTGGCAAAAATACAGATTTTAACTATGGACCTTGGGTTGACAGGCAAAGGTATGTTGACTGATAGTCTTTACACATCTTTACAAAATGATTGCACTAGCTACCGGAATAAACTAAAACAGTTCACTGCCTGTAATGATCAACTTGATTAAATATTTATTGATTTATTCACTCTTTATTACGAATTTTAAAAAATCGTTCCTTTTAAAACTTTGTTTTAGAACATTATATGCCATTTATTGTTTTAAGTCACTGCATATTTGATATTTTCAGAGAATTGATTTGGTCATTTTTTTACCCACCTGATTATCAACCTTTGGTTCCTACAAAGAAAGCAGTGCCAGGGGAAAAGCGACAGTTCAAATCCCTTGAAGTTAAGATGACAATCAACGCCATTTCCACCATTGATATTCTTTTCACTAAAAACTCAGTGAGTCAGTTTAATGGTTCTCATTGATATTTTTCAAAAATGCTTGTCTCTATGGATAAAACAATATTTGTGTAGGTAACTCAAGCCCTACACATGAATGCTAGCAAAGGATCCTATGTGGAAGTCACAATACCCTACATCATAGAGGACAATGGCTTTGTATCAAAGGTCAAAGGGCAGTTGATGTTGGTGGATGCTACTACAAGCATGGCTTTTAGATCTTTGCTAGAATGTGAGACCTTGGAGGTAGGCAAATCCTTTAAAAAAACAAAATATTGTTTTTCTACAGTTCGTGTGAAATCTAGGCATATTTAAATTTTTATGAGTATGTAAGATAAAAAATTAAAGCTGGTATTCATCAGGTTTAAATATTTTAAAAACATGATTTTAAAAATAAATAAATTAAGATTGTTTAAAAGGAACTAATTGAATGTTTTTTACTCTTTAGTTTGACGTCAATGTATCTTATCCTAAAGAATGGAATGCTTGTCAAGAATGGCGCTGTGATCTTACAGCCTGCAAGGCTCTTGTCTATCTTATTTATGATCTAAAAAACTTCTTCTCAGGTTTGTTTTGGAAACTGGATCATTAAATTAATTAATTAAATGTTATACTTACTTTAAAGCACTGATTTTAATGTAAAGGCTGGCGGATTCTCTTTTGCACACTTTTACAAGTATATTAACCAACAAGTTTGTAAGTTTATTTGATATGCATTTTTTGTCCTTCACAGATTTAATAGGTGATTGGTCATCAAAATCTGCCCCTGATATCTACAGTTTTGTCCCTTATACATTTACATTAAATTTAGTTGTCAAACAGTTTGAGATTTTAACATTAGCCAATGAAAACAACTGGGTTGATACCTCATCACAGCATCAGGAAAATGGTAGGTTACTCATTGGAAAATTTAATTGGTCTCATTGTAATTGTTCATTCTTCCTTATATACACAACTAACTGTAATTTCACACCTAAGTACCTATAATTTAAAACTAACGGAAATTATATTGTGGCTAATTGAATTAAAAACACTAAAAGATCAAATTTTCTAGATATTAATAGTTGATATTTTATACATTGAAATGGCATAAACCAAATATTAGAGCATTAAAAAAATATTTGATTTACATCCAAGCAAAAATACTCTTGCTGAAACCAAAGTTTTAAAATTAAAGCAGCCAAAAGAAAAATCTTGTCCTTTTTCTTCCTTCAACAGCCCACATAGCTTTCTGTGGAGAACTATTTGAACTGTGTGCCACATTTCCTTTCATTGACTTTGTGCCCAGCACTGTACCAGTTACCTTGGTCATTAAGGTAAAGTCTATCTCACTTGTTAAACACATTCACTTTTACCTTGGTCAATAAAGTAAAGTCTAACACAGTAACTTTCACCTTAGAAGGCATGTTTTTTAATTCACTATTTCATTAAATTTCATTGAAAATTTCTGATAGCAAGTTAAAGAGAGTGAAGATAAAAAATAAAGCCGTAAATGTTTCAGGGTGAGACAGTGTTCTGTCGTCTGTACCTACCTGAGAGCAACACCATGAAACATGCTCTCATCGCCCTGTCTGAAAACATCAGGATAGTGGACCGTGAAGGTCATGAGACAGGTGAAACATTTCTCTCCAGCAATAACAAAGAATGGAGGAACGCCACTATCAAGAGGTGCACCGTTTATTTGCTCTTTAAAAATTAGAGACTGCATTTAAAATAACATAATTTAAAAAAATTTTTTTTACTTTTTTTAAACTTTGTAAAACTTTGGAAACTCAAACTTGATAGTTAGGAATACTCTACAAACATTAAAACATCAGTAGTTCAGTTTTTTTAAATCTAGCAATTTTTTTTTTTACTTTTTTTTTACTATTGTTCTAGTTTTTTATTAAAAACTAAAGAAATATTTTAAATCTACATTTGTTTTTGCTGAATTAAGATGTTTTCCCTTGCCTACAGCAACGGCTGGGTAGACTGCTGGAAAACACCCTATGTTTTCCTGTCCGTGACCTACACCTACTACCCAATGCCTGTTCTGCTGTCACAGACCCCATCAGATGGCATGGCCAGCTTCAGTCTGACTGGTGACTTCATGGAGGAGGAGTCCAACCTCCTCTCACAGCTGCAGCCTGGCTGCTCCAGGACCTCCCAGTCTGGACATGTTGGCAGTGGGGGGGATGGGCAGAAGCTGTTTGACCCAGGACTCCTGAAACCTGACCTCATCCAGGTGGAGCTGGAGGTTGCCCCCTCCACTCTGATACTGTATGGCTCCCTGCTCAGAAACCTGGTTCATTTGAAGGTAAGGTTTCATTGTAGTTGATTCTAAGAAACAAATTAAAAATGTATTTTACTTTAAATAATGTGTTGAGAACGCTTGTCTATATTCGGTTCTAAATTCACTACAAGCTAGTTTCACTATGAGTCATTCAATCTTACGTTATCTTAATGAAATACAAAGATATTAAAATAAGTTACATTACAAGATTTTTTTATACCATTCCTAGTATTGTAAAAACTTATTTCAAACTTTAAATTACACTTTTAATCGATAGTTTTTAAAACTGCAATTTAAAAAAAAATGTCAGTTTATGTTTTGAATTGAATTGTTACATTTGTTGAAAAATGTCAGTTTATGTTTTGTGTTATATTTCTTTGAAAACTGTCAGTTTATGTTTTGTGTTATATTTCTTTGAAAAATGTCAGTTTATGTTTTGTGTTATATTTCTTTGCAAACTGTCAGTTTATGTTTTGTGTTATATTTCTTTGAAAAATGTCAGTTTTATGTTTTGTGTTATATTTCTTTGAAAAATGTCAAGTTAATGTTTTGAATTGAATTGTGTTATATTTCTGTGCAGGAGAACTACCTGGGAGAGTTTCAAAAGGCCACAGATTTTGTAGAGAATCCCCAGAAGATGAAGGATGTAGAAGCCAGCTATGTCCATGTAGAAAACCCTGACAGTGATGAAAAAGCCTTTGATTCCAGGGTGTATCGTCCCTTTGCTGTCACTGTCTCTGTTACCCTACACGATATTCAGGCTCATTTAGCCAAGGTTGGTCATTGTTTACATGTAAGCTGAGGCTCTGGATTGTTTTCTTTAAAAAGATTTTTATTTTTAATGATTTTAATGAAACTAAACTTCAACAGTTTTGTTATGTCATACATTAATGATAAGAAAAAAAATCTCATTAATTTTCTTTTTCTCAATTCAAAGATTATAAGATAAATTGTGTTATGGCAGATGTTGCTTGACATATTTGTTTTTTCCTCAACTAAAGAGCTGTACAGCAGATGGCCAGCCATGCCCCAGTGCATATGTTGAAAGACTTTGTTTTGAGATGGACAAATCATTCAGAGAAACCAAACTACAGCTGCTGTTGTCCCCTTGTGTGCTGCTGGCTAAAGATGGTATTTCTGTAAGTTTACACACTTTCTACACATTTTTCCTTATCTAACCTCTGTACCCAATGAAGGGACCATGTTTTTTCTGCAAGATTTAAAAAGTCTAATTGGTCTAACTCCTTTTTAAAAATAATTAATTTCTAGTTAAGTTCATTGTATGAGTTAGTTTAACTTTTGTAGTTGGATATTATTGAATTGTACTATTTCTTGTAACATGCATCTTATGAACTAATGATTGCCTTGTCTAAAATTGAGTTTGATATCATTGAATTGTACTATTTCTTGTAACATGCATCTTATGAACTAATGATTGCCTTGTCTAAAATTGAGTTGGGTATGATTCAATTGTACTATTTCTTGTGACATGCATCTTATGAACTAATGTTTGCCTCGTCTAAAATTGAGTTTGAGATTATTGAATTGTACTAATTATTGTAACATGCATCCACTGAAATAATGCTTGCCTTGTCTAAAATGAAGACAAATGTTTGTTGCCAGAGAGATGTTGACCAGGAACACCTGAAGGACGGACACCTGGCCCTCTCTGGTCTACAGGTGCGTGGCCATGCCATGTTCTCCCTAGAAGGTCTTCCTCTGGACAGTGAAACTTTAGAGTATGGTTGGCTGATAGAGGTCATTGTGGGCGAGCTCACTGGCAAACTGACCACCCCTCAGGTAACTGGCTCTCTATGTGTCATCAGATTGTGTGTGGTCAGAGAACCACAACACACTGGGTCTCACGCTGTTTTCTTGTTTTTAAACCTAAATGAACATAACATTTTTTGTTAAACATTTAAACATAATTAATATATTTAAACAAAGCCACTATTTGTACACTATTTTAGATGTGGTGTTTTATAATGTTAAATAGTGTGTCAACATTATGTATATTTGCATTTATCTTTTCCTAATTGATGTTAGGTACCAATTAAATAATAACAGCTGTCATTTGTAAAGAGTTTATCAATTGTTTTTCTGTATCCTTTAAAATATTTTAGCTACAAAACATAGCAGAGTTTCTTCAAACATTTATCATGATGATTGAGAACGCAGAGAACAAACTCCAGACATCCCACACCTACAAGCTGTGTCAGCACATGGACCCCCAAGAGGCGTGCTATGAGTCTAAAGCCTTGCCCTTTCTGTGCCCAAGCTCAGAGGAAGTCAAGTACGAAATGACGAGACTTTCTGTTGATTTTGTCAACATTTTCCTGGTGGAGTCTGGCTCTGCTCTCAATGTGCAGGTGAGTCCCTGAGGTTTAGTGTAGACAGAAAATAGCATTTAGATGCTTAAGAGTCATCAGTGCGTATGGTAGTTATTCATTGAAGAGGTGTTTACATCAGACATTGATGACTTAGTCTTAATGTTTAAACTAAACTTCAAACTATGAAATTTGAATTATTTATCAAATAAACTTTTAAGATTTAATTGATAATTAAATTTTTTAGTTTTTTTTCTTCAATTTGTTTGTCACTAGTATTAAATTATTGGAAATGAAATAAATTCTTGTATTTTCAATTTTTCTTTTGTTTTGCCTAAAGTCACCCCTGTATGATTATGTAAACAATTTGACCATTTCAAGGTACACCCTGTGCGTGTGGCCAACTGTAACCTGCATGGACCCAGCACACGAGCTGGCATCACTGGGATGATAGAGAAAGTGGAGCTCAAGCAGTACGTCTCCTGCACCTCACCCAAGAGAAACCTGCACAACTGGCTAGAAGCTGGGGGGCTCAGTCTGGGACCCATTATGTTGGAAGCTGCTATGGCTCTGGCCCACCCTCAACTTTATCAGGTAACTGCAACAATTTCCAACACCTGGTTGAGGTTCCATGCTCATTAACTGGATGATATACACTACTATGTCTAATATTATCTTTAATTAAAATGATTGTGTAGTCAGTACACAAAAAAGTATTTAACATATTTTAACAAATGAACATTTAATACTCTGTCCTTCTTCGTTCTTAATTTTTAGTGTTGGAAGGGATCTGTTCAAAATTACACCAACTAGCGATGCATTATAAAAATTGTGTTATTTGTAGAACCAAAACAGATTTTTGAGATTGCATGATACAAAGACAAAACGCCTGTGGTTCCTGTGGACCGAGGCAGAACTGCCAACACCTACACCATCAGCTGTAGCAGGCAAATGTGGCTGCTTAGGTGGATGTGCATTTTTTGGCAAGAATAAAAATGGCGTCTCCTTCTTTAAGCTTAGACGCCATCGTGATGGAAACCAGGTTGCTGCCATACCCCAGGTAGAGCTTGCCTTTATGACCTATTTTGATATAAATTTATCATATCTGAATTTAAAGCATCAAACTTTATTTTCTTCACATTTTAAAATTCTTGTTAAATTTTTTTCAAAAGTAATGGTGATGATGAATTAAATCTATTTAGATCTGTAAAGATGGTAGTGATCCAGGATTTGGCCAAAGTCTGTTGCATGCTGGGAAACTTGTGTTTGAAACCAGCCATTTAACCCTGAGGTTGTCCCCAGTCAAGACATCAGTGGAGATGAATGGGTTTGCTTTCACTAGGGGGTACATGAGTGAACTCGGCAGCCCAGCAGGGGATGAAGAAGGTAAAAACTACATCTAGGCTTTTTTCTTCAATCCTCTATTTTTGTATTGACGAAACAAAAGTAAAAATGTGTCTTGTTTTATTATTTTATTTTTTAAATTATTGGATGTAGGTTGTGTATAAAATGAGACATTAATATAAATCTTAATTTTTAAAAATTATTGAATGTAGGTTGTGTATAAAATGAGACATTAATATAAATGTTGAACAATTCAGCATTTGTGAGGCTGGATGGAATCAATGAAACCCCAACAGAAGAGGCCAGACCAAAGTCCACCTTCAGTGACACCCAGATGCTCCTGGTGGGCAACAAGCTGGGGGAGGCCAGGAGGTTCAGCAAGGAGAGTCTGCTCACACGCCAGAGCTCACTGCCATCCACGGATAAAATAGCTGGCTCGCAGCAGCAGGCAGCTGTTGGTAGGTGCTCACCTTTATATAAGTGATGCTCTTTTTAGTACATCAGGGGACTGCGTGGCTTGGCAGTACATTTCTAGACTCCTAACCCAAAAGTCTAGAATTTTAATCCGGGTTTGAGACAGTAGAGCGCCCCTGAGTCCACCCAGCTCTAATGGAAAGTAAAGGTGACTGGGCATAGTGCTGACCACGCTATCCCTTCATATGCCTTGGTCACATGGACTGTCAGGTTTAAAAAGGGAACTTACCCTACGTATTACTTTCAGTAGATATAGAAGTTTTTTTTAAAGAATGTAGTTGGAAAAAGTATATTTAAATGTAGATTCCACAATATATGTTGTAAAAAAAATATAAGTAGAAATTTTGATATTTTTCTTTAAATATTCCTTGAAGACCTTATTTTTAAAAAGGCTTTTTATTAACCAAAACGAACAAGTTTTTTAATGTGTTTTAAATATTCAAAATAAAAAAAAATTGTTGAGTGAACAAAAATTATTGTACATGTGAAGTTACATAAAAAACTAAGTATAACAATCCATCCTATACTTTATATAATTTGGGGAAGAAATATAAAGAAAGAATGGTTACTGAGTGAAATGGTTTAACTATAAACTTCAGAAATGAGAAAAGATTCCAAGAAGAGAAAGAGACCCAACATGATGTTGTCAAGCCAAGTGAGCCCAACAGCGGGCAAGTCAGGTAAAACCGCCCCCACAGACGTAACGAGCACAACCACCAACTACTTCAGCAGCCACAGCACCCAGCTCTCACCACCCAGCCTGAGACGCCTCATGTCTAAAGTCAGCATGGAGAGTGATGTCTACTACACGGCCAATGAAGCTGATGAGTCAGACCCTGAGGATGGCAATGCTACGCTCACCTGGGATGCTGTCTATAAAGTTCCATTTTCTGGTAACATCTTATTTGAGTTTCTATTAATTTCTTATCACCTTTAGCTAACATCTTATCCATTTTCTATTTTTTAAAATCCGGTTTCCACTATTGTTTGATCCATTTTTTGTTCACTTTTGTTCATATTTCAGTTAACATCATAACCATGTTTTCTTATTGTCTTATTTGTTATCTGTTGTCTTAACCGTTATCTTTTGTTTTATCCATTTCCTGTTAAAATCATACACAGTTTTCTGTCTGATCGATTTTCTGTTAATTTTTTATCCATTTTCTGGTAGTAACCCTTTTTTCCATTCTCTTTGTTCTGAAATTAGCATAGGCTGCACAACATACATACATAAATATTGTTCTTTATGAAATGATTTGTCAAAACATGTTGTTGTGAACTGGATAACAAATTTTTCTCTTGTTTTCAGATGACGACAGCTGCCCAAGCACAATAAAACGAGCCCCGCAGCAAAAAATTTCTGCTGAAGAAAAAAGGAAAAGAAAAACGAGGCTGCTGAAACATGGAAGCAATGAGTACATCTCTGCCAACTCCAGTATCTCATCCCTGGCCAGCACCCTCTCCTACTGCTCAGCCACCTCGGACAACGACTCAGAGCTGACCGACTGCCACGTTGACCCCGAGGAGTTGATTGACATGATAAACCTTCACAGTCACATGAACCTGCCCATCACTGAGTCACCACTGCTCCTCTCATGCTACTCACAGCATCTCTCTCATTACTATTGTCAGGTAATCCCCTAAAGATTATTTCAGTTTTTCCTCCACAACACTAAACCCTTGTAAATTTTAACATTAATAATACAGAAGGGAGACGAATCATTCAAAGTAAAATAAAGTTTTTAAGTATAGTTAAAATAAAAGAGACAGCAAAAGTAGATTAAATTTTAAAGAAATATTTTACTAATTGAACGCATAATAGTTAAAGTATGAACTATGTAAGTGATTTTTTAATCAGAAATTAGAAGTTGGATGAAGGTTCACTTAGCATATTCACTATGTGTTTAGACAGACTAATAATACTTTATTTATAAAACATATTCTGCAAAATGGGACTACACATATAGTAGTATTTAACACACTCTGTCTTTTATCATTTAGGATTGGTGTTTAGACATCCCAATACTTTATTTCTAAAAATTATCTGACTAATAGAATTACACATACAGTAGTATTTTAACACACAGCATCTTTTATCATTTAGGATTGGTGCTCCAGTGCACCTTGGACAGCAGTGTATGCCAGTCGTCTGCATGGGCTCAATTCTGTCCAATCAGAATACTCCTTATCTTCTGCTGGTCATTCTATTTATAGCGCTGGAGCAGCCTGGACACCACATTTCTTTAGAGTGAAGGAAGGCTTCAGTGTGAATGTGATGAAACCACGTCCAGACATGAAGGTAGATTGGATTATTTGAGTTCAATTTTATGGGCATTTTAGTTGAAAGTAGTGACAAATGTTTGTTTGAATTACACATACTTTTAGCACTGCAAATATTGAATAATGTAAAAAAAATTTTTTTTGTTTTTCTTGTACTATGCTTTTGACAGTCATTTGAGGAAATGAATTTTAAAAATAGCAAAGAACTGCAGAATCTATTACAACTATGTCCCTAAAAATTGTTTACTTAAAATCTCTAGAAAGCCTCTCCTACAAATATAACAGCTGAGTTGTTCAACATCAAGGCAACACTAGACAGAGAACACAGGAAGCAAACACACCCAGAGGAAGGTCAGTTAGTGGTCATTCAACTCTTCACTTAGACCGTTTTATTTGATCAGAGATCAATGTTTTTAGTAACAAAAAACCCTAAAGAAAAGCTACTTTGCTCCATAATAGTTTTACTTTACCTTATACTTGTAATCATTTGGAAGAGTTGCTATGTCTAATTTCCAGAATCCAGTAAAGATGCCCCAACAGACAACCTATCCAAAACTACAGCCGTTGTACAGTTGTCAGGATCACTAGATGTTTTGTTAACTCCCCTGTTACTTGAAGCTTTACAAAGGTTTGGCTTCATTCATCTCATTGACCTATTAATCCAGTTTTGACTTTTTGACCCTAGTTGCAGATTTCTTTGGTCAGATTTAACCTACAATAATGACTCAAATATATTATATAGATGAAATATATTTCAAAATAAATAGATTTATATTCATTATTTAAGTCATATTTTTATATATAATAAAAAGTATAAATCACTTATCTTTGAAAATATACACTGTTTTGAATTGAATTCTTTCAGATATGTTGAAGCTGTGACTCCAACCCTTTCCAAACTCCACCCATCATCTTTAATTGATGGCCTACACAGCCAATGTCTAGATAGACTAAAGCAACAAAACAAGTTGAAGAAAGGCAAAGAGTGGGAGAACAAACCTGAGGAATCTAATGACAACTTGTCATCCAGTAAAGAAGTGATGCCAGCTAAAACCTCTTCACTACAGGCACTTTTTACCATACCAAAGGTACTCAAGTCAAATAATGTTTTTACAGGACAGACAGTAGAAAGCTGAAATAACATGAATATTTTTATACTAATTTAATTGCTATTATTTTACAAGAATACTTAAATTACTGTACTGTAAAACATTCCTACTGACAAATATTATTACTTGTTATAAGTCTAGAAACAAATAATGTTAATTCTAATCAAACTATTCAGTTTTGTTATACTATTTTATATCTCATTACATTTGTATCTGATGGCTTAGGTAGTAGCACTATCGTCAACCCACTTATATTTTCCAAGAATACTTAAATTACTGTACTGTAAAACATTCCTTCTGACAAATTTTATTACTTGTTATAAGTGTAGAAACTATTAATGTTAATTCTAATCAAACTATTCAGTTTTGTTATACTATTTTATATCTCATTGCATTTGTATCTGATGGCTTAGGTAGTAGCACTATCGTCAACCCACTTATATTTTACAAGAATACTTAAATTACTGTACTGTAAAACTTTCCTTCTGACAAATATTATTACTTGTTATACGTGTAGATACAAGTAATGTTAATTCTAATCAAACTATGCAGATCAATGTGTGCGTCCTACAAGCCTCTATAGTGGAGGAAGTGATAGCTTTTTCAAACTTGGGCTCAGCCAGTGATCTGACTGCTGTATCTTTGTTGGCTGTCTGTATTGATGGGATCAGGTGCCAGCTCTTGTCTAACAAACACTCATGTAAAGTAAGTTCACACATTGATTGATTGAATGTTTGACAGCTGTTGTTGGCTGTCTGTATTGATGGGATCAGGTGCCAGCTCTTGTCTAACAAACACTCATGTAAAGTAAGTTCACACATTGATTGATTGAATGTTTGACAGCTGTATCTTTGTTGGCTGTCTGTATTGATGGGATCAGGTGCCAGCTCTTGTCTAACAAACACTCATGTAAAGTAAGTTCACACATTGATTGATTGAATGTTTGACAGCTGTTGTTGGCTGTCTGTATTGATGGGATCAGGTGCCAGCTCTTGTCTAACAAACACTCATGTAAAGTAAGTTCACACATTGATTGATTGAATGTTTGACAGCTGTATCTTTGTTGGCTGTCTGTATTGATGGGATCAGGTGCCAGCTCTTGTCTAACAAACACTCATGTAAAGTAAGTTCACACATCACATGGGTCTTAGGCTACTATGAGCCCAACAAATAACCACTCATCACAAATATTTTGTCCCAGGTTCCTATAGAGTCTAATAAAGAACTACTAACTACAAATGTGTTGATCATAACATAATTTGTCCCAGGTTGCCATAGAGTCCAACAAAGAACCACTGACCAGAAAAACCAGTGCCACACCAAAGCCATCTGTCAAGTTTCCTTCTGGTCAGACTAGAGGGAAAGGGGAAGTAAATCCCATGGAGCCTGATATTGATAAGTAAGATTACATCTCTAATTACCTCTCTTGATATTACAGTGTTGAAACAAATGTATGTTTCTATCTATACAACTTGTTTACATTTCCATTTTCAATGTATGTATGTTATTGTAAACAGAATAAATATTGTAATTGTAGTTTTATTCTTTTGATTCTGCTTACCTTTTTTAACATTATAATAGTTTTAAAAAAAATAAAAAATCTTCTCTTAACAAATTTTAAGTAGAATGAAAAAAATTTGAATAAATTTTCCTATTTAAAGACCTCAAGAAGTCACAAGAGAAGAGAATGTGGGCACACTGCACATCTCACACATCCATGTACAGCTGCGCAGGCTGCTCAAGTTCAGCAACTACTCCGAGCATGTTCTTCTCACAGCCATACCTGAGCAGTTCTCACGGGTCTTGTTTAACCTGGAGCAGGACACATCCACACCACTGTCCACCCACCCCACTGGGTCGAATTTCCTCAACCAGGAGAGTAACATTGGTGAGTCTAATGTGTCTAAGTCTGAGATTGGATTTAATAACACAAGTGAAATATGTTTTGTATAGGCCTACTATTTGATCTTTATAATGCAAACAAAATATGTTTAGTATAGGCCTAGCATTTGATCTTTATAATACAAGTTATCTCATTTTTGTTATGCTACTTTGTATCTTATTACATTTGTATCTGATGGTTTAGGTAGTAGCACTATCATCAACCCCTCCCCTAAGCGGAGACTTTCTCGCACCTCTAGTCGAGACAGAGACCCAGATGGTCTACTGCGAGGAGATGGAGGTGACGTGAATGGAGTTCCTGTGGCGGCCAACATTGGCTTCATCATGTGTGAGTTTGGGCTTGAGGATGTTTCAGTGACTGCTGTCAGGAGGCTTGGCTACCAGGACAACAGTGATGCCCAGCTGATTGAGGAGAAGCTCAACAGCATTGACAAGACTGTGGCACAGATGCAGGAGGCAGCCAGGGCCAAGGTGGAGCAGCACGACAAGGAGCAGGAGAGGGAGAAGAGGAAAGACAGCGAGGGAGTGAAGAGGGAAGAGGCAAGCCAGGACTCCAGCACGGTGCCGCTTAGCTCCCCTTCTGGCAACATCCCCTCCTCCTCCCTCAGCTCCCCGTCCTGGGGCTCGAATAAATCTCTGGTGTCCAGCGAGTCGCCGTCTGATACCCCGGTCCCAACACCTGAGCCACTAGAAGGTGATGCCTCACATGGTAGACTCGAACTCAAGACCATCTGGTTCAACTTTGCTTCTCCTCCACCCATATCTATTCACAAGAAAGTCGATTTCACTCGGTAAGTCGATCTTATTTCTATTCCGTTTATTGCAAATTCTTGAATCTAAAAGGTTATGAGGCAAAAGAATTTTTACAATTATGAACAGCAAACAGTTTCAATTTTCCAATTTTTCAGGCTAGACTGGAACCTTCTGAGTACAGCCACCCCGGCCATTGATGCCTGGCTGAACCCCAGTGATAGGCTGATGAACTCTGTGAGGAATTTGGTCAGAGAGTACTCCAGACGCATGTGTTGTGTCATAGCCTGTATGATGATTGAAGGGCTTGAGTGCCAAGGGATTCATGTTGCCTACAAGGTAAACTTTATCTCATCTAGCACATTGAGTGTCAATGGATTCATAGTATCTATAAGACAAACTTATCAATGATTGTTGTCATGCAACTATTTGTTCATGTTTCCCATCTGATTGTAAGTCTTAGTCATCTAAAATCTCTTATATTTCTTGGGGTCAGAAGAATAATTATATTCCTTAACTCATTAAGGAATATAATTATTCTTCATGTGTCATTCAAAAAATCTCATTATTTAGGTTTGAGTTTCAAAAGTATAAGGTACCTTTGACATGTATTACTTAATTGTGTTGGAGGAAATCCTGTCCAACATTACAATTAAGAACCAAGAAGAAGAAGAAAAGTATAGACCATTTGACCCCAAATATATGACAATAGTCAATTATAGTGCTAAAAACGTTTACTGGAAGAAATATATTTATAAATGCAGATGATGTTTTTGATCTAACAGAGCAAGTTCAACAAGCTGACCCCCCTGTCTAAAACCCTGCAAGAAGACCCATCCAACCAGCTGCTGACTGTCCTGAGGAAGTACCTGCACAAGTACGGCATCAACCCAGTAGAGAGGGCAGTCTCAGCAGAGACGGTGCCCCAGCTCATCACAGTACAGAAGGGCATACTGGCACTCATGAGGCAGTGGAAGAATGTCCTCTATATGCCCAACTTGAGTGAGATTAACTTCAAGGTGAGTTCATATGTTGTTCAATGTTCAACACTCTCATGAACATGCATACACATCGCCGTCACAAAAATGAAATGCTACCCAGCTGATCACTGTTGTGTTTATTCCAGTCTCGTCGCAGCATACGCCCATACAATGTGTCCTTTGCTCTGCCTAAAACAGAGACCGTAGATGAAGCTGTGGAAGAAAGTGATGACATCATGATTGACCAGTTTGATGTGGTTGATGAAAAAATTTCTCTACTCCAGGTATAGTTTCTTATTAAAACAGCGCACATTGTGCTCACCTCACTGCAGGTTATTTTAAAATTTTTATTTAGCAAGTAGTTAAAAATAGTTCTGTTTCTAACTCCAACATAAATTCTTAATTGACCAGGCTGAAGGGGGAATAACTCACAGATCAGGATCTGTCCCAAGCCTACACAGCAAGGGCCGTCACTCTATCAGTACACAGGGTAAAACAGACAAGACAGATGGCCTGGATTATGTTAGTGCTGACTCTGTGCCAGCTAGCAAGCCTCATGTCCTCTCTCACATATTCAAGTAGGTCTTGTGGTTGTATGTTAACACCTAACTTTACCAAGTTTACATTTCTTATTGTATTGGCAACAGATTTTTTATTTATCAAATAGCTTTCATTCTGATTCCATTTAAATGATTTACTTATAGTTTAGATGGTTACTGCGGTAAATATGTTGTATTTTTGTTTTAATGGAAAATAAAAGCATTACATAAAAAAAAAAAATATAGTTTAGTGTTAAAACTTGATATTGTAGAAACTGTAATTTATAAAATAATAATTAAACAAATTTTTTCGAAACATAAAACCACACATGTTAATTTATAAATAGCATCAGTAATTATAGTTGTAATTTAAATGGCATATTGCAAATGTATTAATTTTTGTTTTGTTTTGTTTTGATTTGATTCTCTTTTTTACTTTCTCGTATATACGAAGTATAGAGAAAGTCTTGTAATCGTGCAAAAAAAAAAAATCGAGATTTTTGCAAATCTCGACGTTTTACATCTCACTGATACGGAAAAACATAATTTTGCAATCTTGTCCGTATGTCTGTGTGTCTGTGTGTGTGTGTGTGTGTCCGTGTGTAAACACGATAACTTGAGTACCGTTACAGCTAGGTTGATGAAATTTCATATACAAGTATTTTATCAAAATCGTAGATCCGTATCAACTTTTGAGCGATTTCGGATAACCGGAAGTGGTACTTTTTCTACTTTGAATTTTTCAAAAGCCTATAATTTGAGTACTATTTCAGATGGATAAATGAAATTTGATATGTAAGTAAAAGATCTAACTCTCTACCTTCTGTCAAATTTTGAGAATTTTTCGTTGACCGGAAGTACTTATTTACGCTACTTCCGATTTCTCAAAAAACTAATGTAAATTTTAAAAGTACTAATAGTATTGCGCACTATTATGCGCTTTTTTATTCGCGTTCACTTGGTGTGCAATTAATTTGTCTACGAGATTTTATTCTATTTTTAAAACTTTAAGTATTTAAAATGGATTAAAAATCATGTCTGTAACCCGAGTTCCCATCCCCTGTTGTTTTATATAAGAATATTCGAGAAAGTTTACGGGAGATCACTCCCGGTTTATTTCAGTCAATGTTTAAAAAAAAAGTAGATATTTTTAAAGCATTTAAATCACAAACTATGTTGATACAATAACAAACAAATGCAAACGAACACTTAACACATTCTTGAATGACCTGACACTTGCAGGAAATCAGCTGGGGTCACTGACTCACCTCTAGACCACAGCTCCTCTAACTTAGCTCCCCCTCCCCTTGGGCTGAGTCTGAACCGCAATGACAGCAACATCAGCTTCACGTCCCTAGTGGAGAGTGTCTCAAGTAATGAGCAGCTTGTGGCCCCCACACCCCCACACACACCCATCAGAACTGCTGGACCCAAGCATTCCATTCTCAAAAACAGGTAGTTTAATTTAGTTCATTATTTTGTGTTTAAATTCTCCTATAATGCTTATTTACTTTTATTTAATACATCAATAAAAATACATACTTATAAATATTAAAGACAACTTATTTAATTGTTTTAATAGCAAAGTTAAAAAAAATGCTTAAGCCTTAAAGAATGACTAGACTTAACACAAAATTTAAGAAGTATTCACTGCGCTCATTGGGGTAAAGTCTACTATAACAATAGATTTTTATCTATTTATTTTGTAGAGTAATAACAGTGGCAAAAATTGTTCATGGTAAATATTGAGCATCACTGTTAATAACACTCTTGTACATAATAAATACTACGCCACACTTAGTAACTTTCTGTACACAATAAACACTAAGCCACATTGCTCCTACCTTTCTGTACATAATGCATACTAAACCACACTGTTAATACCTTTCTGTACCTAAGAAATACTAAGCCACACTGCTCCTAACCTAACCTGGCAGATACAAACAGAACGAGGACCTGTACCAGTGGATGGCCAAACAACAGACAGAGAATGACTTCCATATAGACCTGGATGGGGATGAGACCTCCCAGTACCTGCGCCAGAACACAACAGAGTCATGTACAGCTGGACTGGCCAGCTCATGGACACAGGATGACAGCAAGCTGGACGTCAACGAGGAGGACTGTACCATGGCGACGTCAATCATGCAGCTGGCTGATGCCCAGGTACTGACATTTATTGTTGACATGTGGCATGTAGTGAGCTGATGTTGACATGTGTCATGTTGACATGTGTCATGTGGTGAGCTGATGCTGACATGTGTCATGTAGTGAGCTGATGTTGACATGTGTCATGTAGTGAGCTGATGTTGACATGTGTCATGTAGTGAGCTGATGTTGACATGTGTCATGTAGTGAGCTGATGTTGACATGTGTCATGTAGTGAGCTGATGTTGACATGTGTCATGTAGTGAGCTGATGTTGACATGTGTCATGTAGTGAGCTGATGCTGACATGTGCCATGTTGACATGTGTCATGTAGTCATGCCCAGGTACTGACATTTATTGTTGACATGTGTCATGTAGTGAGCTGATGTTGACAAGTGTCATGTAGTGAGCTGATGTTGACATGTGTCATGTAGTGAGCTGATGTTGACATGTATCATGTAGTGAGCTAATGTTGACATGTGGCATGTAGTGAGCTAATGCTGACATGTGGCATGTAATGAGCTGATGCTCAGGTATTGACATTTATTGTTGACATCTATTAAGCAAATAGCTCAATCAAATTTTACAAGATTCAACAAGAGTTGGATAACTCAAAGTTCATTTTTATTTTCCTTGAAACTATCACATAAAATGAAAGTATAAGCAATAAATTAAAAACAATTTAATATATCTGGTATACAACTAAAGAGATGTTTATTTTCAAAAGATAATATGTTTTGATTATATATATATATTTTCTATTGATAAAATGTTAAACTTTTACTCAAACCTTTTTTACAACTGTAAGAGAGAGTTGAAACTGATTGATTATTTTTTTACTTTGACCCTCTTGTAGGTCCTCTTCAAGCCAGTTCTACAGAGCTTAGGGCTACATGTGGAAAGTGTTCGGCCCTCGGCCATGATGAAAAAGTTTGGAGGCCATCTCTTACTGCAGGGCCACATCAGTGTGTTCAAGATTCTGATAGCAGAGTCAGAGGCCACACCCTCCCTCCACATGACCTACACACCAAAGGGTAAAGGTCGGGGCAAGAGGAGCCTAAATAAAATACCAGAGAGTCCAGCATTCCAGTGTGAAAGGTGCGATCTGCTCATTCATTTTGGTCTGTTAGAAGTTAATGCTGAGAAAATAGCTAGTTTTTTAAATGGACGTTTGTTACCCTTCTGGACCTGATGGTAATCTGTTTCTCTGACTAATGCATATGATGAAGTAGTCTTGCCTGTACTATACCCAGATGCCTCTATATTTTCCTAATGTAAGTCAGAACTTGCTGGACTTCAGGAGGTCCTAGAAACACAAGTCAGAGATCCGAACCTGAGACTTTTGGGTTAGCAGTCTAACGCTGTAACTCCCTGCCAACCTGTCCCTTTGTTTTCTAAATAATAGTATATTTTATAAAGCAGATACAAGTAAACCCTAATTGTGCTTGCTTATAAAAGACCAAATCTTGCATGATGTAATCACAAATCTTACTCGCTTATGGAAGAATTGATCTTGCAAGATGAAAGCACAAATCTTGCTTGTCTATGAAAGTTCTAATCTTCCATGCATATTACTATTTGTCTGTTTTTCTCTTCTATGTCACAGTTTTGATGTGAACGTCTCCCTAAAAGATGCAGTAGATTTCAATGAGAGTGGAGGGAGTTCAAAGTTCCCCTACAAGTTTGCCATGCACAAGCTGGAGGCCAAGCCCACAACACTACAGATCAACCTACTGGTCAACTGTCACTCTATCAGGCAGAATGTTGACATGGCTCTCTTACGATTGGCTCATCAGGTAACTTTAGCTCAGGGTTTTGTTGTGTTACCTCACCTTTTGGTTTTGTTATGCTTACCTCACTAGGTAACTTTATCTTAGTGACTCAGTGTTATGTTACGCTTGGCTTACCAGGTAACTTTACCTTGGGCTTTTGTTATGCTTACCTCACTGGGTAACTTTACCTCAGTGACTCAGTGTTTTGTTACCCTTGGCTCACCAGGTAACTTTACCTCAGGGTTTTGTTGTGTTACCTCACTAGGTAACTTTACCTTAGTGACTCAGGGTTTTGTTATGGTTACCTCACTGGGTAACTATTGCAGTGACTCTGTGTTTTGTTACGCTTGGCTCACCAGGTAACTTAACCTCAGGGTTTTGTTGTGTTACCTCACTGGGTAATTTTAACTTAGTGACTCAGTATTTTGTTACACTTGGCTCATCAGATAACTTTTCCCCAGTGACCCAGAGTTTTGTTACAGTTACCTCACTAGGTAAATTAACCTCAGTGACTTAAGGTTTTGTAATGGTTGGCTCAACACTGACTCATAATTTATTAAAAGTTTAAAAATAATGGAAAAAAAATTGAATTTAGAAATGTGTGTGTTCGATATTAAAATAATTGGAAAATCCTTTATGGGTTAACCCCAAAAATGAATTTTTAGCCAAAGTTAAAAATGAACATCCAAAATATCTTTAAATTTAATTTTATAGTGTTAAAAAATACTTAACAAAAATACCTATATTAGTTAAACTACATTTAATTATCAAAACATAATTTGAAAAATGTCAGTGTGCATTTTGTTGGGTAACAGGTTAACTATTGACAAGTTTTATCTGTGAAAATGTCAGTATAAATCCAGTTAGGTGACAGGTTAATTAAAGACAAGTTTTTCCGTGAGAATGTTAGAACCTGTGTAAACAATAAATCTCATGTCCCAGGTGCTGACAATGGTTGGTAATGTCAAAGAGACCAGAGTTGAGCTCAAGCAGAAAAGACTTGAACAATCCATATGGATGCTGACACACAAGAAACAGGAATCCAAAGATTCAACATCCAGTGTGGATACAAATCAGTCGGATACTTCTCAAACTGAGCGCCTCATGGGGTCATTCACTAACTTAATGGCCCTTGATAAAAAGAAAGGTAACTTTGATTTGACTTTTTTTCCCGCTTTTACAAAATTAAATAAAGAAAGTTTTTTACTTGAAATTATGTTTCATTAGCAGTGAATTTTACATGCATTGAAATCACCAATTACATTCAAATAACTATGCTGTTAACATTTTACTAGAATTTCCTTTTAAGAAATGTAATTTTTTAATGTATATTTTTGAAAGAAAAAAAGTACAAAACCAAAGGAAAAAGAAAATATTATCCTTTTTTAAAATCCTTCTATGAATTTAGCTTTTAGAAAAAGAGCTTATTAAACCACATTCTATCTATTTTTTTGGATGTATTAGAAATTTTAGTGTTTTACATTTGGGTAAATGTGTTAACGCAAGTTAAAAACATCAGTTTGCTTATTTTTCCAGAAACACCAATAATCCCTCGACCAAGTGCCGTTTCATCAAAGACAAGCACAGAAACTACTGCGACCCTGGTTCCCAGTTCTTCAGGCTCTAGAATTGATACAAAATGGCCGCCAGGGATCAAAATGCCCTCACCCATCATGCCTCAAAAGTCCTTGCAGTCTCCAATTCTTCAAGGGCCAGATAACTCCACTCCATCTCTACCAAAAGTGGAGAGTGGTAGCTTTGCCAAGGATGGGAAATCTGGCACTAGTACAGACACAAAACCTCTTCTCTCATCTTTAACTGAGAGGCTGCAAGAAAAGAAAAGACCAGAGGAGTTGCCAATTGGTATTGGACATACCAAAAAACTTGCCCACCTCAGATTTGCTCAGGACTCAAAAATGGAAGCTACTACATCAAGTATGTGCACAGAGAATTTAAATATGTTCCTTGATTGTTTAGTATTCTGATAATCAAAACCTTTTTTTTATACTTTTTACGTGTCTAATTATGATTGAAGTTCAAACATGAATTTTATAAAAGTATGAGAGGCAGAGTGCCCAATAACTAATCTGAAAGTCTCCAATTTGGCACAAGGGCATTAGACCCTAGAATGTCCTTGAGGGTATATACAAAACTAGATTATTAATTTTAATTATTTGAAAAAGAAATAATTTTTCTCAAATACTAATTAACTGAATAAATTTTTACATTTTTTTTCCTGTAGAAAAAATGTCCACCTCATTTGCCAGCACAGGAAGTGACGGGGAGGTCATGACCCCTCCCCACTCTCTGAACCTGAGTGATTCTGTAGTGCTAGATCTGGCAGACACCTCATCCCCAGCCCTCAATGAGAAGACCATCATAGATGAGATCAAGGAGAACACGCCCCAGTGCTGGCGCCACCTGTACCAGCTGCTGGAGCTATATGCCACCATGCCAGAGCCAAAAACTGTTGCTGTTAGACACTCTCAAGGTCAGGCTTGTTTCAGCTACTCACATTTTCTATACTGATAACTTAATTAAGATTGAAAATAAGTTTCTGCCTTGGGTAACTATTTAATTAAAACTTCAGCATTGAACAAGTTGCCTGTGATTGTGGAAGAAGAGGGGGAGGAAGGCTCAGTCAAAAGGGAGTCTCGCATCTCAGACTACAGTGCCAAAATTGGAACACTCATCCAGAACAGGAAGTCTTCCATGCTGCAGGGACTCAGGCGAGATTCTTCTACAGGTAAGTTTATCTGGTCATTTAATGGTTGGGACAGGTGAGATTCTTCTACAGGTAAGTTTATCTGGTCATTTGATCGTTGGGACAGGAGGTGAGATTCTTCTACAGGTAAGTTTATCTGGTCATTTGATCGTTGGGACAGGTGAGATTCTTCTACAGGTAAGTTTATATGGTCATTTGATCGTTGGGACCTGAGTGAGATTCTTCTACAGGTAAGTTTGTCTGGTCATTTGATCATTGGGACAGGAGGTGAGATTCTTCTACAGGTAAGTTTATCTGGTCATTTGATCGTTGGGACAGGTGAGATTCTTCTACAGGTAAGTTTATATGGTCATTTGATCGTTGGGACAGGTGAGATTCTTCTACAGGTAAGTTTATATGGTCATTTGATCGTTGGGACAGGTGAGATTCTTCTACAGGTAAGTTTATCTGGTCATTTGATCGTTGGGACAGGTGAGATTCTTCTACAGGTAAGTTTATCTGGTCCTTTGATCATTGGGACAGGCGAGATTCTTCTACAGGTAAGTTTATATGGTCATTAAATCATAGAAGTAATTTGTTGTAGCAAAGACCACCTTGAATCAATGTTAACAATTCTTGGCGGTTAGTTTCCCATTGTTTATGTAGTACCAAATATAACATTGTGAAAAAGTTGATACTGTCCTACTAGTTGAGTAGATTAAGTCAGGATATTAGTATATCTAATGGGGCAGTGTGGCCTAGTGATAGAGCACACAGATGCTAACCCAGAAGTCCTGAGTTCCATATTATATTGCCAAGTCCACTGACTTCTATGTGTAACTGGCTCAAGTTATAAAGTATTTGCGGCTTGTCATAGTGCACTATGCATTCACATGCTGAGGTCACAGAAACAGGTAACCTCTACTTCTTTTAAACTATTAACCCCCTTGGGTCTAAAAGATCAGCTATTTTATTTTTTATTAGTTTGTCTCACTTTAAAAATTTCAGATGCTCATGATGTGAGGATAAAAGCCAAAGAGAAAATAGAAATAAAAACCAAAGAGCCAGTGAAGAGAGAAGAGGACAAAGTAACATCTGCTGCCAAGGAAGAGGAGGGTCTGGGCAGTGATTCTTCATTAGCCCGACAGTCCTTCATTAGGACAAGGTTCAAACAAAGTAGGAGATCTTTTGTATATATTTTTTTTCTATTAGCCCTTATAGGATTATTTTCTGAGTAGCAAATATCATGTATTTAGTTCTTTCTAAATTCTTTTTGGCCTACAATATTACTTGCTAGGCACCACATTTAATTTCAGAATGTATTTTTGATGATTTTGAAAAGATTTCTGAGTTAAGCCTGCTTCTTGCTCTAGGTATATATGTAGGAGAGAGCGTACCCCTGATTGTGTATGGTATAGTGAAGGTTGAGAAGTTCCTCATTAGTGCAGAGTTGAGTGGTCTGAAACTTGAGGCCAACACAACCAAAGTACATGCTAGTGGAACTTACAAGAAAAAGGTCAAAGGTGAATCTCTAACACAAGCTGTCATTCATTGTTATCTTTTCCTTAATCTTTGTTGTCTGGTTTTGTTTCCACTCCTGGGTTAATGAAGTTTACTGTATCACTTAAATGAAATCAACAAATGACTGGTTTAAAACTATCTGTCCTAGGTTTCTAATAATTATTTGTTCTACTATCTATCTGTCCTAGGTTTCCTACACAGAGTGTCTTCAGACTCCTCTTACACAGCCCATGTTGGCCACTCCATGATCAACCTAAGAGAAGGTGAACCTCCAGACTGGCAGTAAGTTACCTCCCATCATTAACAAAAATAAACATGTTAACTCCCCTGAAAACAAAAAATCTTTTTTTTTCCAGAATTTTTTTCTTGTATATTTAATACTCAGATTATTAAATAGCAGTATGGAAAATCAAATTTTCATTTGATAAACAAGCTGCGTCCATATTTTTAGTACAAGAGACTATATCATCAATTTATACATAAATACATATTTTCTATTAAACAATTAAATGCTTGTGTGTGCCTATTTCCAGGACAGTTGTGACCATCAATATCAACAAGTCCCAGAGTTTACTGACATCTGTCATGCGACGTGGCAAGGAGCATAACTCTACCCTCGTCTCCATTGGAGTTATTGAAATTGACATTCCACAACATCCTGTCATTTTACATGACATGATGTCAAGAAGTTCCAAGAGGATTACAGCCACATTGCAGGAACTTAGATGGCCCACACAGAGTACAAAGTAAGATAATTGAAGTAAAGTCAAGTTCCCTTTATGACCTGGAGGCCCACAGGACAGGTGAAGTAGAGTTCACCTGTTTCTGTGCCCTCAGTATATAAAGGGATAGTGTGGTCAGCGCTATGCCCAGCTGCCTTGAATTTCCCCAACATAAGTCAGATACCCATCAGAGTTGGGTGGACTCAGGAACAAGCTATTATACAGGGACTCAAACTCTGTGTTTTTTGGGGTAGCAGATGAGCTCGACCATTCGACCACGCCGTCCCATAAGAGAATTGAAGAACCAGTTTATTAAGAGTTATCTAGAGTTAATAAAAAACTTTATTTATTGTTGTGGTTTCTTACTCTTGTGCCCATAAATGTTTATTTGCTTCCATTTAATCCAGCAAAATTGTTGTTTAATCTTGTAGCCGCCTCCATTTGTCATCTGACGACAACTCCAACCAGAGCGCTGCCCATGCCACAGTGAACGGTGCACAGAGTAAAGCACCCCAGGAAAAGGTCAAGAACTTGAAAGGCCTGGGTAAAAAAATCAGGGAAGAGAAAGTTGTCCGCAAGCACCTCCATGTGAAGGCAGTCCTGCAGGGTGTGGTGATTGGAGCCTCCATCCTGCCCTCACTCAAGGCCCAGTACAAGACTGACGCCATCACCCTGACTGGAGTTCTGGGGAGAAAAGCTCACTTCACCATCATGTTACCCACACATCTGCTCAGCTTCAAGTCTAGGGTAGGTCTTTTCTTGTTTACCACCTCAACTTAAGAAAAGTAAATCACTGCTTTGAAGTTTACTTATTTTTACAATATGGGGATTTATTTTGGACTTAAGAAAAATTGTTTTTATATAGAAAATCATTCCATATACTTTCTATTTCCCCACTTGACAATCAAACCAGTGAGATGCCAGAATGATTTTGTATTTAATATACAAAATATATACAAATATATGTCTTAAAAATATTACTTTTAGAAAAATTCTAAATATGTAAATCTAATTTACAAACAATAAAAAGTAGCTTACCTCTAAATCTTTATAAGATTGTTTAATGAATAACTTTATTAGTATTTTATGTGCACTTAAAATAAAGATATATTATTACTGACATTTTGTGTTTGTTTAATGTTAAAGAATAGCATTAAAAAAACCCAATAAATGAGCCTTTTTTTGAAAGATTACGGTATTAGATTACTATTAGGTTTTTAGATTAAATAAAAATACATTATTACCAACATTTTTATTTATTTAGTGATAAAGAATAGTATTAAAATTTTTTATTTTTTGGATCATTTATTTGAAAGATAACGGCAGCAGCAGCACTGGCAGACACCCCAATCCCATCAGCCACCAGCATTGAACTTCCTCCCATCCAAGTGATAGCAGACTACAGGGTACAGAAACCAGACGCTCCAGCCACTGACCACCAGGAGGTTGACATCAGTGAGGACCTGGAGCTGTTGGAGGGCAACTATCTGCATGCTATAGCCGAGGTGGGCATGCTGGAGCACAGTCTGACCACTGACCTGCTCAACCATTTGGTCTTTGTGCAGAAAGTTTTCATGAAGGTAAACACTACTTTTTGAATATTTTTACTTTGTACTTTTATGTGCAATTTTATTTAAAATGTTTGAAAGTAATAAATATTATTAATTAAACATTAAAGCAATATGCTAAATATAATGTATACAGTAGAAATATTACATGCATGTTAATACATTTGAAAGCTTTCATGAAGGTAAACACTATATTATGAATATTTTTACTTTGAACATTTATGTACAATTTTATTTAAAATGTTTGAAAGTAATAAATATGATTAATTAAACATTAAAACAATATGCTAAAAATAATTCATACAGTAAAAATTGTATTACATGCATGTTAAATCCATTTGAATAATTTGGTACATCAATAGAATTTAAAATTAATGCCTGATTGGTTTTAAGCAATTTTACTAGAGTGATTGAACATGTAAGCTAACTTAGATTGCTTTGTTTTTAATGCTAGCAAGGACTGGTATTAATATAGTCATTTTTCTAAATGAGTGTGTTGAAATATACAAGATATATATGTGTTCTTGCAAGTTTGAACTGGTTTATTTGACCAGGAAATCAACGAAATAGTCCAGAAAGTCTCTGGCTCTGGCAACAGTCATGTAGAAGAAATGAAGTCAACCATCAAGTCAGATGACATCCCAGGGACCAAACCTCTGCTGTACTCTGTGTCTGTCAGGTTCAAGGTACATATATACACCTTCATACAGTCATAGAGCACAGTGCAAGCATTTAAAAACATTAACTAACAACAGTCATGGAACTAAATATAGTCAGACAATAAAAAACATTAACAATAATTATTGGACTATATGCAGTCAGGCATTTAAAAACACAAAGTAACAACAATCATGGAAGTAAATAGTCAGACACTTTAAGTTATGGAACTTAATAAAGTAAGACATAATTAAAGAATTAGCTTCTGTTTATAGGGCATTCAAGTGACAGCCACCACACCCACTTCCAATGCAGTCAGATTTGAAACAGGGGCGATAACTCTAGATCTGTCAAATAGATATCACCTTCCAAAAAAAGATTTTAGTGATGCATCAAAATCAACTGATGAACAAGGTAAGAGAATGTAGTCATGTCATTGTGGTTTCAAATTTTTTTTTTCTAATCGAGAAATTATAATTTTGAAAGCTTTTTTTGTATTAAATGTCAAGCTTTTCTAAGAATTTGTAGTAAAGGTCTCAAATCTGCTTACCATGTTCTCACTAGATAAGTACAATAGCAGTCAGAAGATGTTTATACAAGCTGTTGTAGATTTAAATCTGGCCCTGGGACAGCTGTTGAAGGTAAAATAAATACTTTTTTTTTTACAAGATCTTTAGTTTATAGAAAGTCTAAACAAAATCTATATATATTTTTAGATTAGTGCTGCATGTTGTATTATTTCAGAATCCTGTGTTAATATAGGATTTAAAATGACCAAATCTAATTCCTGAATCCTGTGTTATAGCATTTAAAATGACCAAATCTAACTCTAGAACCCTGTATTATATAGTGTTTAAATGACCAAGTCTAATTCCCGAATCCTGTGATATATATCATTTAAAATGACCAAGTCTAATTCCAGAATCCTGTGTTATATCATTTAAAATGACCAAATCTAACTCTAGAACCCTGTATTATATAGTGTTTAAATGACCAAGTCTAATTCCAGAATCCTGTGATATATAGTGTTTAAATGACCAAGTCTAATTCCAGAATCCTGTGTTATATCATTTAAAGTGACCAAATCTAACTCTAGAACCCTGTATTATATAGTGTTTAAATGACCAAGTCTAATTCCAGAATCCTGTGATATATAGTGTTTAAATGACCAAGTCTAATTCCAGAATCCTGTGTTATATAGTGTTTAAATGACCGTCTAATTCCAGAATCCTGTGTTATATCATATAAAATGACCAAATCTAATTCCAGAACCCTGTGTTTGAAGAAGCAGAGCCAGAGTTCCACACCATGGCCTTCTTTAAAACCACCATCAAAGTCAGGAATGCCCTGCAGGTATAGGAACACATTTTTGTTTAATTACATTTATTTCAACAGCTTAGCAAACTTTATCTTCATAAACTAACTTTTCACCCTTTTTTTTTAGCATGAGATGATTCCTAACTTGTCACATGATCAAGAGGCGTTGCTCATCAATCTCTTCAGACCCATTATACTAGCCCAACCTCTTGCCTTTGATAAAGGTAAAACTAAATCACTGCCTGTTGTTTTTATGTTGCCTGTTGTTTTTATGTTATTCCTAAAGTAGGTTTAATTTTTTTTAAATACAGTTGAATAATTGCATTTTCTTGTCTTTTAACCTAGTGTTTTAGTCTTGGTTCATGCTATTAACTCAGTGTCACTGATAAATATTGTCTTTTAAACAGCTGTTCTAGTGTGGCTGAACTACAAAAATGCCTATGAATACTGGACAGAACAACGAATGGCACTCAACAAAGAGGTAGCTTGTTAATTAATACAACTCTAATTTCTTCAGTAAAACAGTATTTTAAATACCTATATTTCTGGGACTTGGTTATTCAATGAATGAATGAATTGTGTAACCAAGCATTAGAACCAGTATTAGATGTTGAATGCTAGCTATGTGTCCACAGGTGCTAGTTTAAAACATTCTATTTTAAATGTCTCTATTAGTTTAACTTTGAGACTACTGAATTGATTAAACTAGCATTAGAGCCACTTTCAGATGTTGGCTGTAATCTGTGTGTCCCCAGGTGCTGACCGCCACCAGACAAGTGATTGACAAACTCCCCCACATAGCCCCAGCTGCTGCCCCTTCCATTACAACCTTATTCTTACAACTCACTGTGGACGACATGGGCATTTGTGTCCCTTTACTCTCTTCACCTTATCAAGTAATTCCAGTTTCACTTTCTTATAATTTTATATACTATATTGAAAACAACTATATTGCTAGTTGTGAAAAGTATCACTACAAACCATTTGTGTTTTCCCCAGCCAATACCTAACCCAGGTCCAGCTCTCCAGTCCCCTAGAGTAGCTGAAGCAGAGCAGGGCTCAGCTCTTGTTCTCACTGTAGAGAGTACTCAGATATCAGCTTGTTCGTCTGGCTCATTGGTCAGTAAGGGCAAATTTAAAAGTAAGTCATTGGTCAGTAAGGGCAAATTTAAAAGTAAGTCATTGGTCAGTAAGGGCAAATTTAAAAGTAAGTCATTGGTCAGTAAGGGCAAATTTAAAAGTAAGTCATTGATCAGTAAGGGCAAATTTAAAAGTAAGTCATCGGTCAGTAAGGGCAAATTTAAAAGTAAGTCATTGATCAGTAAGGGCAAATTTAAAAGTAAGTCATTGGTCAGTAAGGGCAAATTTAAAAGTAAGTCATTGATCAGTAAGGGCAAATTTAAAAGTAAGTCATTGGTCAGTAAGGGCAAATTTAAAAGTAAGTCATTGGTCAGTAAGGGCAAATTTAAAAGTAAGTCTTTGGTCAGTAAGTTCATAAACAGAGTAAATGTAAGATTTAAAAAAAAAATTATTCTCTGTAAAATCCTCTCTTCAAGTAAATGAGCAGAGAATTTCCTCTTGTCTTAATACAGATTTTTGTTTGCGTTTTGCTGATGACTTTGGCTCGTCATGGGATGACTGGAAACCCTGGCCAACAGACAGTGGTGCTGTGATGAACCAGTGCAATGTGCCATCTGGCACGTACGAGGTCTGCTCCAGGACCATCAATAAACAAGGTTTTGTTACACACATCTTCTGTTGATTTATTTATATGGAAGTCAATAAAGATGGTTTCATTTGTATTACTATTAATCCCAATTTTATTTTATCAGCAACATTAAATAAATATCATGGTCAATTATTAACATATAGTATGTATGTAATGTTATAGGTGAGCTATGTTAGCAAGACACATATTATCATTGTCTGATGGTTACAACTTCCACTAAATAGCCTCCAACTCTGCAGATACCAGCAGTGGCAATGCTAAGTGGATCCTGAATGTCCAGTGGGACATGAAAGGTATAGACGTCCATCTGGACACAGACATAGGCAAGCGCTTCACCCTCCTGGGCCACACCCTGACACTGCTGGCTGGTGACAGTGATGACGTCATAGGCCCTGTCAACACTGACAAGCACAGCGACGACGTGGATGGGGATTTTGATGAAGACGATGATGATGCTGTTGACCTGAGCAGCCCAGACACACAAGAAAACAGCCAGGAGGTTAGTTCTCCTTATAGAATTCACTTGCACTGTCTAATTTAGAAAAAAAAATTTTGTGCAAAAAACATTTTTTATTTGAAGGAAAATTTACTCTAAAAGCTGCTTAACCATCATCAATGATTTTCTTTTTCCACACATTTTAAAATTATTTTTCGTTCAGGCCATTTCTACCATGGCTGTTATTTAGATATATTTTTATAACAGTTTAAGTTTAAATTATTTAAAGCTAAATAAACAAAAACATTTTAATTTTAAAAGTACTCTATTATTTAGTTGATTTCCTCCTGAAAAATACCTTGAATTATCTAAAAATTTGGTTATCTAGTATCAGAATTTTTAAGCTGATTCTACTCCTCTCATCTCTTTTCACCCCTACCCCCACCCCTATGTTTTTTATATAGTCAATTTTAAATCTCTATTAAATAAAGCTTATAAAATATGTTGGTTTCAATAAGCTTCAATATTATCTTGATTACTTCTAATTAGAGAGCAGATGTGTATAAAAATATTTTATTAACCCACAGGACCTACAGTTGAAAAGACGGACCAGTTTAGCTTCAGACATTTTACCTGAGGAGATTTTCTCTGACACCTTTGATCCTAAAGAGAGGGCCAGAAAAATTGAGAGAGAGATGAATGAGCAGGCAAAGATTGTACAAGAGCTGAAGTAGGTTTTTCACTCAGCTCAACCATTTGATACTAAACTAACACATAAATTGTTTCATTTATAAGAACCTTGATTCTGTTTTTAAAGCCCCTCTTTTTTCTTTCAGAGAATGTGGTGCGACTGAAGCAACTATCGAGATAGAGAGGAAAAAACTGGAAGATTTGCAAATGCTTTTGTTTCAAGATTTTAGGAGAGATTTCCTGGAAATGTTGAAAAGAAAAGGAGACAAGGTGAGGAAGTGATGAAGCATTTCGAGGATAGTAAGAGGATCAAAAAATATTTCAACACCATTAAAACTCTTAATATACCAATGAATGATTTAGTTATTTTTTTGTAGTGTTCAAGAGATATATTTTAATAAATGCTTAACTAACACTAGAGTGAAGCAGTATTATTACTAGTTAAAGATAAGCCTACATTTTGTATTATCTTCAACTGATCCCTTTGCTCCTTGATACAATCTTTAAACACATTTTTTTTCCTTAGGCAAATTTGATCAAAGACAAACTAGGTCTTAGTTCAAGGCCATTGTCACATCTAAGGTCACGATCAACAGGAACACGAAGGCTGGCTAAGTAAAAAACATTTTTGTATCATAACATCAAAATTTGTGAATTGTCAAATGGTTAAAGAAAGACATTTTTTATAGAGATATTTGCAGGTGTTTACATATCTGAGCTTGAATAAATTTCTCTCATGACTTCCTGCCAGGTCCTACTCTGAACGCCACGCAGGCACAGAAGTTGACTTAAGCAAAGACCACCACCATTTTGATGATCTGAGCCGAGTCCCAAAGGTGTCATTCTCTGGCTCACACCTCAACACCTACACACCTCCCAGGTAGGTGACATGTCTGGTGTTGGAGAGACGTTGTTTCTTACAGCCTATACACTTGACATTCTCCTTCTATAGCAGTTTTCATAAAAACGTCTAATTAGTGGAGTTATATTTCTTAATGAATTCCTACACAGAATTTATAATGTTTTCTCTCACCTGATGAGCAACTCTCTTACCTGTCCCCAGCACACCTGGCCACTTCTCCAGCTTCAACTCAGACTCTGAGGACAACGATGAGGATGAAGATGCCTTCCTGCCTCAGAGGCATAGGTCAAGGTCGCTAGAGGCCATCCAGAGCTCAGGATCTGAATCCCAGCCAGACGAGGGAATGTCCTACAAAAGATCTCACAGCGAGTAAGTCACTTGTTAACTCCTGCAGGTTCTACTCACTTGAAGTAAATTTTTTTACTAGATTTGACTAATTACTGCTGGATTGTCCATCAGCCTTGACTGCTTAAGTTCACTGACCAGCCTTGACCCTTTACTGCTTACCTTCACTGGCCAGCCTTGACCCTTTACTGCTTACCTTCACTGGCCAGCCTTGACCCCTTACAGCTTACCTTCACTGACCAGCCTTGACCCCTTACTGCTTACCTTCACTGACAAGCCTTGACCCCTTACTGCTTACCTTCACTGACCATCCTTGACCCCTTACTGCTTACCTTCACTGGCCAGCCTTGACCCTTTACTGCTTACCTTCACTGGCCAGCCTCGACCCCTTACAGCTTACCTTAACTGACCAGCCTTGACCCCTTACTGCTTACCTTCACTGACCAGCCTTGACCCCTTACTGCTTACCTTTACTGACCAGCCTTGACCCCTTACTGCTTAGGTTCACTGACCAGCCTTGACCCCTTACTGCTTAGGTTCACTGACCAGCCTTGAACTCATTAACAAAAGCTAAAAACCAGCCTTGACCCCCACGGTTTGAATGTTTAATCAGGACTTATAACCCCTCACCAACCCTGCAACTAAAAGTGCCCATGAATTTCCCCTGCAGGAAGAAAAAGTCTGAGGACACAAGCTCTATCTCCTCCAACAAGTTGGCTGAACAAAATATTGACTTTGAACTTGATGTCAAAGTTTTTATTGACAGTGGAAAATGTGTCCTCTATCCAAAAGAAGCTAAAGAAGAAGAAGTCAGAAAGTGAGAAACTTTTTTTTCTACTTGAATGAGCTGCTGTGGGCTAATACTGTTATTGTTAAGTTAGCAAACAAAAACATGGGTGTCACACAGAGATCTTTATTCTTCAGTTTTATTTATTTTTGTAATAAACATTTTGCACTTTTAAAATTTGGATAATATTATTGTAAGAAAACTGTTTTTAAAATTATTCAATGCTTTTTACCTGTTCAGGTATGCAAAGAAAGAAAAACACACAGAAACAAACCTACAAACTTCTCCGAACACAAAACGCAAGTTAAAGAAAGAAGCCTCTGGTGCCAGTATATCCAGTCAAAGAAAACTTTCACTAAACCCAGACACCACTATCTTCTTCATACCCAGTGTGGCTGTGAAGGTTAGTCATATGAGGACAGCATTATGTAAAAATCACTTGTAAAAAAAATTAATTAAAAACCCATTGTATTAATTAATTTGATTCTATATTTTGGAATGTGGCTTCAAACATGATTCCAACAACAATTTGACAATATTGTATTTTGTTATATGTTAATTACCGCTCTTGATAAACCCCATGTGTAGGTTCATTACAACTCCAAGACAGACCACGCCAGCTATGTGTGCACCAACAGCACTATACTAGAGGAACCAGAGTTGTTTACTGCCAGCAAGCCACACCCATTTGTTCCAGAGATCACCATCACCAGCCCCCACACCCCAGGGAAAGAGGAGTCCAATCTCTCGCTGGACTCTGGGAGTCCCCGAAGGTCTGGTCAGCTGAAGAAGGCCAGTCTCTATGCTTGGATAACCCTACAGACATTGCCAGAGGTTTGTTCACAACTTGGATCATCAGCTGCCTCTATCATGCACTCTTCTTTGTGAAAAGATAAAAATTTCCTCTCTACTTTACAACACTCTTCTTTGTTGAAAAATAAAAAATTACTGCCTCAATTTATACACAATTATTGCCTACATTCTAGACTCATCTGTGTAACAAATACAATATGCTGTACTCTCTTTAGTTATAATATCAAATTAACTGACCACTTTGCTCACCACTCATTTGAACAAAAAAAAAACATATCTTACTTCTTTCACAAATAAAATATATAACAAAATAAAGACTTTAAAACTTTTCCTAACAGGAGATGATCATCAGCCCAACATTTCTAGACTTCCTTGAACAAGCCCTGGAACCCTTGCCTATCACAAGTTCTTCCCCATCAATTCTCAAAAGAGGTTTACATTTTATTTGTTCTTGTATTTCTCGGATAATACCTTCTTAATGATGTACACAATTTTTAAGCACCCAGTTTTCCAATGTTTACTAATTTAACAAATGTCAGTTTGCTAAAGTTGAGTTCACACTTCCAGATATGATGGACAGTTTGGTCAACAACATGGATCTAGATGCTTCTCAGGGATCTCTTGGTCAGCAGTCCATGGCTTTCTTCCCCGTTGATGTTGTTGTCCACATTAAAGTAAGTCACACATACGGGGTTCACGTCTCATCCTCATAAGGTTGCTGCTGATTTTTATCTTGGACGTTTAGGCAGTCAAATATGAACCCACAGAAAGAAGACTTTAGTGTCAATGAAATTTAATTTTACGTCCACTATTTTTCTCAGGTTGATCCATCATTTATGCGTTCAACTGCCTAAAATATGATGTACTGTCCACAATTTTCCTCAGGTTGACCCATCATTTATACGTTTCAACTGCCACCCAGTGTCACGTGTTGAATGTCTGCTACAAGTTCCTTCCCTTGATTTGTTCTTTTCTACCAAGAAAACCGATGTTAATGAAAGCATGCTAAATGATAGCTCTCAAAGTCCAAAGTCCACCAAAAGTAAACCTTTTAATTTAATATAAATATACATTTCTTGAGTTAATTTTTAAAATTACTCTTTTTATTTCTACATGTTGTATAACACTTAATGAATTTATAAAAACTCCATCTTCATCTTCTTTTTCCTGCTTGTGCCCAAGACACATGGGACAAATGAAGTAGAACTCACATGTTTCTGTGAACGGCATGTGAGGGATAGTGTGGTCAGCATTATGCCCAGCCACCTTGGTTTCCCAGACATGTCAGGTACCCATCAGAGTTGAGTGGACTCAGGGAATTCCTACAGACTTGAGCCCAAGATCCAAACTCGACACTTTCGTTTGGTCAGCAGTCCTAAGCTCTACCATTTGACCACCCCATACCACCATATACCACCATTCATCACACTATATGACCATGTTAGACCACGTGACACCACCAAATCTCCCCACCAGACAAAGCAAGTGGCGCCACCCACTCCAGCAGCAGCAGCCACCACTCCTCTAGAGCCAGACACACCAGTGGCATGCCAGAGTCCAGCTTCTACCCCGGCTCCAGCTCTGGGGGTTTGAGTGTCACAGGCTGCATGTCAGACTTCTCCCTCTACATCTTCCACCCCTACGGCACCGGGGTACAGAGGAGGTTTGCTGGCAATGCTGACTCACCTTTGTTCCGCGGTCCTGGAGAGTTGGGTATGTGCACTTTATTATAACACACAAACATCCGACAAAAAGTAGTATTTTCAAAGTAATAGCAGAATTACTTTCAAACTAGCTTTATATAGTTTTGTTAATTACTTTTATATAAAAAAACACACTTTTAAAACAAGTTATTTATAAAATTATACTTTTACCATTAATAAAATGGTTCAACCTTGACCTAAGATGGAAATATTTATTGTTTGTGTTTATTTTTGAGTTTTTTCTTTATTTTTCATATTTTGACACTTTTGTATGTAGAGCGTATTTCAGAAAACACCACCAATGCCATCCACGACCTAGGCAGGAGAGACTCCCTGAGTCTCAACGTGGAGTTTATCAGGGTGAACATTTCTCGCACTCGCAAGCTGGAGCGTTACAATGAACTCAGTGAGAACCCAGCTAAAGGAGAACAGCAGATGAGATCTAATGTTGTCAGGCTTTCTGGTAAACTTTTCTGGTTCATTTTAAAATCTTTATGGTTAAACTTTAAACTTTACTGGTACCTTTAAACCTTTCTGGTAAAATTTTAAATTTTTCTGGTTCATTTTAAACCTATCTGGTTAAACTTTAAACTTTGCTGTACATTTTAAACCTTTATGGTTAAATTTTAAACTTTTCTGGTTCATTTTAAACCTTTCTGGTAAAATTTTAAACTTTTCTGGTTCATTTTAAACCTTTCTGGTAAAATTTAAACTTTTCTGGTAAAAATGTAAACATTTCTAGTAAAAGTTTAAACCTTTATAGTAAAATTTAAAAAACTTCCTGCTAAAATTTTAAACTTTTCTGGTTAAATTTTAATCCATCTTGATAAAATTTTAAACATATTTGGTAAAATTTTAAATCTTCCTGTTAAAATTTTTAAAACTTATAAAATAGTTTTCAAATACAATTTTTTAAATTTATTAAAATGTAATTAGAAAACTAGACTAAAAAATAGGTATTCATGTTTTTGCCACAGATCATTCAAAGTAGACAATAATGTCAAATTATTTTTGTGGATCTTATTTGTAAACATTTCCACAGCTATCTGTGATATTGGCACTGCATCTTTCAAATATGATATGAGGCGGTTATCTGAAATCCTTTCCTTGCCAAAAGCTTGGTATAGAAGAACCTTAGCTAGACGCCTCTTTCTTGGTGATGAAAGTATCAATTTAACAGCAGGGGAAGGTAACTATGACACAAAAGGATCAACTTTACTGCATTATGTTTCTTGTTTAATAAGTTACCTGTTCTAGATTTGCATGGTATAAAAGCTAAATCATTGAATTAAAGTTTCTTGTTTAGTGTTTTGTTTTACCTGCACCAGTGATAAAGAGATAAATGGATTTAGAAAGTCTAAATTTAATAGCAACATTTAATATGTTAGCAAGTAAGACCATTAGATAGACTTAGTTCTGCTTTTGATGGAAGTCACTATGCATTCATTTGCAAGGAAAGAACTGCCGTTAACACATTACTGTCTGCTAATATTTGTGTCATTATTTTACACATCAGTTCAGTAAATGCAGTTGTGAACTTTATTTGGTTACCTTTACAATAGCCAATAGACATGATGTTTTCAGTATTAAAACAATAAGATAGAGTTAATCATTCTGGTTCATATAAAATATATAAGTATGTTAACAGTGGTTAAAATATTTATTTTCTGTATTTTTAAAATCTATAAAACAGCATTAAAAATGTATGGAGACGTGTACCATTAGTAAATGTGGTTAGCTTATAAAGTGGTGCTCTTACTGTTGTGTTGATGTGTATCATTACATTGGATTATATTTTGTTGTTTGCTAGACAAGAGGTCATGCATGATTAAATTAGTTTTAAACAGATTTTAAAAAAACTTGTAGAAAAAAGGAAAACATTTTCATTTAGGCATGATATTCTGAATGGTTGCTTTAACTCTGGTTATCTGCTAAAAATAGTTTTGTGTTTGCTAATCTTGACTCAACTAGACTATTCAGCCCCTAACTTGACTCTGTCTAGCCTCTAAAATTTTTGTTTCAACTAATCTTTGAACTGTCCCTCAATTAGACTATTCAGCCCTCAAAATCTTGACTCTGTATAGCCGCTAAAGAAAACTTGTGTCAACTAATAATTCACCTTTTCAGAGCCAGATTCCCTCAACATGCTGCCTGGGGAAAAACCATTACATCCATTGTTGTCATCCCAAAACTCTGTGTCCCACCCCTCCCTCAGTGTGTTAAACCCCCTAACACCATTGAAAAAACACCACAGGCGTGGCTCATCAGGTGACAAAATCAGGATCCAGCTGAGCCCTGACTTTAAGACAGAAATAGCCACAAGAAGAGGTGTGATATTTTTTTATTTTTTGGAGCGGGAGAGTGAACCATCCTTTATTTTAAGACAGCAGTAGTCAAAGGTGGAATTTTTAAAAAATTTCTGGAGCAGTGGGGTGGGGAAAGTGAATCCGTTTTATCCACTTAAATTAAGAAATTCTGCAAAATTTTAATCCATTGATTGTTTTATAATTAATATATATTTATTAAATTAAAAAAGATAATTGTAAATTTTATAAACTGACACTTTTACAAAAGTATGCCGAACAAAAATACTATCAAAATGCATTAAAAAAAAAAATCGAAGTCAATTTTTCTTCGTTGTAAGAGAAACGGTTTAATGTGTTATATAATGCATGCATCACTTTTGGTCTGGCTTTTAGATTATTTTAATAATTTGATTCTTGTGTTCTTTGTTTTATCTGGCATGCATGGACACTATAGATCTATGTAGATAGAAGAATTTGTGAACTATTTGCTGTAGGATTCCAAACTTCAGCACTTCTTGTGATCTGCACCTCTTGATAGATAACAGTAGTTAAAAACATTTATTAATAGAGATTAGATAAACATTTATTAATTAAATTAATTTAGATTATTAAAAGATATTCATGGCAGAAAAAACTTTTAAACTACTAGATCTAAATTCTAGATTTAACTGAAATTAATGTAAATCTCTGGTACTCAGGAAAAGTATTTAGCTAAATAATATCCAGCATTAATAGTTTTACAGTTTGTAAATGTTTTCCTTAGCTCATTTTAAAGTAAAGTATGTCTGATAATAAAAGATTGCTGGCAAAAATTTATAACAGTTTAATTTTACTTTCTATAAAAAAATAATATAAAATGTCTTAAATTTTTCAAGACAGAATCTATTTACGCACTTGTTAAATGTTTCCACCTCGTGTCAGGTCGTAACTTGTCTAGGTCCCACCACCCACATGGGGACCTACCCAGCAGGGAGTCGTCTGGTCACCGCAAGAAGTCCAGGACCATCTCCTCCCCTGACATGCCAGCCCGCCACAGACACAGCATTGCTGGCGGCATCATGTCCAACACCTCCCTGACCTCACCCTCCTCCACACCCAATGTCAGCAGCTCCTGGGAGACCTTGGTGCTTTTTGTGGTCAACTTGGCCCAGCTCAATCTGGAAGTGAACATGGCCAACGTCATGGGTAACACAGAGTAAGTTAGGTTGTTGTTGTCATCTCATGGCCCAGCTCAACCTGGAAGTGAACATGGCCAACGTCATGGGTAACACAGAGTAAGTTAGGTTGTTGTTGTCATCTCATGGCCCAGCTCAACCTGGAAGTGAACATGGCCAACGTCATGGGTAACACAGAGTAAGTTAGGTTGTTGTTGTCATCTCATGGCCCAGCTCAACCTGGAAGTGAACATGGCCAACGTCATGGGTAACACAGAGTAAGTTAGGTTGTTGTTGTCATCTCATGGCCCAGCTCAACCTGGAAGTGAACATGGCCAACGTCATAGGGAACACAGAGTAAGTTAGGTTGTTGTTGTCATCTCATGGCCCAACATAACATGGCCCAGCTCAACCTGGAAGTGAACATGGCCAACGTCATGGGTAACACAGAGTAAGTTAGGTTGTTGTTGTCATCTCATGGCCCAACATAACATGGCCCAGCTCAACCTGGAAGTGAACATGGCCAACGTCATGGGTAACACAGAGTAAGTTAGGTTGTTGTTGTCATCTCATGGCCCAACATAACATGGCCCAGCTCAACCTGGAAGTGAACATGGCCAACGTCATGGGTAACACAGAGTAAGTTAGGTTGTTGTTGTCATCTCATGGCCCAACATAACATTGCCCCAACTTAACATGGCCCACCTTAACATGGCCCAACATAACATTGCCCCAACTTAACATGGCCCACCTTAACATGGCCCAACATAACATGGCCAACGGCATGGGGAACACAGAGTAAGTTAGGTTGTTGTTGTCATCTCATGGCCCAACATAACATGGCCCAGCTCAACCTGGAAGTGAACATGGCCAATGTCATGGGGAACACAGAGTAAGTTTTTTTTTGTGTCATCTCATGGCCCAGCTCAACCTGGAAGTGAACATGGCCAACGTCATGGGGAACACAGAGTAAGTTTTTTTTTTGTCATCTCATGGCCCAACATAACATGGCCCAACATAACATGGCCCAGCTCAACCTGGAAGTGAACATGGCCAACGTCATGGGGAACACAGAGTAAGTTTTTTTTTGTGTCATCTCATGGCCCAGCTCAACCTGGAAGTGAACATGGCCAACGTCATGGGGAACACAGAGTAAGTTTTTTTTTTGTCATCTCATGGCCCAACATAACATGGCCCAACATAACATGGCCCAGCTCAACCTGGAAGTGAACATGGCCAACGTCATGGGGAACACAGAGTAAGTTTTTTTTTTGTCATCTCATGGCCCAACATAACATGGCCCAACATAACATGGCCCAACATAACATGGCCCAGCTCAACCTGGAAGTGAACATGGCCAACGTCATGGGGAACACAGAGTCAGTTAGGTTGTTGTTGTCATCTCATGGCCCAACATAACATGGCCCCAGCTCAACCTGGAAGTGAACATGGCCAACGTCATGGGGATGTCATGAGGTCACTAAAAATAAACTTATTGATATTCAATTATTTTCAGTGATGAGTCTAAAAAAAGATTGTATATATTTAGTGGTTAATTATTTTGCTTTACTCTGTCAGAAATCAGCAATGTTATGCTTTAAATGTTGATATATCAGGAAATAAAACTAACACATTTTTTTTCCATTTCTTCACAGATGGAAAACCAAAGCTTTGAAGACCCAAGGGAGACTATCAATCAACAGCAGTGGTCACAAAAATCTCAACATTGATGCTGGCTTTGGCAAGTCTGTCTTTGAGTCCAAAGGTGGAGTTGTGGGAGGAAACATTGAGGTCAACAACCTCAGTGGTTTCTGTAAGTGGCCTCTCATCCTTGCTACACCATCATCCTTGCTACACCATCATCCTTGCTACACCATTCATCCTTGCTACACCATTCATCCTTGCTACACCATTCATCCTTGCTACACCATTCATCCTTGCTACACCATTCATCCTTGCTACACCATTTCTCCTTGCTACCCCATTCATCCTTGCTACACCATTCATCCTTCCTACACCAATCATCCTTCCTACACCATCATCCTTGCTACACCATTCTGTTGAGTACAGTGGTAGATGTGTATGTTGATCACATGTTACTACTTGGACCCAGCTGTTGCGGGCCAAACTGCTATGCTGCAGTCCGGTGCTTTGTCACGGCTTAATACGTTGCTGGCGCTGACTAGGGCACTAGCTAAAAAGGCCCTCGTTATCTAGGGGTATTTAATTGTGTTATCATAATCAAGCACAGTACATAATACAAGTAGGACAGGGGACTTTCTTAGTTGCTGCTGTTTATTAGTCAGATTGTCGAAAGAGAATGTGAATCTCAGACCCACCTGTAATTATAACTACATCCTATCCTCCAAGCTATTTCCACTGGATGAGACTAAAACGTGTGACCTTACAAATTATCCCCCCTGGCTCCAACAACCCTGGCCACTGGTCAGCATGAAGGCTACTATTGTCTTGTCTAAGTTGCCTGTCTCATTGTGATGTACCCTGTAATTATATCTATTAAATGGCTACTGATGTTTTCTTGAATTACATATGGAATTTTGCACCTTACAACAACCATAATTCTTTTATGTCTCTGTGTGTGAGGACCCTGAACTAGGACAATTTCTTTCTTTAAGTCTCTGTGTGTGAGGACCCTGAACTAGGACAATTTTTTTCTTTAAGTCTCTGTGTGTGAGGACCCTGAACTAGGACAATTTTTTCTTTAAGTCTCTGTGTGTGAGGACCCTGAACTAGGACAAGACCCTGACCACCAGGCTGGACTGAGCAGCTCGGCGCTAGAGACCAAGATTGACTACATGGGCTCCTCCATCATCATGACCAGGCTCAGCAACCTCCAGCTGCTGCTGAAGGATGAGTGGCATGTAGAGACCAACTCTAACACTGATGCACCCCTGGCCACCAACAGGTGAGTTGAACAAACCCACCCCTGGCCACCAACAGGTGAGTAGAACAAACCCACCCCTGGCCACCAACAGGTGAGTTGAACAAACCCACCCCTGGCCACCAACAGGTGAGTTGAACAAACCCACCCCTGGCCACCAACAGGTGAGTTGAACAAACCCACCCCTGGCCACCAACAGGTGAGTTGAACAAACCCACCCCTGGCCACCAACAGGTGAGTTGAACAAACCCACCCCTGGCCACCAACAGGTGAGAAACACTAATGCTACAACACAATTTGCATGAGTTATGTAACTTACACACTGCTTACAAAAATTACACACCAAAATTACCCTTGTATGAATGTAAGATATTTATAGAAAACCTGATAGTGAAATGTATGAAATGTAACATATTGTAAAAATTCTTACTAATCTCTGAGCAGCTACTACTTATCATCCACATATGCCTGTAAAAAACAAATTCCCTCCTCCCCAGGTCAGCTTTCCTGTTTGTCAATGGCAAATTGTCCTGGTCACACTTCCACTTGATGATCTCACGCTCCACGACCCCTGACCTCATCAAGATCATCTCCAAGCTGGACGAGTTCTTCACCCAGCAGGTGATGAGCAGCAGACGTGTCTTCCAGCCCACCACAGCTTTCCCTCCCTCTGCTCCTCCCAAGGTCCAGAGGAAAATTTCTGAAAGTGGTAAAACTCTTTTTGTCTTGATCACATCTTGCTTGTCAATATAATCTATAAACTAGAAAAAAAACGAGTATTTTAATTGAAATGAATTGAATGTACCATTCATCTGTGTTAAAACTGAGGTTCTTTACCTTGATAAAAAGTTAAAAGGATCTAGATTTTAAAACCATTATAGTCATTAATTTGTTTTTAATTTTCAGATTAAAAAAAAAAATATTATTTAGAACAGATAAAAAGTATCTATTGATTTGATATTCAGGAAGAATACATTTTATAATCTGTGAAATCATTATTTAATTCATACAGAGAATTGATCCTAATTATTTTATTAATTGAATGCTCAATAGTGTGAATCTCTCTAAAATGGGTATGGTGTGGTTATATGATACCTCTGATGGTTACTTAACTCATGTGGGGATTGTAGAGGCAGCTAAGCACATTGCTGACAACACTATTGTCAGGTCACATAAACGAGTGAACTCTACTTCATCCATCACATTGACTGCCATGTATAAAAGGGTAACTTCACTTTTTATCTCCAAACTGTCCACACTGCATGTTCTGTATTGGCCTACACCCTCCCCAGCTGTGATGGATGAGCTGCGCCACCACCGCCACTGGCAGGGGGCTCTGGAACATTTGATGGGCTATCACTTCTCCATGCTGCCCACTGTCCTGCCACCAGAGGGCACTGTACTCGGGGGCACCATGACCCTGGAAGGTCAAGGTCTGATGCTGGCCTCATTCCATGGTGTCAACTTCCGTGCCAAGTACTGGGCTTTGTTCAACATCAAGGAGCCGTACATCTTCTTCTCTACGGAGGCACAGAAAATTCCAGAGGGAGGTCAGTACAAAGCTGCATTCACATGGGATACACTCTAGTGGGTCAGTGACTGTACAAAGCTGCATTCACATGTGATACATTCTAGTGGGTCAGTGACTGTACAAAGCTGCATTCACATGTGATACATTCTAGTGGGTCAGTGACAGTACAAAGCTGCATTCACATGGGATACACTCTAGTGGGTCAGTGACGTTACAAAGCTGCATTCACATGGAATACACTCTAGTGGGTCAGTGACTGTACAAAGCTGCATTCACATTGGATACACTCTAGTGGGTCAGTGACAGTACAAAGCTACATTCACATTGGATACATTCAAGTGTATCAGTAACATTAAAAAGTTACATTCACATTGGATACGTCCTATGTGATTACTGACAGTATAAAGTTGCATTAACATTTCATAAAGTAATTACCCAGAAATAAAATATCCATTTTTAACCCCCCCCCCCCCACCCTCTTAAGAATACTTATTGTACATGTTACCAGTGAAATAAAAAACAAGCACTGTATAGAATACAATTACACCCTCTATAATAATGGGTTTTACAAAATCAATCATATTTCATTCTTTCTTACTGGACTCAGTCAATGATATATCAGCTAATTCGGTACAGTTCAGCAAAGGCCAGTCACCATATAATGTTGGGCATTAGAAGCAGTACGTTGCCATGACAACCACTTCTTTTTTCAGGGACCCACATCATACAGGACCTACAGTTTATTGTGGGCCAGCAACAGGGGACACAATCCACGGGGGTCACGTCCCCGCAGGCCATCCAGAACCACATGGCCACCATCTGCAAGATTTCCCGCACCCAGCACATGCCTCCCAACTTCACCTCAGTGGACGAGTGGTTCACCTACGCCATGACCTCATCAGCCACAGACACCAAAGGTCAGCACCGTTACCTTGTTAAAGAAATAAAGAAGCAGATTTTCAAATGTATCAAAATAAATATGGATAATGAAAAATGTATTTGTTATGTTAGCTGTTTAAAAAAAACATTGCCTTTACATTCTGGAAAACTTCTTAGTATCAGTTGAATATTGACAGTGTAATGTAACTTGAACAACTCCCCAGTGGTGTCGGAGTTCCCCGGGGTGCGTTCAGAAGATGACAGCGGGCGCAAGTTGAGCAAAGTCAAGCCCACCTACTACAACCATGAGACGGAGGTGATCTTTGCCTTCCCCTCCATGTACATGAACCTCAAGACTTCACACTTCCAGGGGGATAAGCCACCTGAAGACAACGGTAAACTGGTTTTCTTTTGGCTAACTTTCCTGTATTTTATATTGTCTATAACGGTGTCCGGTCAAAAACCCCCTGGACAAAAACCCCCTGGACATAAACCCCCCGACATAAACCCCCTGGACAAAAACCCCCCGCGACATAAACCCCCTGGACAAAACCCCCCCGCGACATAAACCCCCTGGACAAAAACCCCCCGAGATATAAACCCCCCGGATAATAACCCCCGGACTGAGGTTTATATAAAGAAAAAATAACGATGATGTGAACCAAGAAATTTAAAAAAATTACATTAAATTAATTTAATTTTTTACGACTAAGAAAATAGTTTCTACCTAAAAAAAATGCTTTTCGAAATCAAGGAGTGACCTTAGTTGTATTTGATCAAAGATCGGGCACCGACAACACCTTAGATATAGGTCATTCACATGTGGGAGCCGTGCGGATCAAAGCAACACATTCTGAACAATTCAAAAGATGTGAGGGATTCACAGGCGGAAGCTTGGTTCATATCCACCTTGGCATACAGAACCATGGTATAAATATAAAATCAAATTTATTTCTCGACAAATCGTATATTTTCTGGAATGGAGTTCGTTCAATCCAATAAAGGAAATTTAAAGGTAATTTTTGAAGGCTATGTTTATGTCAAGCAAAAAGATCTGGCGAACGGCGTTGTGTCATTTGAGTGTTCCAAAAGACGCAACAAGGCAGAATGCAAAGCTAAAATAAAGATTCATGGTGAACAGCTTGTTGGACGATGTAATGAACATTCGCATGGACCAGATCCATCTCAACTGGAAGTGTGTAAAGTAGTGCAGCAGATGAAACAACTGGCAGAAGAAACGGAAGCAACACCCCAGCAGATCATCACTCAGTCCATTACTTCGATTAGTGGAGATGCCAAGGCAGACCACAACGTCGAGGTCGAAGACAACCTATGTTTCTACTTGACATGTGGAACATGCACACACGTGCAGAAGACCATATGCCAAAAACAAACAACTCAGTTGAAGGCTGGCACAGAAGTTTTCAGTCGCATATGGGATGTTGCCAAAAAAAAATTTTAATGAGTTCACCATTATTGAGTATTTGCGAGGCATCGCTCACAATCTGTCTTTTTAAAGTTATAATAAAAATAAAAGATTTTTCCTAATGTTTGTTTTGTATTTTTATATTAATTGTGTTTCTCGTCATCTTTGGTTTTTCCATATATAAACCTCAATTGGGGGGTTTTTGTCCAGGGGGTTTATATCGCGGGGGGTTTTTGTCCAGGGGGTTTATATCGCGGGGGGTTTTTGTCCAGGGGGTTTATGTCGCAGGGGGTTTTTGTCCAGGGGGTTTATGTCGGGGGGTTTATGTCCAGGGGGTTTATGTCCAGGGGGTTTTTGACCGGGAGCCGTCTATAACCTAACATTGGTCATTAGGCTAACTTTCCTGTATTTTATATTGCCTATAACCTTACATTGTTCAGTAGGCTAACTTTCCTGTATTTTATATTGCCTATAACCTTACATTGTTCAGTAGGCTAACTTTCCTGTATTTTATATTGCCTACAACCTTACATTGTTCAGTAGGCTAACTTTCCTGTATTTTATATTGCCTATAACCTTACATTGTTCAGTAGGCTAACTTTCCTGTATTTTATATTGCCTACAACCTTACATTGTTCAGTAGGCTAACTTTCCTGTATTTTATATTGCCTATAACCTTACATTGTTCAGTAGGCTAACTCAATGTATTTTATATTGCCTATAACCTTACATTGTTCAGTAGGCTAACTTTCCTGTATTTTATATTGCCTATAACCTTACATTGTTCAGTAGGCTAACTTTCCTGTATTTTATATTGTCTATAACCTAACATTGGTCAGTAGGCTAACTCACCTGTATTTTATATTGCCTATAACCTAACATTGTACTTTTCACAGAGGCGCGCCCTGCGGTAGAGTGCAGCTTTATAGCAGAGTTCTACGACCATATCTACGTGGCCATGGATGCTGAAGTTATTCTCTTCCTACATGACTTGGTCTCTTCATATATCAGGGAGAAAGACAGAGGTACACATTGTCTTAAATATCTGCATTTACTTTTTGTACTTTGTTCAAAGGTTCTTTGTCTTTATACTAGTTCTTGTAATGGTTATACATACAACTTCTTATAGTGGTTATAAATACAACTTCTTGTAATGGTTACACATATAATTTCTTAAAATGGTTACACATAGAACATCTTGTAATGGTTATACATAGATACTGTAATGGCTGTAACTTTCCAGGATCTATGGGGCGAGCGTCCGCTGCCAAACTTGGAAAATCTGACTCTAAACTGTCTGATCCTACCTCAGCATTAAAACACGACTACAGGACTTTTGAATGTAAGACATGGCAGCTGGAACCTACCCTCAGGTAAACCTAGGCTAATTTGGTGGGGGGGGGGGGGGGGGGCATGGAACACATTATAGGCACTCTCCACTTCAAGGAGTTTTATTTTCTCTTCAATCTATATTTTTATCTGGTTAGGATTATATTTGTTGCATGCTAGAGAGGAAAAATAATTTGATTATAAAAATTTGATGTTAATTGGGGTGCATAAAAATTGTTTTTATAGGTTGATTCAGCATAAAATTGTTTCTGTAGGTTGATTCAGCATAAAAATTGTTTTTATAGGTTGATTTAGCATAAAATTGTTTTTGTAGGTTGATTCAGCATAAAATTGTTCCTGTAGGTTGATTCAGCATAAAATTGTTTTTGTAGGTTGATTCAGCATAAAATTGTTTCTGTAGGTTGATTCAGCATAAAATTGTTTTTGTAGGTTGATTCAGCATAAAATTGTTTCTGTAGGTTGATTCAGCATAAAATTGTTTCTGTAGGTTGATTCAGCATAAAAATTGTTTTTATAGGTTGATTTAGCATAAAATTGTTTTTGTAGGTTGATTCAGCATAAAATTGTTCCTGTAGGTTGATTCAGCATAAAATTGTTTTTGTAGGTTGATTCAGCATAAAATTGTTTTTGTAGGTTGATTCAGCATAAAATTGTTTCTGTAGGTTGATTCAGCATAAAATTGTTTCTGTAGGTTGATTCAGCATAAAATTGTTTTTGTAGGTTGATTCAGCATAAAATTGTTTCTGTAGGTTGATTCAGCATAAAATTGTTTTTGTAGGTTGATTCAGCATAAAATTGTTTCTGTAGGTTGATTCAGCATAAAATTGTTTTTGTAGGTTGATTCAGCATAAAATTGTTTCTGTAGGTTGATTCAGCATAAAATTGTTTCTGTAGGTTGATTCAGCATAAAATTGTTTTTGTAGGTTGATTCAGCATAAACTTGTTTCTGTAGGTTGATTTAGCATAAAATTGTTTTTGTAGGTTGATTCAGCATAAAATTGTTTTTGTAGGTTGATTCAGCATAAAATTGTTTCTGTAGGTTGATTCAGCATAAAATTGTTTTTGTAGGTTGATTCAGCATAAAATTGTTTCTGTAGGTTGATTCAGCATAAAATTGTTTTTGTAGGTTGATTCAGCATAAAATTGTTTCTGTAGGTTGATTCACTGGGCCAGTACTCAGATCGACCCAGTGGGGGCGGACTACGTGCTACAAAAGCTGGGGTTCTCTCACGCAAGGGTCACCATACCCAAGTGGGTGCAGCGAGGATTCATGGACCCCTTGGATAAAGTTCTCTCGGTCTTGGTGGACAAACTTATCACTGCCCTCAGAGACCAGCAGAGTAGTGGACTGGTGGATGAGACCTCTGATATGGTGGACTGATGGACTGATGGGACAGGTGGACTGATGGACCACAGGACTGGTGGACTGATGGACCACTGACATGGTGGACTGATGGACCACAGGACTGGTGGACTGATGGACCACAGGACTGGTGGATGAGACCACTGAACTGGTGGACTGATGGACCACAGGACTGGTGGACTGATGGACCACTGAACTGGTGGACTGATGGACCACAGGACTGGTGGACTGATGGACCACAGGATTGGTGGACTGGTGGTAGTTGAGACCACATAACTGGTGGAACTGCTTTAATATTCAGACAAAATTACTCACCTATTACATTATTTGTAAGCTTGAACTATAATGTAATTTTATCAAGTCTGACTTCCATAAAATCAATGTCAGATCACCTTGTAACTCTGTAGAGTACATGTTATTTTAAACTGCCCAGTGAGGTTTGGTTGTATCAAATGTTGCGGCTTTAAATACATTGTTTGTACATAACCGTATGTTTTTCTTACTTTACTGTAATGTTGATAAGTAGGTAGTTTGTAGATATTTATTGAGCTCATTACAAACATTGAGTAGACTTGTTTAAAAACAAATTAGATTGAACAAATCTACTGTTTTTGTGCCATAACTTTGTTATTTATAAAAGTTTCTTTCAGCTCATCCTTGGGTGTGGGGAGATACAAGTTCACCATTTTCAAATCATGTCTTGCAGAAGTGTAAACATATTTCATGTGGGACAACTCTGTCACTACTGCTTGGTAAATCAGTATGGGTTGTCTGCTCTTGATTTATACATTTTTAAGGGTTGTATGACCTTTTACATACATCTGATAGGGTTTGGGCATGTCTAACACAGTTGTCAACAACTGTCTAGAGCTGCCCCACAAGATTGTATATTATACATTGTATGATAATATTTACAACAAAAAACTGGAAAGATTTTTTTACTTTCAGTTTTTTGACTGTCCACTATTTTTTAAACACTCAGTATTTTTAAAGACACTTTTTACTTGTATTTTTATAATCAGTTGCTCATTAATTTGACTCATTTTTTAAAACAATGCAATTAAAATGGGTTGTGTCTATTCAATAGATGTGATATGAGGAATAATTCTGTTGATAGTAGCCACTCTATCAAGTTTGACACTCGATCAAAGAGTCTCTGTCAAGTTTGACACTCAATCAAAGAGTCTCTGTCAAGTTTGTCATTTGATCAAAGAGTCTCTGTCAAGTTTGACACTTGATATTTTACTAGACCATGTGAGATTTTTTTTTTCCTTTTTTAAATACACTTTTCTTGCTTTAGTCCCTGTTTTCTTATGAAGTAAATTTTGTTTTAAAAGAAATGTAAAAGTGCTTATCATCTGTATTTACATTAAAGTCTAGAAACAGTCAATTTAAAACTCTAAATTTTAATTGAACCATAGCCAAGTACTTAATGAGTGTATGTACTTATGTAAAGAATAAATGGATGATTTTGTTGTAAGAAACTTATTTACAACGGCACTAATGTTGTAGTGCTTCATATAAGGCCACCATATGTAAACCACTTCCATATTAACCACTTTTTTCTTCCAGTGCAATAATTATTCTCTCACCCAAATTTGGTTTTACAAAATAACTTTTTTATTTCCCTGCTTCATTTTGTTTCACTCATCTTCCAGCACAGTCATCAGATGGGGAGATGGTGGTCACTCTCTGGCTTTTGTTTTCAATGAATTTGCACCACCACTAAAACTCATCTATGACTTTTGCTTTTAAATATTAAGTACTAATTAAAAATGATATTATGATGACAATTTGTTTTTATTCTAATGTTAAACAGCTTTGTATTTTAGATTTTGTGTATCAGATGAAAACTAATAGTGGGTGCTCAGTTTGATGTAACTTCTGTAGCCATTTGACACTAGATTTGACATGTCTACTAATCTAGCCACGATGTTCAAGCTTTGATTAATTTATTGTTTGCTGGTTTTAAAACATTCCTGTTATTGCATACCATGGAGTCTGTGAATAAACAAATCCCTAACATTGTCTCATCTTGTTCAATTAATTAAATGTTTTGTGTTGCTGTTGATTGCTACAGTTAGCACCCTGGGGGGGGGGGGGGGCAACACTTTGCAAAGGGTGGCCCCATCCTTTAGCCCCCACCCTATTTAGTTTTTTTTTTTTAGATAGTTCTAAATTTGAAAACTTAGGATACAATTATGTTAAGCATTTTTAAAGAGATTATTTTCCCTTGGACTATTTGAATGCTATAACGGGAGAGAATCTGTGAAGTGCAACCATCTTCATCAACTGAGGACATGGGGTGATACTAAAGACTGACTGCAGCAGAGATAAAATCACACTTAAGTACAGGTCAAGTAACTATTGGCTGATTTGTTGAGGGCTAGATTTGGTAAATAGCTTTCACTAACAGGCGCCCACATTTAGATTCCCTGAGTGGGTAATGTTGTACACATTTAGAGCTCCATAGGGTACTTGACATTACTGGATATTTATTTCCCCTGGGGTTACAAGAAGCGCCATGGGGGTGTCCTCACGAAAATAAAAGTGAGGGGTGGCGGGGCATCCTCTAGGGTAAACGGGGTGGAGGGAGGCTTACATCCTCTGAGGAGTGTACCCACCCCCTCCCCCTTACGTACGACGCGCGGCTGTGTGACTCTTTCCCCTGGGGGATGAGGCTTATTCCAACCATTTGACCAGGAAAAATGGCTGCCATGTTTAAATAACTTTAAACCCTTCTGTAAAGAGCTGAAGATAAAAATCGGATGTTACCGATTGAAAATACAAAGTTTACATGAGGCCTATTACACAAGTAAATTACTTTCTACGTTTAAGTACAATAAAAGAAATTAACAGATGCGTTTGAAAAGTTTTGTATATTGAGCAGGCCTGTTTTAAAAATTGGAAACCATTTTCATACAAAAAAATTGAGGTAAAAAATATTGCACCACTATTCTAACTATTATGCATCGGGAACACAACGCAACTGCTAGTTATAGAATCGTCGACACTCCGCCTCCCACTTTCGGAAATTCCCTTTGATTTCTTCCCGGATTTGACCCACATTCAAACATCTATCGTACTTCAGGTCTATGGGCCAGTCCGACGCTATCTTTATTATGTAGCTTGATCGCACAGGAAGGTTTTGTTTAAAAATAATTATTTGTTCTTAAATAAAACTGTGGTAGGTCTGTTTGGGAACATATTTCTTCATTCAGCCACGGAACGAATTATGTGACTGCGGCAGTTATTAACATTTGTTACGTGTTGATGTTCCTGTGGAGCAGATTATGAAACGTGTTAGAAAACTTCTCGCTTTTATACGAGGAAACAACGAAGAACATGTGGAAAACAGGGTGACATGTCCGTCTAAAGATGTGAGCTTTGAGGATAGAATGCTAACTAATTTAGGTCAGTTTTTTTTCTTTTGTTTTTTAAATAACTTGTGTCTGACATCATCCGTTTTGTGGTCTTTTTAACCCAGGAATTCGTAACAGCGTTTTGGGTTAAATTTAAAGTAAGAAATATCTGCCTCACAGCTCCCTGCCTCACAGCTCCCTACCCCACAGCTCCCTGCTCCACGGCTCCCAGCTCCACAGCTCCCTGCTCCACAGCTCCACAGCTCCACAGCTCCCTGCTCCACAGCTCCCTGCTCCACATCTCCCAGCTCCCTGCTCCACAGCTCCCTGCTCCACATCTCCCTACTCCACAGCTCCCTGCACCACTCCACAGCTCCACAGCTCCACAGCTCCCTGCTCCACAGCTCCCTGCTCCACAGCTCCCTGCTCCACATCTCCCAGCTCCCTGCTCCACAGCTCCCTGCTCCACATCTCCCTACTCCACAGCTCCCTGCTCCACAGCTCCCTGCTTCACAGCTCCCAGCTCCCTGCTCCACAGCTCCATGCTCCACATCTCCTTGCCCACTGCTCCCAGCTCCACGGCTCCCAGCTCCACAGCTCCCTGCTCCACAGCTCACAGCTCCACAGTTCCCTGCTCCACAGCTCTCTGCTCCACATCTCCCTGCTCCACAGCTCCACAGTTCCCTGCTCCACAGCTCCCTGCTCCACAGCTCCCTGCTCCACGGCTCCCAGCTCCACATCTCCCTGCTCCACAGCTCCCTGCTCCACATCTCCCTGCTCCACAGCTCCCTGCTCCACAGCTCCCTGCTCCACAGCTCCACAGCTCACAGCTCCACAGCTCCCAGCTCCACATCTCCCTGCTCCACAGCTCCCTGCTCCACAGCACCCTGCTCCACAGCTCCCTGCTCCACAGCACCCTGCTCCACAGCTCCCTGCTCCACATCTCCCTGCTCCACAGCACCCTGCTCCACAGCTCCACAGCTCACAGCTCCACAGTTCCCAGCTCCACAGCTCCCTGCTCCACAGCTCCCTGCTCCACAGCTTCCTGCTCCACAGCTCCACAGCTTCCTGCTCCACAGCTCCCTGCTCCACAGCTCCCTGCTCCGCGGCTTTAAGATCCACTACACAACCATAAATTAACATACTTCCATCCTCTCATCGTTATAAAAAGTCACATCTCACTTCACAAACATCTCTCTTTTCTACAATCATCCATTTGATAATTTGTAGATTCCCACTAAAACATTGGTACAAGCATTATATATATATATATATATATATATATATATATATATATATATATATATATATATATATATAAATATATATATATATATATATATATATATATATATATGGTCTAAATTTATGAGTTAAAAATTTAATATATGGGAAATAGTTTTCATTTATCACACTGAAAGTAATAATTTTCGGCATGTTCAATAAACACAAGTTTTAAAAAAATATCATCTTTTACAAAAATTCTAATTATGTCTTTATTTAGTCCTAAAGCACTTACTTCCCTTTGATAAATTAGGAAAACACAATTACTTCCCTTTATAAAACCATTGCATTAGTCGAAGAGAATTTACTTTTTATTACTTTGTTTTGGTTTTGGGAAAAAAATTACATAATTAGCGTGGATTGATCAAGTGCAAATGTTGTAGGTATTTTACGGATAAGCTTGGAGTATTATAATTGTTCATTAAATTGAAACAGGCGCGTTCGTTTAAGTGAGTGCAAAAGACTATGAATAAGTTGGGGTACTATAGTCGTTTATTAAGCTGAAACAGGCGATTCCGCCCCGGGCTAGACTGTGAGCACTTTGCGTTTATGTTCGCGTTAGTGTTTTCTTTGCGTTTAGGTTGGGTTTTGCGTTAGTGGTTGCGGTTTGATTTGGTTCGTTTTTGTTCTTTCTTTTTTCGTTTCTGTTTGTGTTTTTTTCTTTGGGTTTGTATTTGTGTTTTTGGTTGGTTTTGCGTTTGGATTTTGTTTGTTTTCCTTTGCTTTTTCGTTTTTTTTTTGTGTTGTTATTGGTTGGTATTGGTGTTTGTGGTTGTGGCTGGGTTTGTTGTTAGGTTTTTGTTTTCGTTTGCTTTTTTTTTTGTTTTTTCTTTGTGTTTGTATTGGTGTTTGTGGTTGTTGTTGGGTTTGTTGTTAGGTTATTGTTTTCGTATGTATTTGTAATTGTGTTAGCGTTATGTTTGTGTTTTGTTGTTTTGGTTTTGGTTGGTTGTGGTTTGGGTGGGCAATGCCTGGTTTATGATGATTACTAAACACACAGGTAATGGTCTTTAACAGAAAGGTTTTTCACATATATATATGTATATGTATATGTATATATATATATGTATATATATATATGTATATGTATATGTATATATATATATATATATATATATATATATATATATATATATATATATATATATATATATATATATATATATATATATATATATATATATATATATATATATATATATATATATATATATATATATATGTGTATATATATATATATGTGTATATATATATATGTGTGTATTTGTATATATTTGTATATGTATATATATATGTATGTATATATGTATGTATGTATGTATATATATATATATATATATATATATATATATATATATATATATATATATATATATATATATATATATATATATATATATATATATATATATATGTGTATATATAGTTGCTTGGATAAAAATTGAATCAAATGAAACTTGACAGTGTCGTTTTTACTGCCCCATTGGCAATATTAGCATTACAGAATTTACAATATCTTTTTATTTACGTGCGGACTTTAGTGTATCCTAAGGTATAGTAGGCCTACACTGTGTGAATTAAATTGAAACAAACTGTGTCTGTTACCTCCCTTTACTCGTGTTCTGCCTAAAATCTCGCTACTAGAGCATCTCATTTATTAAACTCATGCACCGCAGACAAAAACATTCAATGAGCAGTCCGGCCAGGCAAGTGGTAACTATCACGTGACCAAGTCAAATTATATTGAATCATATCAACAAAATCTAACATGTTTCCCCCACCTGACTTCAGCTTTCCGGGGATACAATCAGGATGTTACTTTGTTAGGATAATGGTGGCAACAAGCAGGAAACTTTCCGACCAAATTTATCTTACACTCACTATATTGGCTTAGTTGTGCTCAATAGTCGGATATTTTACATCGAAGGCAACTTATATATAAGCTTATCAAGACGTACGCTATGAAATGTATACAATTTTCTAGGCTAAAACTAATACAAATTACTTTAAAACAAAACAACATAAATACAAGTGAACAGACGGGTTTTTAACGGAATCATTTAAGTCTCTTAATCAGTGTGTGAATTTTATATGGTGTTGTGTTGACTAAAAATGCAGGCCTATATAATTTGGTTTAATATTTTCTAATAGCTACTGGTAGCCTATGTTATTTTAAATGTGTCAGATTTTTAGCTTTTTAGTTATTTCTTTGCTTTGTCTTTAATATCGTTCAACGTGTAGTATAGCACATTTCGTTTTAACCAATAACTATTTTATATAATAGGATTTTTTCCAAACAAGTAAGACACTAAAAATATATAGGCCTGTGATTCACGTGAAACGGGTACCCATGGCTAGTTAAAACGAAAACATCAAGGCCGGGTCTGATGTTACCATCACAAGATTTTAACTTGTGCTTTAAACACGTCATTGTACTACATAGATTAAACAATATAACCAACCACGAAACGAGATTTTATCTTCTTTAAATTAAAAATAGAATTTTCCAGGATGTGGCTTACAATTCTAAATTTAACCCAATGAAAATGAGACGGATCTGTCTGTGCACTGTGCAGTATTTCTGTGACCGTGGCTGACTAACACACCGAAGTTGTTGATCTGACCTAGTTTTTTGCTGGGGTTTCTCTTCAACTTTAAAAAAAAAAGTTATTTTTAAGCAGATCAGTGGTGAAATAAAAAGAATTTTGGTCAGCGTATGAAAGGGGGGGGGGGGGGTGGATTAAAGGTTGTGGGGGGTCGTCCATAAATGACGTCACACTAGTAGGGGGAAGGGGGGTCCGTGATTTTGATACGGTGTGTAATGAAGGGGAGGGTAGTTCAGATGGTGTGACGTCACTTTTTTGCATTATTAAAAAGAAATGTTAGAAAATGAGTTTTAGCCGTTATTTCGCGTTTTAGAAAACGGTTTTAATAAATTGTAATAAGAATTGATCAAATACTCTATGTTGACAGAGTTCTGACAAGATTTTGGAAAAATATCGATGTTTTAAGAAAAATTCAACAGCAATTTTGAAGGGGGTTGTAGGCTGAGGTGTGACGTCATTTTAGGGGGGGGGGGGGTCTGGCTTTTTGTGACGACGTGTGACGATAGGGAGGGGGTGGCGTGGGTGGGGTAAAAAAGTGGATGAAATCTTAGCTGTTAGTTGACGGACATGTTCAATAGTAAGAAGGGCTTTCTTAGATCCTATTCTCAATGTTAAAATTGAGTTTTTTTGTTTTGTTTTTAAACAGGCCAACACGAGTTAGAAATGCCAGCGAGAGAAACGACACTCTGGCATACGTGGAGGTGCTGTAAGAAAAATCCTGGCCACTTTGATTTTATCCCTGTCCACAAGTAAGCAGCCGATGGATTTCCTTGTCAAAATGCTTTATGTTGTCTGTAGTCTGTAGCTTTAGGTATCAAACTTAACTCACTCTCCTCAGATAAGAATGGTAACTCTCCTAGACATACAAGTTAACAATCATGTTTGATCCTATTTGCTTCCCTTTCTAATCATCGGCTTATTTTATTAAATACAACTGATCGACTTGAACTAAGATACCTAACAACAGTGACAGTTGAAAATAGTGTCTGAGATTTGGTTGCAACACCCTTAGGAAGTTATTTTTGTTTATATTTCTCCACTAACTTTCACCGGCCTGTCAGTTCAAACATGAACATTTGGTACCTTGGGCTTATTTGATCAACATACATACATACATTGTTCGACATTTGGAGGCCCTTATATCAACACACACACACATACATTGTTCGACATTTGGAGGCCCTTATATCAACACACACACACACACACATACATTGTTTGACATTTGGACGGCCCGGAGCCTTGTATTTGGCTACCCAGAGGGGTAGTCAGAGTGGGACTGGGGGGGGGGGGAGAGGTCAACACTTCTACAATAAAATGTGTCTCCCATATACTAGAAAGATCCAACCTAACATTTCCGAATTCCCCAACAAATTTCCCAGCTTCGGAAAATGGCATCTACCAAGTGAATGCCGGGACGAAAGATTCGTGTCGTACGTCTTGTCTGCCAGTCGTCTGGTCGTCAGGATCTCAACAAAACTGACCAGCCCGGACCGCCCGGACCACTACCCCGGGGCTAACGCTAAGGGAACTGTCCAGCCACGATTTGCTACTGGTCAGTATCAACACTTGTACATTTCTCTTGATTGTTTTATTAGCTTTTTTAAACAGCAGTATTCAAATCACAGACTTTGCATGTTTTATCATACCCTCTATTAAAATAAAAAAATTAAAACAATCTTAAACTAACGCATGAAAAGTATAATTTAATAAACCGGGAGTGATCTCCCCTAAACTTTCTCGAATATTCTTATATAAAATAGCAGGGAATGGGAACTCGGGCTATAGACATGATTTTTAATCCATTTTAAATACTTAAAGTTTTAAAAATAGAATACAATCTCGTAGACAAATTAATTGCACACCAAGTGAACGCCAAATAAAAAAGCGCATAATAGTGCGCAATATTATTAGTACTTTTAAAATTTACATTAGTTTTTTGAGAAATCGGAAGTAGCGTAAATTACTACTTCCAGTCAACGGAAATTACTCAAAATTTAACAGATGGTAGAGAATTAGATCTTTTACTTACGTGTGAAATTTCATTTATCTATCTTAAATAGTACTCAAGTTATAGGCTTTTGAAAAATTCAAAGTAGGAAAAGTACCACTTCCGTTTATCGGAAATCGCTCAAAAGTTGATACGGATCTACGATTTTGATAAAATACTTATATATGAAATTTCATCAACCTAGCTGTAACGGTACTCAAGTTATCGTGTTTACACACGGACAGACAGACAGACAGACACACAGACATACGGACAAGATTGCAAAATTATGTTTTTCCGTATCAGTGAGGTGTAAAACGTCGAGATTTGTAAAAATCTCGATTTTTTTTTTACACGATTACAAGACTTTCTCTATACTTCGTATATACGAGAAAGTAAAAAAGGACAACAGCTAATTAAAAGCAAATTTTTCAAACACTTGTGATCGAATCATCATTTAGTGTTTTGTTCCCTAATTTGTATGATGCGATTTGTTGTGTATTCTATAGATTAACAGTTTCCTCTACGTGAGAACCATATATTTAACCTTTGCAATTTACCTAGCTAGATTGTAGGTCAATACTCACACCTTTTCTCTCTGGTACTGACCACATAATATATGTGTATGTATGATATTCCTCGCGTTAGTTTTTGAGTACATGTAGGCCTATATGAACCACTAAAAAGAATGTGAGGCGAGTTAAGGTTAATATCTATTGCTAGGTTTAGAGTTAACTAGTAGATCACAACTTTGGTTAATCGATGAGCTTTTCATAGATCGTCATACCATATATAGACGTTACATTTTCTCTCTCACAATCCTAGTTAGGCAAGCTGTTAGTAATTGAAATCAGTAGCGTCAGAATGCCGGGCCGAAGATGAGATTTTTTCTGGGTGACATCATTTAGGGGGGGGGGGTAACAACAAACTTGGATAAATCGTAAAATGTACTGTCAAATAATGTTTTATCAAGTTAAATTAATATACTCGTAGGGGAGATTCAGGCCTGACCAGTGTTTCTTCCAGACTTTTTTCTCCGGGGGGTGCACGTGAAATTTTCGGGGGGGGGGGGGGGCGGACACTGTCAAAAGTATATATTTTCTATATAAATTCCATATCGTTCGGGGGAAGGGGGGGGGGGGGGCGGTAGACTTTCTTCGGAGGGGGGGGGGGAAGGGGGGGGGGGCGGTAGACTTTCTTCGGGGGGGGGGGCGGTGTCCCGAAGAGATGCCTGGAAGAAACTCTGGGCCGGACTACAAACCGGACAAACTAAGTTGTTGGAAGTGGTGGGAGAACCCTCAGTTGCCGCACCGGATGGCACACGACATAGTGGGGCCACTGATTGAAATCTAATTTTTAAAAGTTGTATTGCAGATTACTAATTCGAATCTTGTTCTAGAGTTAATTTTTTCTTGATGTCTAATCTAATGTAGGGTTTGCCTGGATCACTGGTCAGACTAGAGTTAATTTTTTCTTGATGTTTAATCTAATGTAGGGTTTGCCTGGATCACTGGTCAGACTAGAGTTAATTTTTTCTTGATGTCTAATCTAATGTAGGGTTCGCCTGGTCAGACTAGAGTTAATTTTTTTCTTGATGTCTGATCTAATGTAGGGTTTGCCTGGATCACTGGTCAGACTAGAGTTAATTTTTTCTTGATGTCTGATCTAATGTAGGGTTTGCCTGGATCACTGGTCAGACTAGAGTTAATTTTTTCTTGATGTCTGATCTAATGTAGGGTTTGCCTGGATCACTGGTCAGACTAGAGTTAATCTTTTTCTTGATGTCTGATCTAATGTAGGGTTTGCCTGGTCAGACTAGAGTTAATCTTTTTCTTAACGTCTAATCTAATGTAGGGTTTGCCTGGATCACTGGTCAGACTAGTTAATTTTTTCTTGATGTTTAATCTAATGTAGGGTTTGCCTGGATCTCTGGTCAGACTAGAGATAATTTTTTCTTGATGTCTAATCTAATGTAGGGTTCGCCTGGTCAGACTAGAGTTAATCTTTTTCTTAACGTCTAATCTAATGTAGGGTTCGCCTGGTCAGACTAGAGATAATTTTTTCTTGATGTCTGATCTAATGTAGGGTTTGCCTGGATCACTGGTCAGACTAGAGTTAATTTTTTCTTGATGTTTAATCTAATGTAGGGTTTGCCTGGATCTCTGGTCAGACTAGAGTTAATTTTTTCTTGATGTCTAATCTAATGTAGGGTTCGCCTGGATCACTGGCCAGACTGAGCTAATGCCCTGCACGATACCACAATGCCCACACAACAAGAAGCGACACAACGTGTACGGCTTTATACGGATCATCACAAGCCGGCACGTCGTGTTCAATGAAGAGGAAGCCACCCACGCTCTGTGTGAGTTTTTCTTTGACACGAACACCCCCTTCAGCTCCGTCCAGTGTGTGGGCATCGACTTCTGCTCAGAGGAGACGGACATTGTGCACCTCCGCTGTGTGACACACGACCATGAGCTGTGCGCGATATTGGAGGACCAACAAGAATCGATGCTGGTCACGTACAAGGCCATACCTCAAGATTTCTGGGAAACTTGCCGGAACCTGTGTGTCGTCATCTCACACCCCCACGGCCTGTCCAAGTCGATCACCGTGGGCAGTCACGTGATGCAGGAGTCGACTAGGTCCGAATCTCTGGCCCACTTCCACACGGCGCCCACATGCCCAGGCAGCTCGGGGGCGCCGGTATTTTATCGATCTATGAGAAAAAAGGGCGCGCTGCCCATGTGGACCCCTGCTGTACACAGCTACCATTGTCTAGTCAATAACTATAACTGTGCTTTTCGATAGCGCCTGTTTACTGCAAGTTACATAGAGACAAAACTGTTGAACAAGTTCGTCAGTTAAGTAGATAATAATGTTAGCTTTTTGTTTGTAGACACAAAACTTAAATAACATTTTTAGTGCTGGTGGATAAGTCAGGCATCTGATATTGGAGTCAGGTACCCAACATTTGAGTCAGGTACCCAACATTTGAGTCAGGTACCCGTTGAAGAAACCCAACATCTGAGTCAGGTACCCAACATTGGAGTCAGGCACCCAACATTGGAGTAAGGTACCAAACATTTGAGTCAGGTACCCAACATTGGAGTCAGGTACCCGTTGAAGAAACCCAACATCTGAGTCAGGTACCCAACATTTGAGTCAGGTACCCAACATTTGAGCCAGGTACCCAACATTGGAGTCAGGCACCCAACATTGGAGTCAGGTACCAAACATTTGAGTCAGGTACCCAACATTGGAGTCAGGTACCCGTTGAAGAAACCCAACATCTGAGTCAGGTACCCACCATTTGAGTCAGGTACCCAACATTCGAGTCAGGTACCCAACATTGGAGTCAGGTACCCAACATTGGAGTCAGGTACCCAACATTCGAGTCAGGTACCCGTTGAAGAAACACATAATAAAAGGTTCCTGTTTTTAAAGCTTTAGAGTAAAGTCTTTAAAGCTAGGGAAGATGTTGCCATATGCGGTTATTCTATTTAATTCTAGTCTATTATTCTATGCCGTAGTCATTTTACTCTGTTGTTTAAGTCATTTTAATGTATGCCATAGTTCGGCTACTGCAGATTGAAAGTGTGATCTTTTACTCTTCCTGTTATTTGAACGTCTCTAAAAACTATTCACGACACCGGGCTTTAAGTTGATGAATTTATCAACACGATTGTGCTGTGAGTCGATTTCATCAAAGAGTCTTATTTTTTAAACACATAGCGTTGATTTATTAAACATGATATACAAAGAAAAATACTTGAATATATAAATATGTATTATATATATACTGTTATACTAAAACATAAATAAAAACATGAAACAAAAAACTTCAAGTGTTGTAAATCTTGTTAATATCCTTTAAGTGTAAAGGGCGAAGAACATGAGGATCATTTCAACTCACTGCAACTGTTCGCCCATGTTTATAATCACCGTAAAAATGCAGTAAAATTATGAAATGGCAAACACAGTTGTTACGGTGACATTATAAATATAAGTTTATTATTTTGTATGCCAGTATAGTGAATTTATTATTGCATTTGTCAAATCAACGTATCGCTTGAGCGATATGTACATGGGATGTACTCGGACGAATTGTGACTTCATATAATGTTGCAAACTTCTGAGTTAATTTGCTTAAACGTTTCCAACTTTTTACTTCAAACCAGCCCATCCACGCCAGCACCCCACCCCAGCGCCCTCCGCCCGCTTGGGGGAGGGGAGGGCACCCCACCCCAGCGCCCCCCCCGCCCGATGGGGGGAGGGGGGGCACCCCACCCCAGCGCCCCCCCCGTCCGATGGGGGGAGGGGGGAGCACCCCACCCCAGCGCCCCCCCCCGCCCAATGGGGGGAGGCGGGGCACCCCACCCCAGCCCCCCCCCCCCCGCCCAATGGGGGGAGGCGGGGCACCCCACCCCAGCGCCCCCCCCCACCCCCCCCGCTTGGGGGGGAGGGGAAGGGGGGGCACCCCACCCCAGCGCCCCCCCCCCCGCCCGCTTGGGGGGAGGGGAGGGGGGGCAGCCCACCCCAGCGCCCCCCCCGCCCGCTTGGAATGGAGGGGAGGGGGGGGGCACCCCACCCCAGCGCCCCCCCCCCCCCCGCCCAATGGGGGGAGGCGGGGCACCCCACCCCAGCGCCCCCCCCCCCCCGCCCAATGGGGGGAGGCGGGGCACCCCACCCCAGCGCCCCCCCCCCCCCCCCCCCCCCGCCCGATGGGGGGGAGGCGGGGCACCCCACCCACCCCCCCCGCCCGCTTGGGGGGAGGGGAGGGCACCCCACCCCAGCGCCCCCCCCCCCTACCCCGCCCGCTTGGAATGGAGGGGAGGGGGGCACCCCACCCCAGCGCCCCCCCCCGCCCGCTTGGGGGGAGGGGAGGGGGGGCACCCCACCCCAGCGCCCCCCGCCCACTTGGGGGGGGGGGCACCCCACCCCAGCGCACCCCGCCTACTTTAGGGGGGATCAAAACTGCGCCCCTGCCCACATAGAAAGGGGCACCCCGCCCCACCCAAAATATCTTTACCCACACTGCTAGGAGAAATATCTGAAAGAAACCCCAATATTAAAGATACAACACCCGCACTATAACCCTTATAAAGAACAAACAACACGTGAAAAGCTGACATGTCCAGCTTTTCAATACAATAAATGTTTCTTTTTTTTTTTTTTTCTGGTTCCAAATTCAAGCATATATAGAGTAAGAGAGCTTTGTTTTCAAAATAATAAAAAAAAACAACTTTAGTTTGAACTATACTGTAGACTTAATATGTTATAAAACGAAACACTTTTGTTCTAACTTAAATTTGGAGCCAGAAAATAGTCAAGTAAATTAAAAAAATTGGAGTTTAAAAATCTGTTTAAAGTTGAAAGTTCTTCTGATTGGTGATAATCTTCTGATGTCATGAGGTAGGTGACAAATCTTATGATGTCATGTGGCAAATCTTATGTCATTCAGCATGTGTGAAATCTTATGTCATTTGGCTGGTGGCAAATGTTCTGATGTCATTTGGAAGATGACAATTGTTCTGATGTCATTAGGAAGATGACAAATGTTATGATATTGGGTAGGATGCAAATCTTTTTTATGTCATGAGGTAGGTGACATGCTTCTAATGTCATGAGGTAGGTGACAATCTTCTGATGTCATGAGGTAGGTGACAATCTTCTGGTGTCATGAGGTAGGTGACATGCTTCCAATGGCATGAGGTAGGTGACAATCTTCTGGTGTCATGAGGTAGGTGACAATCTTCTGATGTCATGAGGTAGGTGATAACCTTTTGATGTCATGAGGTAGGTGACAGTCTTCTGATATCATTTTAGGTGACATTCATCTAATGTCATGAGGTAGGTGACAATCTTCTGATGTCATGAGGTAGGTGACGATCATGAGGTGATAATCTTCTGATGTCATGAGGTGATAATCTTCTGATGTCATGAGGTGACAATCTTCTGATGTCATGAGGTGATAATCTTCTGATGTCATGTGGTTGGTGACAATCTTCTGATGTCATGAGGTAGCTGACAGTCTTCTGATGTCATGAGGTAGGTGACAATCTTCTGATGTCATGAGGTAGCTGACAATCTTCTGATGTCATGAGGTAGCTGACAATCTTCTGATGTCATGAGGTAGCTGACAGTCTTCTGATGCTATGTGCTTAAAAACCTGAAATTAAAAGATACTTTTAATATCTTCATTTAGGCTACATACAAACAAAGTTTATATCAATAGCTTTATTTGTCTAGGACCTGGGGCCAGTCTATGTGTATGAACCATTAGAATTAATGTTGTATTTGAAGTTCTAGCAGAGATTTTTTTAAAGAAAACTTTTTATAAATACAAATTGTTTTCATCACCATAATTTGAAATTGTTTTATCAATAACGTTTTTAGCGTGACAAGACAAGGGGAATATCTTGGTGTATTGTAACTGTAGGTTCCATCATTGACTTTGTTAATCAATTGCTTATATATTAAAATTAACTGTATGTGTTGTGTACACAGTTACGTACATTCAAGACAGTAGATGGTGGGATCAAGAGCGGCTCAACCAAGTGATCGATGGAACTTATTAAACAAGGAACATGTACATGTATTATTAAACAGGAACGTGTACTCTATTAATCAAGGGATCTGTTCTCTGGTCCATAAACTAAAAACTTATCTTAGCTTTCCAAAAATCATGCAATGTTACAGCAGGTCATAACATTTACATAAAATCTGATTTCTTTCAGTAACATATAGGCTACTGAGCTCTGTCAACATTGAGTACATACACATTTTAAATACAGCATTGAGTATATTAATAATTTTAATTACAATGCACAACATCTTTTGCAAACGCGAAATAACGGAATTTTTTTCCCCACAAAAGTCAGAAATCCGACCACCCCCCACCCCCTCTGCCAACTATAGGACTGTAATGTTGATTATAGACAGCACCAAGGCATACAAACATGTGTCTAACGTGTAAGCAATAAAAAAAAACCAGCTCACCACGAGTCTCCTGCCATCTGAAATTCGTCCAGCCTATGGTCTGGAATAACGCCAGGCAGAATCATCTGGGCTGCAAAGTGCTGGCACCCTGTATAAGGTGAGGACATTCGTCTACACAACACTGCTGACATCTGGTCTACACAACACTGCTGACATCTGGTCTACACATGACATCTACTCTGCACATGACATCTGGTCTACATAAGACACTGCTGACATCCGTGTCCTCTGACCACATACGAACAGATCGTCAATGTTTGAAAAACTGAGTTTCCTGATAATAAAAAAATAAATCTACAAAAACAAGGTATCCGTAGTAACTGTTGACGGACGTATGTATTTACTAAACATGCACTTAATCATGGAATGTTTAAAGGGAAATAACTTGAAATATAGACTATGACGCGCACTAATTAGAAGGTAGCTGATTTTAAACAGCTAAACTCATCTTTTCAGCAATATAATTTTATCATAAATATTGCATCATCTACTTCTATAATATATCTAAATTATACCATAAATATTTGCATCATCTGCTTCTATAATATATCCTCGAACCTGACAGGCTGAAGAAGTAGAGTTCGCGATTTGGGTTTGTTGATTAACATATTCATAATTTTAACTGTACAACTTTATTAATGTTTTCTAAAAGTTGTATTACAACAGTGGTATAAAGAGTGGTTAGAGAATATAAATAGAGGCACTTGTTATTTGATGTTATTTTTTTTTTTTACATAAGCTACAATTTTAAGCCTCATTAATATTTGAGTAATTTTATCTTTGTACTCAGTCAAAGTGTAGTAACATCCCATTTACACAACACATGAAGATATCTGTGTACAACAGTAGGGCCTACAGTACACAGACGCTACTTGTGTACAACAGGACAGTACACAGACGCTACTTGTGTACAATAGGACAGTACACATACGTTACCTATGTACAACAGGACAATACACAGACGCTACCAGTATTTGTGGTAGCCTAACGTATAAATATAAGCTAGAGTTTAAATTCAAAGTATTTTAAAAATATTCCGTTTAAATATTCTACCAGAAGTTAATTTTAGTTTTTTTAATATTTATAAGTACCTTGAAATAATCGTATAATTTATACATTAATAAAAGACTCTACTTAGCTTGTTGTGTATTGATTGAAGATGTAAACATGATTGTATAAAGTTGATGTAGGCGGGTGATCTCCGCACAGTCAACATTAGAAATGACGTGAACGCGAACTCACTAAATTAAAAACATTGTAGGGTGAGAGAGTTATCCCACTTTGTTTACATACAAACTTTACAATTGCCAAATAGTCTTTTTAAAAATATACAGTCATTGCCAAATAGTCTTTTATTTTTTCTTGCAATAACAAGTTAATTTAATTAAACAGTGGCGTCTCGCATTTGTTACTGTAATATTGTATGACGCCCTATGGTGCGGTACTTATCTAATCAGGAGATAAGGGGTCATCCACACGCGGGTGGGGGGGGGGGGGGGGGAGGGGTCCGAAAAAACACTGACTTTTGTGGACGCATATGGACTTATATAAGGAAAAAAAGTAGATTTTTGTGAACGGGGGGGGGGGGGGGGGGGGGTGTCCAAAATCCAAAAAAATTGTGGACGTCATAAATGGATGACCCCTAAATGGAGTGCATAACTACACCCTAAGGGAGACAACCCAACGTATTGCCAGGATAAAGCGGGACGACAAATTCCGAACATGGAAATACGACGAAGAACACGCTTAAACGACATTGTCTCAGTAGTACGAATGCGGAGATGGAGATGGCTGGGCCATGTCCTTCACATGAACAGAAGAAGACTCCCGAATATAGCGCTAAAATGGACTTCACCTGGAAAACGAAAGTGAGGAAGACCACTGGGAACATGAAGGAGAGAGATGGAAGAAGAAGTACAGGCTACTGGCAAGACCTGAAATGAATTGAAGTGGCTCACCTAGGACAGAGTGGAAATTCCACAATGAATGGCGGAGATTTGTTGCTTCCCTATACTCCACATGGAGTGACCAAGAGTAAGTAAGGGAGACAACACTAATTGAGAGACTTGTTATTAGCACAAGTTAACGAAGTCTGACACCGAATGTTTGTTTTTCTTTGCGTAAGAACTCGCGTTTATTTTATTTTATAAAAACAGATCAAGCAACGTCTCTGTTAAAGAGATGCCGTGCCCACTTAAAACTGGCCAAAGCAACTAGTCTGATCCTCTCAATACCCTATTCATATAAAACTACCCACTCTTTACAAAACCCACTATCCCCTTAAAGTTGGCCAAGCTACGTCAATGTCCTCGCCCTACCTACGTAAAACTGGCCAACACTAAACTGTTCAGGTGTTTGTTTACAAACAAGTTAGAAACTCCCGCCAGCGCCATTATTTACCTGACCAAACGAAGAGGCAGACTACAGAGAATTGATGTGGTTTCATTTGTGATTCACTCAATCACTGTTACAGAGAAGTTTCATACATGTTTTAATTATTACCTTTAAATACTTACAGCTAAAACTATCAAATCTTTGTTTCAGAAAACTTTTATCATATCATTTTTTTTTTACAATCGAGACCCCTCCACCCCATTCAGATGATTAAATATATAAAGTAATGTGTTTTAAGTCAGCAGTAGAGTCTTTTAAGTGGGTGTTGGTCACCTCACAGTTGTGGGGTTGTTGGTCACCTCACAGTTGTGGTATTGTTGGTCACATCACAATTGTGGGGGTGTTGGTCACCTCACAGTTGTGGGGTTGTTAGAGTTGCTTGACAGGAACCTGATTTGTGGTGATGTAAGGTAGACTTAACTCGTCTGTGTGTTGCCGACCATTAACGTCAGCTATTTTATGCATTTTTACATCCTCCTTGTTATTATCACAAAATAGATTTAATTACCATCTCCCCCCATACCCCAGCCAAGCACTCAATCCTACCCCCTCTTAAGATTATCTCCCTAAAAAACTACATAGCTAATCTCATTTAAATGTCAAATCTCCCCTCCTAGTAAGACGAACACTTATAAACTAGGTCGCACAAAAATAAAATGCTAACTCTACTTCATCTGCTTAGTTATGTACAGAAAATATTTTTCTTATTGATAATGTATATTTTTATGTTGAAAAATACGTTAAGAGTTAAGTCCCTTAAAATCTGTTTCCCTCTAACAAGTAATCAATGTAATATTTAAGTTAACTCCCTTTTAAACATGTGTGCTTGTAAACCTATGCGATTGATTCACGTATTAGATTTAATTGTTGCGTGTTTAGTAGTTAGTAAAGACTTACAGGTAAAAGTTACTATTTCTTTGTTGTGTTTGTATTTTCTCCCTTTATTTTCAGGAAACATCAATTTTCCATGCATTAAAGGTCTGTTATGTTAGGACATGTGTTCAGAGAACACGATTGTCAGCACTTTGTTGTTTAGATTAGAATATACCAGCACTTCGTGTGGACTAGATTTCAGCACATTGGTGTGTAGATTAGAAGATACCCGCATTTTGTTGTTTAGATTAGATGTCAGTACTTTGTTGTGTAGATTAGATGTCAGTACTTTGTTTTGAAGATTAGATGTAATCAATTTGTTGTGTAGATTAGATGTCAGTACTTTGTTGTGTAGATTAGATGTCAGTACTTTGTTGTGTAGATTAGATGTCAGCACTTTGTTCTGTAGATTAGATGTCAATACTTTGTTGTGTAGATTAGATGTCATCAATTTGTTGTGTAGATTAGATGTCAGCACTTTGTTGTGTAGATTAGATGTCAGTACTTTGTTGTGTAGATTAGATACCAGTACTTTGTTGTGTAGATTAGATGTCAGCACTTTGTTGTGTAGATTAGATGTCAGTACTTTGTTGTGTAGATTAGATGTCAGCATTTTGTTGTGTAGATTAGATGTCAGCATTTTGTTGTGTAGATTAGATGTCAGCACTTTGTTGTGTAGATTAGATGTCAGCACTTTGTTGTGTAGATTAGATACCAGCACTTTGTTGTGTAGATTAGATACCAGCACTTCGTTGTGTAGATTAGAAGATGCCAGCACTTTATTGTGTCAAATTGAAGTCAGCACTTTGTTGTGTAGATTAGATATCAACATTTTTTTGTGTAGATTTTTGTTTTGTAGATTAGAAGATGGCTGCACTTTGTTGTGTAAATAGGATGACAGCACTTTGGTTTGTAGATTAGAAGTCAGCACTTTGTTGTGTAGATTAAACGTCAACATGTTGCTGTGAAGATGATTAACGGCACCTTATATTGTCAACACTCTTTCCCTGATGAACCAACGATGAACAAACAGGCCAAAAGATGAACAAAGTTTCCCGGTTTTCAGAAGAAAAGAAACCAGTAGGTTGTTTTGAATTGTATTGCTTACACTGTAAATATGTTATGTGAATTTTCCATAATCGACGGAACACTCATGTGTGATAAGGGGGAGGAGTTTCAGAAAATGTGACTTTCATTTGGAAAAGTAATGTGACGCCATTTGGGGGTGGGGGGGGGGGCTAATTACGAGGATGGGGATAAACGGAGGTAATATCGTTTGCACATGAGTGACATTGTATACAGATGACCACCCCACTCCCTCCAATATGTCGTCATTCTAAACATTAATGTTAAATATTTTCTATTTAGATTATGTCAGTTGTAGGTCAACTTTTAAACGTATGTATTAGAGTACAGGCTCCTTGTTTAATATTTTAAGTGCACGTTCGTTGTTTACAGCCCAGTTTATTTTGTTCATAAAGTATAAGTTACTAGTTTGGTAATTAAAGTACGGATTCCTTGTTTGATAGAGATGAGCTGCACTTGGATACCACCGACATGACTACCCTAACATGTTTTGTAAATGTGTAATCAAATAAAGGAATATAATTAAATGTTAATATTTCTGCAGTAGATTTCATTTTGAATATTTGAATGTTTAAATTTCAAATTTTGGTAAAGGCGTCAATTAAATAGATCAAATTTTATACTAGAATTTAAAATGTTATAATTATAATAATTATTTAGATAGACGCCTGTAGGGTAGTGGTAGAAAATTAAAACTAGAAAGTGTAATTCTAGGTAGCCTTGATTACAGAATTAAAAATATCTTTTTAATTTCAGGATTGCAAGCACGTGACATCAGAAGACTGTCAGCTACCCCATGACATCAGAAGATTTGCCACCTACCTCATGCCATCAGAAGATTTGCCACCTACCTTATGCCATCAGGAGATTTGTCACCTGCAAAATGACATCAGAAGATTTGCCACCTGCCAAATCTACCTCATGACATCAGAAAATTGCCAACTATCAAATACCATCATAACATTTAACCTACCAAATGATACGAGAAGAAGATCAGAAGATTGCCATCTACTTCATGACATCAGAAGAATTATTACCTACTTGATGACATCACAAGATCTGTCACCTACTTAATGACATCAGAAGAACTTTCAACTTGAAAGAAACTAAACAATATTTGAACTCCATAATTTAATTTACTTGACTATTTTCTGGCTCCAAATTTAAGTTAAATGAATCGTGTTTCGTTTAATAACATAGTCTGCGTTATACATCAAACTAAATTTCTTTATTTCTAATTACGAAAATAAAGCATTCTATCTTATGCTTGAATTTGGAACCAGAAAATACAAATAAAAGAAAAGTTTATTATATAGAAAAGCTTGACATGTCAGCTTTTCGCGTGTTGTTTTTTCAAAGAGTTATAGTGGGGGTGGTATATCTTTGAATATTTGGGCTTCTTTCAGATATTTCTGCTATAAAGGTGGGTGAAGGTGGTTTGGGTGGGGTGCCCCCCCCCCCCTTTAAGTGGGCAGGGGGCGCTGGGGTGGGGTGCCCCCCCTTAAGTGGGCGGGGGGCGCTGGGGTGGGGTGCCCCCCACTTAAGTGGGCGGGGGGCGCTGGGGTGGGGTGCCCCCCCTTAAGTGGGCGGGGGGCGCTGGGGTGGGTGCCCCCCACATTAAGTGGGCGGGGGGGCGCTGGGGTGGGGTGCCCCCCACATTAAGTGGGCGGGGGGCGCTGGGGTGGGGTGCCCCCACATTAAGTGGGCGGGGGGCGCTGGGGTGGGGTGCCCCCCACATTAAGTGGGCGGGGGGCGCTGGGGTGGGGTGCCCCCCACATTAAGTGGGCGGGGGGCGCTGGGGTGGGGTGCCCCACACATTAAGTGGGCGGGGGGCGCTGGGGTGGGGTGCCCCACACATTAAGTGGGCGGGGGGCGCTGGGGTGGGGTGCATCCCCCCTTTAGTGCCCCCCACCTCTTAAGTGGGCGGGGGGCGCTGGGGTGGGGTGCCCCCCACCCCTTAAGTGGGCGGGGGGCGCTGGGGTGGGGTGCATCCCCCCCTTTAGTGGGCGTGGGGCGCTGGGGTGGGGTGCATCCCCCCCCCCTTTAGTGGGCGGGGGGCGCTGGGGTGGGGTGCATCCCCCCCCCCCTTTAGTGGGCGGGGGGCGCTGGGGTGGGGTGCATCCCCCCCCTTTAGTGGGCGGGGGGCGCTGGGGTGGGGTGCATCCCCCCCCTTTAGTGGGCGGGGGGCGCTGGGGTGGGGTGCATCCCCCCCCCCCCTTTAGTGGGCGGGGGGCGCTGGGGTGGGGTGCATCCCCCCCCCCCCCCTTTAGTGGGCGGGGGGCGCTGGGGTGGGGTGCATCCCCCCCCCCCCCCTTTAGTGGGCGGGGGGCGCTGGGGTGGGGTGCATCCCCCCCCTTTAGTGGGCGGGGGGCGCTGGGGTGGGGTGCCCTCCCTCCCCCCAAGTGGGCGGGGGCGCTGGGGTGGGGTGCCCCCCCCCCCGCTAAGTGGGCGGGGGGTGCTGGGGTGGGGTGCCCCCCCCCCCCGCTAAGTAGGCGGGGGGGGGGGCATTTATTATTAGTTAACGTTTACAACGGGTGTTGAAGGCAGAGATGACTTTCTTCTCGATATCCAGTTTTTTGTTGACCTCATGAAAGGATAAAGGTATGTCTTTTTTCCTTCGGGGTCGTCCATAAATGACGTCACATTCGTAGGGGTGTGTGACGGTGTGTGATGAGTGGGTGGGGGGGAGAAGGGTCAGATGATGTGACGTCACACTTTTGCATTTTTTAAAAGCAATGTTAGAAAACGAATTTTAGACGTTACCTTGCATTTTAGAAAACTGTTTTAATAAATTGTAACAGGAATTGATTAAACTTTTGACATAGTTCAAACAAGATTTTGGAAAAATATCGATGCTTAAAAAAATTCAACTGCTATTTTGAGGGGGGTTGTAGGCTGAGGTGTGACATCATTTTAGGGGGGGGGGGGGTCTGTCTTTTTGTTACGACGTGTGACGGAGGGAGGGGAGGGAGGTAAAATCGTCAAAAAAGGGTGACGTCATTTATGGTTGACCCCTTCTGTTTTTTTTTCAGTTTATGTATGTTAGTGATAATTAATTATGTGTTTTCTTTTTGCGTCTGTACTTCAAACAAGTGCCAACGTGCTTTATCGTTTGCTCTAATACGAGAACATTATAATATTCTCTTTTTCTTCTATATGGCTAAACGATTGTAGGAAAAAAAATCATTTAATTGGAATTTGTTAATACTTTTATGAATTTTATATTCAGAGAGTGCACATTAACTTAGTATTAATTTAATGTAATGTGTGTAGGTTGTATACGCATGGTAATTTTTATAATTCATCTAAAAATATTTAGTATGAAGTATGTAGATTGTAATTATGTACAGCATAATATTGATAGCATTTATACCATGTTCCAACGTCCTCGGTTTTCATTGTGTTTTTTTTAAAAATACTAACATTAAACTACCGTGAAATGGTAAGTTCATCTGACTTGCTGCCCTCAACTCATTGCAACAATAGTTATGATTAGTTCAACCACCTTTACTACCCACATTTATCACGCTCATTACATAACAAAGCATATGATTGAAACAGAAAGCCGACAAGCCTCAAAGGCTGTCATTGACACAAAAATGTCAACAACACACAATATGTTCGGACAAGGCCCGACTGAGGAGAAGCCGATCAGAGAATAGCCTACGGACCAAAACAAATGCAAAACACAATGATGTGCCTAAATTTCGTTATAATTAACTTTTCTTGCCGGGTATTTAACTAAATATTAACAAAAAGTTGAGATTGTTGTGTAAAATTATCTTAGAGTATTTTACTTACAATTGTTTTAAACCACAATGCTTTTAAAATTATACTAGAAATTACCCGTCATCCGTTGGATAACTGTGGGGTTTCGGGGGGTCATCCATAAAAAAAACATCACGTCTGTCACTCAGAGGCATAGCGACCCTTCCCGGCGTCCGGGGACAAACTTTTCGATTTTAACCCCCCCCCCCCCAAGATTTCGATTTTCAACCCCCTACCCCCCTTCAAAACTTTTGAGGTGCACCCCCCCCACTCAAACTTTCGATTTGAACCCCCCTCAACCTTTCAATTTATTTTTCCAAACCATTTTGGCGCCCCAACATATGCCCCCCCCTTCCCCCCTCCACCTCCCCCCCGCCTCCCCCTCCCCCCCCCGCCCTCCCCTCCCCTCCCGCCCCCCCCCCTCTCGCTACGCTACTGCAGTGTCACTTATCGTCACAAAAAAACAGACCCCACATTCAAAAATATGTTTCTTATCTTTTAAAAAACACCGAAAAACACCGATTTCGGACCATCCCCTTCATATACTGACGTCACATGTGACCTACTCAACTCTACTTCACCTGCCCAGTGTCCCGCCAAGTCTCAGACAACATCGTTTTTTATCGTTTAAAAAAACGATTCCAGCCGAGCATGTCCTTTGACCCACACTATCCTTTCATATGCTTAGGACAAAGAAACAGATGAACTCTACTTCACCTGCCCTGTATCCTGCCAAGTTCAGATAGGCAACTTTATCATTCACATCTAAAAAAAAAAAAAATTGAAAAAAAATATCATTGACATATTGGTCTAGAAACCTGTGCCACCCACATGAGAGCGGGCTACGCTACCAACTTAGCTATTTACTCGTGACGTCACAAATGAATTTTTATACTATACTTTTGAATCTCCGCGCATAGATCTAGATCTAAGTCTAGTAGTAGTAACTTTCAATTAAATTAATCTTAAATTAGCCAAACAAA